>NW_027507758.1:2363884-2595529 GCF_037356315.1 Lithobates pipiens
CGGGGACTGTTGCTATGGTCACCATCTGTGTACTGGGACTTTATTGATCATCTATTAGCTGTCATTAGGTGGAGGAGGGGAGAGGACGGCTGCGGATTATAACTCCTCCCAGTTATGGCGCCTACATCCAATCCGGATGGACTCTCCATAATGAGATGTGCAGAACTCCAGTCCGTGGGGGCCAAGCTCCGCCCACTCCCATAGGATTCCTCTAGGTGGAGGACGGCAGCCATGGAGGTACGGTGAGATCATTCTGCCCCCTCCAACACCTTGTCCACAGGCGGCCCTCGAGGGCCAGGCTCCGCCCACTCCCATAGGATTCCTCTAGGTGGAGGACGGCAGGCATGGAGGTACGGTGGGATCATTCTGTCCCCTCCAACACCTTGTCCATAGGCGGCCCTCGAGGGCCGGAGCTGTAGAGGGCTTTTAATGCAGAAATCTCGCCGGCTCCGCCCAGAATAGAAATTCCAGTTCTAGATCAGAGATTTCTAGATTCAGTTTTAGTGAAAAGTGTTTACAGAATGCAGCCATAGGAAATCCCAGTTTTTCACCACAGCTTACATTTGGTTTCCATGGTTACAGTGACCGCTCCAGCCTTATTATGGGCTAAGTCATGGGCGTCCGCAGAACTTTTTCCAAGGGGGGGGCATCATTTTAAGGCCGCTCATGCTCCGCCCCTTTTCAGCAATCTCATGAAAATCTTTCCACTGGTAATACATTTGTGTTATATAAGAGATAATTCATCTTCACTTTGTATTGGGAGTGACTCTGGCGGCCGTGTTCCAGGCCCATATAGCCTAGAGAATCTACATCTCTTTACATTGCAATACATCTGTTGTGGTCATATATTCATCTCATACTGTCACTCTATTGGCTGTTTTCATCAAGGGGGAGGGGGCTGTGAGACTATATCCTTCCCTTTTACTCGGCTGCCAATGGCGCCGGTTTTAAAAATATATACGGTATTCAGAATCGCCGTTTTTGGCGATCTGAATACTTTGAAGTGTAAAGGAGGGGTCCCTCCATAAAGAGTACCTGTCACCACCTATTACTGTCACAAGGGATGTTTTTTGTATTAGATCCGCAGTCTCTGGTCATCTCCTGTATTAGATCCGCAGTCTCTGGTCATCTCCTGTATTAGATCTGCAGTCTCTGGTCATCTCCTGTATTAGATCCGCAGTCTCTGGTCATCTCCTGTATTAGATCCGCAGTCTCTGGTCATCTCCTGTATTAGATCCGCAGTCTCTGGTCATCTCCTGTATTAGATCCGCAGTCTCTGGTCATCTCCTGTATTAGATCCGCAGTCTCTGGTCATCTCTTGTATTAGATCCGCAGTCTCTGGTCATCTCCTGTAATAGATCCGCAGTCTCTGGTCATCTCCTGTATTAGATCTGCAGTCTCTGGTCATCTCCTGTATTAGATCCGCAGTCTCTGGTCATCTCCTCTATTAGATCCGCAGTCTCTGGTCATCTCCTGTATTAGATCCGCAGTCTCTGGTCATCTCCTGTATTAGATCCGCAGTCTCTGGTCATCTCCTGTATTAGATTCGCAGTCTCTGGTCATCTCCTGTATTAGATCCGCAGTCTCTGGTCATCTCCTGTATTAGATCCGCAGTCTCTGGTCATCTCCTGTATTAGATCCGCAGTCTCTGGTCATCTCCTGTATTAGATCCGCAGTCTCTGGTCATCTCTTGTATTAGATCCGCAGTCTCTGGTCATCTCCTGTAATAGATCCGCAGTCTCTGGTCATCTCCTGTATTAGATCTGCAGTCTCTGGTCATCTCCTGTATTAGATCCGCAGTCTCTGGTCATCTCCTCTATTAGATCCGCAGTCTCTGGTCATCTCCTGTATTAGATCCGCAGTCTCTGGTCATCTCCTGTATTAGATCCGCAGTCTCTGGTCATCTCCTGTATTAGATTCGCAGTCTCTGGTCATCTCCTGTATTAGATCCGCAGTCTCTGGTCATCTCCTGTATTAGATCCGCAGTCTCTGGTCATCTCCTGTATTAGATCCGCAGTCTCTGATCATCTCCTGTATTAGATCCGCAGTCTCTGGTCATCTCCTGTATTAGATCCGCAGTCTCTGGTCATCTCCTGTATTAGATCCGCAGTCTCTGGTCATCTCCTGTATTAGATCCGCAGTCTCTGGTCATCTCCTCTATTAGATCCGCAGTCTCTGGTCATCTCCTGTATTAGATCCGCAGTCTCTGGTCATCTCCTGTATTAGATCCGCAGTCTCTGGTCATCTCCTGTATTAGATTCGCAGTCTCTGGTCATCTCCTGTATTAGATCCGCAGTCTCTGGTCATCTCCTGTATTAGATCCGCAGTCTCTGGTCATCTCCTGTATTAGATCCGCAGTCTCTGATCATCTCCTGTATTAGATCCGCAGTCTCTGGTCATCTCCTGTATTAGATCCGCAGTCTCTGGTCATCTCCTGTATTAGATCCGCAGTCTCTGGTCATCTCCTGTATTAGATCCGCAGTCTCTGGTCATCTCCTGTATTAGATCCGCAGTCTCTGGTCATCTCCTGTATTAGATCCGCAGTCTCTGGTCATCTCCTGTATTAGATCCGCAGTCTCTGGTCATCTCCTGTATTAGATCTGTAGTCTCTGGTCATCTCCTGTATTAGATCCGCAGTCTCTGGTCATCTCTTGTATTAGATCCGCAGTCTCTGGTCATCTCCTGTATTAGATCCGCAGTCTCTGGTCATCTCCTGTATTAGATCCGCAGTCTCTGGTCATCTCCTGTCTTACGTTTCTCAGTGAGCAGTAATGATGTGCAGTAACCTCTAGCAATGAATGTGGAAGCAGAAATTATGTGTTGTAACCTCTAGCAACCAGTCAGTGATCGGTATTAATATGCTGTATCCTCTGGCAACCAATTGCAATTGCTGCCTGATCTGCTGCAGTAAACTGATTTGGGTCTTGCTGCTATTTGTTATATGTCTAATAGCAGTTGGGGGCCCCAAGAAAATGTTTGCCCAGGGCCCAATCAACATTAAAGACGGCCCTGGGTAGGTTTGTTGTTCTGCATGCTACCATCGCAAATGTGGACTATGTCCTGGTGGGTATATACCTGCCTCCCCCTGCGGATACTGACCTTTTGTTTGTCATTATGAACTTAGTTATAAGGTATGGCGTAGAGAATGTTCTGTTGATAGGGGATTATAACATGGCCCCGTGCTCAGAGCTGGATAGGCTCCACCGGTCCTCCCGTGAGGCGCCGGGTCTGACACGTTGGGCTGATACTTTTGGGTTGATGGATGTCTGGCGCCACTTTCACCCCTCGGGCAGAGAGTTTACTTGCCATTCCTCCACGTTTCGCACCTTCTCCCGTATAGACCTGGGGTATGTTTCGCAGGCTATTCTGCAGCGAGTGGCGAACGTGCGGATTCTGCCTAGGGGGGTGTCTAATCACGCTCCCCTCCTCCTTGGGGTGTCCCTTGGGCTCCCCTTGTGGAGGGGACTGTGGAGGCTGTCGGGGTATTGGATAGCGGATATTGGGGTTCAGGAGGATATGCCGGAGGCCCTGTGTCACTACTGGTTGGATAATGCGGACTCTACCGAACCCCTGGTGGTCTGGGATGCGTTCAAGGGCTGGCTGAGGGGTGAATACATTTCCCGAATTGTCAGGTGTCGCAAACGGTCTGTGCAGTTGCTGGAGGAATTAGAGGGGTTGTTGAGAGAAAAGGAGAGTAGACACGTGGCGGACCCCACCCCCCCCCCCCCCCCTAGCTATCAGGAATGGCAGATGGCACTTAGGGCGGTCGATCTGCACAGGATAGACATGACTAAGAATTCTATGCTGGGCACTGCTCAGAAAATCTTTGAGTATAGGGATAAAAATGGGAGGCTGCTCTCGTGGTTAGCCCGGGGACATTCTACCAGCGCCCATATTGGCAGGGTCAGAGACGAGGGGGGACCCCTATCCCGGACCTGGAAGAGATCCTGTCTAGGTTTGTGTGCTATTATAGCGCCTTATATTCCACTAGGGTAGACTACAATGACTCGGCGCTGCTGGCCTTCCTGGACGGGGTGGAACTTCCTACCCTGTCCCGGGGGGCAGTGGACCACCTGGAGCGGGACATATCATTGGAGGAGGTTCAGGTGGCAATGGCCCAAATGCAGGCAGGGAAGTCCCCGAGGGGCGGATGGTATTACCGTGGAATTTTATTCCATTTATCAGGAGATGGTCGCCCCTAAGCTAGTATCTTTGCCCAGTCTCTGGAGAGGGGGTTGCTCCCCTATTCCATGTCAGAGGCGATTATTGTGTTGGTGCCCAAGCCAGGTAAGGATCCCGAGGACTGTGCGTCCTACCGTCCAATAACCTTGATTAATGTCAACGCCAAATTGCTGGCAAAGGTGTTGGCGAATCGGCTGGCGCAGGTCCTGGAGGAGCTTGTCCATGTTGACCAGACGGGGTTTATGCCTGGTAAGGGCACCGACATTAATGTACGGCATCTGTTTCTTAATTTGTCTATCCCCATGATAATGCTGGGACCAGGGTCATTGCCTCACTGGATGCCGAAAAGGCATTTGACTCAGTGGAATGGGGATACCTATGGCGGTATTGCACACATATGGGTTTGGTTCCCATTACCTGAGTTGGCTGCAGCTGCTTTATAGGCGACCCAGAGCTCGGTTGCGGATTAATGGTAGGCTATCGGAAGGGTTTCAGTTGGAGAGGGGTCCCCGTCAGGGCTGCCCCCTTTCTCCCTCATTATTTGCGCTGGCGCTGGAGCCTCTGGCGGTAGCCCTGTGAGCGTCCTCGAGGGTGGAGGGGTTGAGAATTGGCTCCCTTGAGGAGAAGGTGTCGCTCTACGCCGATGATGCCCTGCTCTACTTGAAGGACGCGGACTCCTCATTACGAGCGGCTCTGGAAATTTTTAACGAGTTTGGTCGTTTTTCTGGGGTCAGAATAAACTGGACCAAATCTGTCCTGTTTCCTCTGGACCTGGGGTCGAGAGCGGCTGCAGCGGATACCCAACTCCAGTGGGTCAATGAATTTAAGTATCTCGGAGTGGTGGTGGGCAGTGACCCGTCGACCTATTACGACCTTAACTTGAAGCCTGCCCTCCTTCAGCTGAAGGCTAGATGTGCCTCCTGGGGGAAGCTTCCCCTGAATTTGTTGGGTCGCATCAACCTGTTGAAAATGGTGTTCCTCCCCAAATTCATCTATCTATTCAGGAACTCCCCCGTTTTGATCCCGGGTGTATTTTTTGCTGATCTAGATAGTTGTGTTGGGTCATTTATTTGGGGGGGCTCCACCCTAGACTTGCACGATCCACTCTGTGTCTACCCGTGAGTGGTGGAGGGCTGGCCCTACCCAACTTTAGGGTCTATTACTGGGCAGCGATCCTCGTGTCGGTCCGTTGGTGGTTTGCCCGTTCTAGGACAAACGCCGCGGTCTGCATTGAGGCAGCTGGAGTGGGTTCTTTGGACAACCTTGGCAATTTAGTGTACAGAGGACCTGGCGCACACCCTGGGCTTCCACTGCCGACTAGGACGACACTTAGGGTGTAGGGGGTTGGCTAGGAGACGGTTTATTAGGCCAGGGGTCTGGTCTCCCCGGCAGCCCCTGTGGGAGAACCCTGTGTTCCCGCATTTTCGGACTGTACCTGACCCGATAGTGTGGGTGCGCTACGGGGTGAAGACGGTAGGAGACATTATCATAGATGGAAGATTGGGGTCGTATGGGGAACTCGCCACCAAATTTAAATTGCCCGGGTGGATGTACTTCCGCTACCACCAACTGCAACATGCAGCCAGGGCGCATCTGCCAGAAGTCACGTGCCTCTCTATGGATCCCATGGAGGAGCTATTGACCCAGGACCAGCACTCCAAGTCTCTCTCGTCCTTATACATCTCGCTAATTTGTGTGGACTCTCCTAAGATGGAGAAATTGTGGGAGGCCTGGAAGAGGGATATTCCTACCCTGGCGAGAGAGGATTGGAATGACTGCTTTGAGGATAGCCTAGGCCTGGTGATTTTATCTAGGGATAAAGTAATTCAGACCAAGTTTCTACATAGATTTTATTATACCCCACAGCGGCTGCACAGACTGTACCAGCAAAGAGACCCTGCCTGTACCATGTGCAAAACAGATATGGGAACGTTCTTCCATATGTTCTGGAGCTGCCCGGCTGTGGCCGGCTTCTGGACTGACGTGTTTGACACCATTCATGAGCGTCTTGGCTTGTCCTTACCCCGGTCCCCAGAGCTGGCTCTTCTTGGCATTCAGGAGGAGGACCAGCGGTCTCGCTACTCCAGACTCCTGGTAGCGTTTTTGCTTTATTATGCCAAGAAGGCCATTCTCCTTCGCTGGACTTCTGCTTCCCCCCCGTCGGTGGCTTTGTGGGATGACATCATTAATAAGGCCCTACCGTTATACATAATGACATATATAAGCAGGAAGTGTCCTAAGAAATTTGATATGGTTGCCCTGGACGGGAGGAGATAGAGAGGGTATATAGAAATCAGAACTGCTACTGCTGGGTCCGTAGGGGATGGTCTCCCTCCCTTCCCCCCTTCCTTCCCCCTTCTCCCTTTTCTTTCCCTTGTCATGCTCCTACTCTTGTTCCCCTTCTCCCTTTGCCTTCCCCTTTCCTACCTGCCCCCCCTCCCTTCTCCCCCCCTTCCCCCCTTGCAGGGTCTGATGGGGGGTACAGTGGCTACCTTGTTACATTGACTGTTCTGCGGTATCTGGGTGTCCACTGGCCTCACCTGGTTAATGTCAGAGAAGTTTGTACAAAAAATCTTGTATTGCACGTGGAATATACTATATTCCTATTCCTTTTCCTGCTGTATGTTTTAACTCTGTTTTTTCTGGATTGTAACCTGTGTGTCAAGTATCAATAAAGCGAACTTTATTCACCGTGAAAAAAAAAAAATATATAAGGAGGAAACCCTTTATATCAGTGTCCCTTACATTATCGTATTCACTCCACCCTTACATGCAGCCTCACTGTGCCCATCAATGCAGTCTCACTGTGCCCATCAATGCAGCCTCACTGTGCCCATCAATGCAGCCTCACTGTGCCCATCAATGCAGCCTCACTGTGCCCAACAATGCCGCCTCACTGTGCCCAACAATGCCGCCTCACTGTGCCCAACAATGCCGCCTCACTGTGCCCAACAAATGCAGCTTTACTGTGCCGTGAATGCAGTCTCAACTGTGCCCATCATTGCAGACCCTCCTGTGCCCCATGTCCCAGTCTGCAGTCCCTGTCTGTGGGAAGGGGTGTTGTTGATGCTCGGTACGGTACCTTGCATGCCATCAGGATATCCATGATGGACAGCAGCAGGCAGGGTCTGTTCTCGTTTTGGATGGGGACGGTGCTCCTTCCAGAGGATCTGTTTGCTGTGAGATAGAGTGGTCCCTGGCCACCTGCACCTTCAGCCGTCCTCATTTTCCGGCCCCAGTCAGCCTGCGCTCTGGTTCTGGGGAAGTGGAGAGCACTGGGTGGGAGTCGGAGAGAAGGGGGGGCAGAGAGTACTGGCAGGGTTGGAGAACACATGGGTGGGGGCAAAGAGCGAGGGGGAGTGGAGATCACAGGGGTGGGGAGCAGAGAGCGCTGGGGGGGAACTTGAGAGCACTGGGGGGGCCAATAAGAACAGGGGTAGAGAGCACGGTAGGCTGAGAGCACTGGGGGGGCTAAGAGTGTGGGGCGGTGAAGAGCACTGGGGGGGGTAGAAAAACCGAGGTGGAGAGCATGGGGGCTGGAGAGTACTGGGGGGGTAGAAAGAGCAGGGGGGAGTGGAGAGCACCAGTGGGGGCCAGAAAAAACAGGGGTGGAAAGCACGGGGGACTGGAGAGCACTATGGGGGGTGGAGAGCACTGGTAGGGTTGGAGAGCACATGGGTGGGGGCAAAATGCAGGGGGAGTGGAGAGTACAGGGGTGGGGAGTGGAGAGTGCTGGGGGGAGCCAAAAAGAACAGGGGTGGAGAGCACGGAGGGTAGAGAGCACTGGGGGGGTGGAGAGCACCAGGGGGGGCAGAAAGAACAGGGGTGGGGAGAATGGGGGGCTGGAGAGCACTGGGGTGGGGGCTGGAGAGTGATGGGGAGAGCTGAAGAGCACTGGTGGCGGGGAAGAACAGGAGGGAGAGCACGGGGGGAGCACTGGGGGAGTGGAGAGCACTGGGGGGGGAGTGGAGAGCACGGGGGGAGAAAGAAAAGGGGGAGAAAGAACAGGGGGGAGTGGAGGGCACTGGTGGGGGTAGGGGGAGAGCATTGGGGGGGAGAGCACTGGAGGGAGTGGAGAGCACTGGGGGGGAGAACAGGGGGAGAGCACGGGGGGGGGAAGAACAGGGGGAGAGCACGGGGGGGAAAAACAGGGGGGAGAGCACTGGGGAGGAGAACGGGGGAAGAGCACGGAGGAGATAGGACTGGGGGGGAACATGGGGGGAGAGCACTGGGATGGTGGCTAGAGAAGGATGGGGAGAGCTGGAGAGCAGGGCGGGCAGCAAGAACAGGGGAGGAGAGAACTGTGGGGGGGGCAGGAGAGTGTGGTGGTGGAGAAGAGCACTGGGGGGGGGGGCAGGGAGCACAAGGTGAACTGGAGACAGTAAAATAAGTTGGATAGGAGAATCGCCCCCCCCCCACCCCTTCGATCCTCCTATCCAGGCACTGTGGCACACAAGGCGGGCTGTACCTGCAGTATCTCCTCCTATGGATCACAGCACTGGCTGGCTCTGTGTTCGGCGGCCGCTCTGTAACATGGCCCCGCCCCCTCAGACCGGCTCATGTGATAGGTGGAACGTTGATTCTCTCTACTATCACACGAGCTGGTCTTGGGGGGGGGGCCATGTTACAGCGCGGCCGCCGAACACAGAGCCAGCCAGCCAGCGCTGTGATCCATAGGAGAGGGCGGAGGATGCAGCTGCCAGTGGACTCAGTGAAAAAAAGGCAGCATGGCGGCGGCGGCGGCAGACGCTGCTGGCTGCTGCAACACCTTGGGGATTCCAGGGGGGGGGCACTTGACTCCCCTTGCCCCCTGCTGCGGACGCCCATGGGCTAAGCTCACCGATTACATTAAAGTGGCCCCTGAAGTGTCACATAGAGGGCGCCATTTGTAGAAATATTCTTTATTACAAATGTCAGATCTGTCGGCCTTTCCTGTCCCCCTGAAGCCTGGCTGGATAACTCCCATAGGAGTGAGTACATGGATTGAAAACTGGCTACAAGGGCGAGTTCAGAGGGTGGTGATAAATGGGGTGTACTCGGAATGGTCAGGGGTGGGTAGTGGGATCCCCCAGGGTTCTGTGCTGGGACCAATCCTATTTAATTTGTATATAAATGACCTGGAGGATGGGTATGGGGGAAACAGTTCAATCTCTCTATTTGCGGACAATACTAAGCTAAGCAGGGCAATAACTTCTCCGCAGGAAGTGGAAACCTTCCAAGAAGATCTGAACAAATGAATGGGGGGAGGGGCAACTACATGGCAAATGAGGTTCAATGTAGAAAAATATAAAATAATGCATTTGGGCGGCAAAAATCTGAATGCAATCTATAGACTGGGGGGAGAACCTCTGGGGGGTCTAGGATGGAGGAGGACCTGGGGGGAGGGGAACCTCTGGGGGGATGTAGGATGGAGAAGGACCTGGGGGTCCTAGTAGACGATAGGCTCAGCAATGCCAAGTTGCTGCTAACAAAGCAAACAGAATATTGACATTAAAAAGGGATCAACTCCAGAGATAAAACGATAATTCTCCCCTCTACAAGACTCTTCCGGCTCCGCCAATCCCTACTGCTGCTCAGACCTTGAAAAGCCTCAATCCAGCCAAGAGCTGAGCAGTTCTGGATTCAAGCCATGGAACCCGTCATTGAGGTCATGGGGTGAATGGAGCCCCACGATTGTCCAATGAAAATTCTTACTTTGATCTGAGGACACATCTCCAGCTGACTACCCCGGCAAAGACCATTACATCAAGCCTCTGTAATAAAGGGTCCAGGCCCTCTGGTAAGAGGCTATGCTGCTTGTGGGGGAGGTATCTGCACGAGATGGGGCTCTTCTGGATTCATCTGCAATTTCACAGATTTGTTTTTTTTTTGTTTTTTCACAATTGGACTTTTTCTAACACTTTATGAGCAAAATGTATGTTTAGCGCAACACTTGTTTTTTGTATATGCGATGTAATGTGATTATATCTCACTTTAGTATCTCACTGTAATGGTTTTATTTCATATGTATGATTTTTTTTTTTTTTTTTTTGCACACTGCTTTGTATTACTTCTGTATGAATTATACGTCTTTATACTGATTTGCTAATGGTAAAAAAAAAAATATATATATATCTTAATTTACTTACCATATTCTTCATTTTACAAGTAAGCAATTAATAGCCAACGCACACACAATAGTGGTGTCACAGAGCATTTATAAAGAACAACCAGAAGCTGTTTGCCTTCAGACTCTCTCTCTCTAATTGAAACTCCCTAAACCTCTATGAAGAGAGCGGGCAGGGAGGGAAGGAGAAGGGGGGAGATCAGTCATTCCTCTGACTCATCTGATTAACTCAACCTTTTTATAATTAGTTCAAATTGTTTGGAATTATAAAAAATAAAAAAAAGACAAGAACAACATATAAAAATACAATTTAATGCTAATTCCAATAATACAGTATATACATACATGAGCTCCATCAGGGTTTAATGGGGGTATTCCAGCATATTGTTCAGATATTGACTATAAATTAATATACAGAAAGCTCAGGAATAGGATTGTCTTCATTTCAGAACTTCACATGTTGTATTAATAACTACAGTATATAGTAAAATATAATATCCATATCAATATATATATATATATATATATATATATATATATATATATATATATATATATTATATACCTACCATCAGGATGGGCTGCTATGTGGACAGACTCTACTATGGTGTCAGATCATTGAATAATATCTTAAATTGGCTCCTCCTCTTCTCGCTCCCTCCGGCTGCACTCCAGGGGGATTGGTTCTGTGCTGTATGGGGCCCCGTGATTTCTAACAGCAGTACCGTCACTAGGATAGTGAACTTTTGCATGACAGGTCCTCTTTAACAGGCTATCATTCAGTTATATATATCGGAGATGCATCACATCCCGTATTAATAAATTCCCAATCTATAGAAAGAATCAGTTCTTCTTCTTCTTCTATTATAATAGTTTTTAATCTTAAATACAGAATTTACACTAAATACAGAGAACGCAGGTTCCGCCCCCATTACATCACCGTGCTCCGCCTCCTCCGGCACCGTGGATCGGGGGTCGGTATTTATTTATTGGTCCCCAGAATGTCGGCCAGCATTTTGGTGGCGTGTTGGGACTGTCCAGAGGCGTACTCCTCCAGGCTCCGCCCCATCACTCGGTGTAAGTTATTGGTAAGTTTGGTGATGACGTCCTTGAAGTTACCGTTTCGGCCGGGCAGCACTCCGTTCCCGGTTATATTGCTCAGGAAGAACCACAAAACGGGCAAAACGTGGCGCTCCACGGCCTGCGGTTTCCGGGGGTAGACAGAGGATACAAGACCTGGGGGGGACAATGGAGAAATGTTGAGGGGTTCATTATAGAAATAATAATAATAATGCGGTGAGAACCCGCCACATAATACAGTATTCGCCTTCAGGGGCGTCTTGTAAATGCCATCAGACGTGGCCTAAAATTTTTGTTAGAGCAACAGCACTATGTGCCTCACCTTGTAGGCTATGAAAGTACCAGTGTTAGTCTTCAAATCAGTCCCAGCCCCCGCTGAACCCCCTGAATTCTAGATGAAGAATTCTGCCCAGGAAGAGATTAAGCTCCACCCAGTGGCATAACCAACAGCCAGAGTGGCCCATGTGGCACCTGGGGTAAAAGGGGGCCCCGTAATTTGTAGTTATGCCCCTAGTCGCCCTTCTGCCGATGCTAAGCAGTGCCCTCAGAGCCCTGGACCAGGAGTAGAAGGGGCCTCATAATTCATAGTTACACACCGCAGGCCCCACCCCTGCTGATGTTAAGCAGTGTCTCAAAGATCCCTGAAGTAGAAGGGGCCTTCATAATTTCTAGTTAAACCCCTGCTGATGCTGAGCAGTCCTACCAGAGCCCGGGATTAGGCGAGGCCCCATACTTCATAGTTATATACCCTTGGCTCCACCCCTGCTGATGTTAAGCAGTGCCCCTAGATCCTTGGAGTAGGAGAGAGTCCCATTATTTGTAATTACATCCCCTGGCCCCACCCCTGCTGATGCTAAGCAGTGCCCCCCCGAGCCATGGAGAAGAAGGTGGCTCCCTAATTTGTGGTTATACCCCTGCTGATGCTAAGCAGTGCCCCCCAGAGCCATGGAGTAGAAGGGGGCTCCCTAATTTGTGGTTACACCCCTGCTGATGCTAAGCAGTGCCCCCCAGAGCCATGGAGTAGAAGGAGGCTCCATAATTTGTGGTTACACCCCTGCTGATGCTAAGCAGTGCCCCCAAAGCCCTGGAGTAGAAGGAGGCTCCATAATTTGTGGTTACACCCCTGCTGATGCTAAGCAGTGCCCCCCAGAGCCATGGAGTAGAAGGGGGCTCCCTAATTTGTGGTTACACCCCTGCTGATGCTAAGCAGTGCCTCCCAGAGCCGTGAAGTAGAAGGGGGCTCCATAATTTGTGGTTACACCCCTGCTGATGCTAAGCAGTGCCCCCCAGAGCCATGGAGTAGAAGGGGGCTCCCTAATTTGTGGTTACACCCTTGCTGATGCTAAGAAGTGCCCCCGAAGCCGTGGAGTAGGAGGCTCCATAATTTGTGGTTACACCCCTGCTGATGCTAAGCAGTGCCCCTCAGATCCCTTTAGAAAAAGAAGCCCCAGAATTCATAGTTGCACCCCTGGCTCCACCAGTGCCCTCAGATCTTTGGATTATTTGTAATTACACCTCTGGCCCCATCCTTACTGATGTTAGGCAGTGCCCCCAGAGCCCTGGACTAGAAGGGGGCTCTATAATTTGTAGTTACACCCCTGCTGATGGTAAGCAGTGTCCCCTGAGCCCGGCATAGAAGGGGCCCCATTATTCCTTGGTTCACCCCTGCTGATGCTAGGCAGTGCCCCACAGAGCCCTGGAGTAGAAGGAGCCCCATAATTCATAGTTACACCCCTGGCCCCACCCCTGCTGATGTTAACCGTTGCCCCCCAGAGCCTCTACTGCCCATTGAAGTGCTGGTATATGACAGTTTAGTGATGGGCGGGGTTTAGCACTGCAGGGGGTGGGGCTTAAAGTGTATGTCTAACCAAAACTTAGAGAAGGAAATCCTGATCAGCTTTTTTCTGTGGCGTGTGCCCGCTGGGGAGATTCACGGCCTATTTGGAAGCCGTTGCTCTACCACCCTCTGAAAAGGGATCCACCATGGATTTTACTCTGAGTCTTCTTGGTGAGCTAAGACTGGCTGTGGATCTTGTTGAGTCAGCAAATTGCAACACTGTACACACAGACTGGGTCATAGGAGGTTTGTCTTCTACACAAAGCGACATTTGAGGCAGAACAGCCGAGGAGCCGTGTGCCGACCGACACAAAGACTTACAGGAACCAGATGGTTGTGTTCTTCCCCTATAAACATGTTGGGGAGGTCAGGCTCCCCATAAATAAAGTATACTATGTGCGTTTGTATCGTGTGATTGTGTCATATGATTGTATTGTTTGTTTGTATCATGTATTTGTATTTTGTGTTTGTATCATATGATTGTATTGTATGTTTGTATTGTATGATGGTGTTGTTTGTTTGTATTGTATGATGGTGTTGTGTGTTTGTATTGTATGATGGTGTTGTATGTTTGTATTGTATGATGGTGTTGAGTGTTTGTATTGTATGATGGTGTTGTATGTTTGTATTGTATGATGGTGTTGTGTGTTTGTATTGTATGATGGTGTTGTGTGTTTGTATTGTATGATGGTGTTGTGTGTTTGTATTGTATGATGGTGTTGTGTGTTTGTATTGTATGGTGGTGTTGTGTGTTTGTATTGTATGATGGTGTTGTGTGTTTGTATTGTATGATGGTGTTGTGTGTTTGTATTGTATGATGGTGTTGTGTGTTTGTATTGTATGGTGGTGTTGTGTGTTTGTATTGTATGATGGTGTTGAGTGTTTGTATTGTATGATGGTGTTGTATGTTTGTATTGTATGATGGTGTTGTGTGTTTGTATTGTATGATGGTGTTGTGTGTTTGTATTGTATGATGGTGTTGTGTGTTTGTATTGTATGATGGTGTTGTGTGTTTGTATTGTATGATGGTGTTGTGTGTTTGTATTGTATGATGGTGTTGTGTGTTTGTATTGTATGATGGTGTTGTGTGTTTGTATTGTATGATGGTGTTGTGTGTTGTATTGTATGATGGTGTTGTGTGTTTGTATTGTATGATGGTGTTGTATGTTTGTATTGTATGATGGTGTTGTGTGTTTGTATTGTATGGTGGTGTTGTGTGTTTGTATTGTATGGTGGTGTTGTGTGTTTGTATTGTATGATGGTGTTGTGTGTTTGTATTGTATGATGGTGTTGTGTGTTTGTATTGTATGATGGTGTTGTATGTTTGTATTGTATGATGGTGTTGTATGTTTGTATTGTATGATGGTGTTGTATGTTTGTATTGTATGTTGGTGTTGTATGTTTGTATTGTATGATGGTGTTGTGTGTTTGTATTGTATGATGGTGTTGTATGTTTGTATTGTACGATGGTGTTGTGTGTTTGTATTGTACGATGGTGTTGTGTGTTTGTATTGTATGATGGTGTTGTATGTTTGTATTGTATGATGGTGTTGTGTGTTTGTATTGTATGATGGTGTTGTTTGTTTGTATTGTATGATGGTGTTGTATGTTTGTATTGTATGATGGTGTTGTGTGTTTGTATTGTATGATGGTGTTGTGTGTTTGTATTGTATGATGGTGTTGTGTGTTTGTATTGTATGATGGTGTTGTGTGTTTGTATTGTATGATGGTGTTGTGTGTTTGTATTGTATGATGGTGTTGTGTGTTTGTATTGTATGATGGTGTTGTGTGTTTGTATTGTATGATGGTGTTGTATGTTTGTATTGTATGATGGTGTTGTGTGTTTGTATTGTATAATGGTGTTGTGTGTTTGTTTTGCATTAAAATGAAAACTTGCGATCCATAAATGACTAAGTGTGATAATTCTTTGGAATACTGCGCGGTACTGGAGAAGATCTGGATAGAGTGGAGAAAAGTCGGAACCTCTGGCAGGTTTTTATTGTTGGCTGTGTCTCCATTGCAGAGGTTTCCCTTCACTTCCTGTCCTGATTAGAGGCGTCACAGGAAGTGAGGAGAAATCACTAGACATGTGCAGAATGAAAAAAATTGTTTTGTTAAATAATTGAATCTAGTTAAATTTGCTAAAATTCGCTTCACTCATTTTTGGAATTTGTTTAGTTTATTGACTTTTCGATTTAAATTTTCCGAATTCTGTTGAATTGAATTCAATTTGGTTGAATTTGGAAAATTTGAATCGGCATTCGAATTTATTCTATTCTAAATTTGAAAGACTGTATTATCTTTCTTTCTATTTTATTCTATTATATTCTTTTCTATTCAAAATTCAAATTTCGGAAGGTGATTATAGTCTATTTGTTTTTTTTTTATTATTCTATTATTCTGATGCTATTCTATTGTTTTTTCTATTCTATTCTTTTCTAATCTGTTCTATTCTTTTTTTTTTTCTCTATTTTATTCTTTCTTGTTTTCAAATAAAATTTTTTATTAATTTTCTATTTGAATTTCGGCTGAATTTTGTTTCATTATTTCGGATCAGTTTAAATTTGTTTCTCTTGTAATTTGGAAATTCGGGTTCATCAAATAATGAAAAACGTGTCCGATTCGGAACGCAGCGATCTTCACGTCTCTGGAAGTCGCCCTGACAGAGACGGACAACCAAAACTCTGACAAAGGTTCTTACTTTTCCCTTTCTTGCTATAAAATGAAGGAACATGGAACTCTAAAGCCACGGCATCTCCCATGTCTCCATCCTCATTGGTTCCCCTTTAATCCTTCCAGTCAATCTACTTCCTGCGTTGAGGCGAGTTACCTGACAATCGTTCGGTCACGTCACTCATGGCGCGGCCGCTGAGGAAGCGGATGCGGCTGGCGAATGGTTGCAGAAGCCACAGATTGTCTGTAATGTAAAAATGATGGTCAATAAAGATTTCCTGTTTGTAGGGAAAGCTGAGAGTTCACGCTTTTCTCTCCTTTCTTTGCCGCTAATCTGCAGTCATGTGACCGACATTCCAAAAATTGCGTCTCTCCCCGCCCCCGACTACATCACGCTGTCTGACAGCAGAAGAAGAGTTCAAGTCAAATGCACCCTTCTCCATTCTAACGCACAAATGCATGCGTCCCAATGCAGGCCGCAGTGGTCGGCAAGGAAAGGCTTTGTTGGACTTGCTTTGCCTGCAATCCAAATTCCCCTCAATTGGAGCCACTGCATGCAAAGAAATGCAACGCAAAATCCAAACGCAGCCTCTGAACTGTCATCTAAATGCAGCCCCCCCCCCCCCCCCCCGCCCTGAGCAGGAACATCGATTTAGAATTAGAGTTACTAGGCTGTAGTCAGCCAGAGCTAGATTGATAGTTCGTCGTTCTTGGAACTCTCTGGTATTCGTTTGCTTCTGCCTGCTGCTGGGTAGTGCCCCAGAGAATGGTGTGGGGGGCGGCACTAATCATGGAGTGTGGGAGGATGTAGATGGCTGACTGGACCTCTTAGGCCCGCTGCCTGGGTAGAGTGACCATTTGTTTGGATAGAGGCCAAGGATTGGGACTTGGTGAGGTAAGTGAGGGGTGAAAGCACCATGGAAGAACTCAACTTCAATCCGGGTATCTGAGAAACTGGACAGACGCTTTGCCCCTGACTGCAGTGTGGTGGTCTCTCCCCTAGGAGGCGGTCACTGAACTATTTAGTATCTAATTTCACAGAATGTTGGGTTGACTTAAAGGTTCTCAATCTGTGAAGGCTGTAAGTACTTTTTGCCACTCTCCTGGTGACAGTTAAGTCCATGGGTGTCCTATGCCCCAGCCCTCTCCTTCGGGAGTGTTGGGTGAAATCTAATAAACTCCTTATTTGGTCTAAAAACTGACCATCTGTTCACACCGCTTCACTCCTACTGAGGACTAGATCTTGGCGTGAATGCTAACCTGCCCCGCACCTGAGGTTCCTAATATAACTTTGGGGGTCATGGGGTAGCAACATACACTACTCCATTAAGGACTAGTCCTGGGGGTGAAAAGCTGGTCTGATGTTCTTCACTTATCTTTGGAGGTCATGGAATTGCTACATACACTACTCCATTGAGAACTAGGTCTGGGGGTGAAATACTGGCCTGACCTGCATTTGAGGTTCCTCATATGTCTTTGGGGTCATGGGGTGGCAACACACACACTACTCCATTGAGGACTAGACCTGGGGGTAAAAAGCTGGTCTGATGTTCTTCACTTATCTTTGGAGGTCATGGAATTGCTACATACACTACTTCATTGAGGACTAGGCCTGGGGGTGAAATACTGGCCTGACCTGCATTTGAGGTTCCTCGTATGTCTTTGG
The DNA here is from genome assembly GCF_037356315.1 of Lithobates pipiens. Classification (NCBI taxonomy): domain Eukaryota; kingdom Metazoa; phylum Chordata; class Amphibia; order Anura; family Ranidae; genus Lithobates; species Lithobates pipiens. The sequence continues at coordinate 2,381,429 of NW_027507758.1, forward strand.
GGGTTATGGTGCTGCAACATACACTACTCCACTGAAGACTAAACCTAGGAGGTGAAATGCTAGCCTGAGGTTCCTTATATGTCTTTGGGGGTCATGGGGTTGCAACATATAATACTATATTGAGAACTAAATGTAGAGGTGAAATGCCAAGTCCATGGGTGTCCTATGCCCCAGCCCTCTCCTTCGGGAGTATTGGGTGAAACGTAATGAACTCTTTATTTGGTCTAAAAACTGACCGTCTGTTCACACTGCTTCACTCCTGCTGAGGACTAGACCTTGGCGTGAATGCTAACCTGCCCCGCACCTGAGGTTCCTAATATACCTTTGGGGGTCATGGGGTAGCAACATACACTACTCCATTAAGGACTAGTCCTGGGGGTGAAAAGCTGGTCTGATGTTCTTCACTTATCTTTGGAGGTCATGGAATTGCTACATACACTACTCCATTGAGAACTAGTCATGGGGGTGAAATGCTGGTCTGAGGTTCTTCATATGTCTTTGGAGTTCATGGGGTAGCAACATACACTACTCCATTGAGTACTAGACCTAGGGTTGAAATGCTGGCCTGACCAGCATTTGAGGTTCCTCATATGTATTTGGGGGTCATGGGGTGGCAACACACACACACTACTCCATTGAGGACTAGACCTGGGGGTAAAAAGCTGGTCTGAGGTTCTTCACATATCTTTGGGGGTCATGGAATTGCTACATACACTACTTCATTGAGGACTAGGCCTGGGGGTGAAATACTGGCCTGCCCCGCATTTGAGGTTCCTCATATGTCTTTGGGGGTTATGGTGCTGCAACATACACTACTCCACTGAAGACTAAACCTAGGAGGTGAAATGCTAGCCTGAGGTTCCTCATATGTCTTTGGGGGTCATGGCGTTACAACATATACTACTCCATTGAGAACTAAATGCAGAGGTGAAATGTTGGCCTGAGGTTCCTCATATGCCCTTGGAGGTCAATGAGAATTTATTCATCCCAAAAAATGTGAGAAGAGTGTTTGCAAGAAAAGGAAAAAACCCCAATAAAGGTTACCGGCTATAACGCCAGGAATGATGAATATAGGATGGAGGTGGAAGGTCCTCCTAATGTGGAAGGAAGAGTACCGGATACAGTCAGCAATGATTTACCTATATTTTTCATGAGTGTGTCCAGGACGGTCACTGCGGCCGTGTAGATACCGGTGTGCTTGGAGTTCAGGTTGTCCGTGACGACAGTCACCATAGGGACTAACACATGGTGCAGACTGTCCTTCAGAATCGGGATCATGACCACCGCAGACTCCAGAGCGTACTGATTGACCTTCTTGTTGGCGTCCTGCATCCTCGGGTTAAAGGCATCAAATATCTGTGAATATAATAAAAATAAGATGTAATAAAATGACGGTTGTTGGCGAGGATCCTGTATAATATGAATTGGTTTCATGAAGTTATGTGAATTTGGAACAAAGTTCATTTACTAAACATTTCCACAGCCACCTATAATCTCCCAGCGATCAGCTTGTGACGTTCCTCCTACACACCTTCTATAGGAGTCTTCCATTATAGCGTCCCCATTACCCTTGGAAATTCACCTTCCCCATACTAGGGGTCTATTTGTCAAGGTTGTCTCTTAAAATTCCCAAGACTTTCACATAAGATTCACTCGTTTCTAATGGAATCCTATGTGGAAAATATTTGAACCTTGGGTGAAAGTTGTGAGAATCTTGGGTGAAAACATTAACCCTTTCAGCCTCCACACCCATATACCGCTTTTGGGTCAGAGCGGTTTTTAGCAGCTTCGTATAAATGGTAAAGGTACCTGTGTTGGTCTTCAAATCGGTCCCTGAAGAATCCCTTGGATCCTAGACCAGGACTTCTGCCCAAGAAGAGAATAAGCCCCACCCCCTGCTGAGGATAAGTACTTGCCCCAGAGGCTCTACTGCCCACTAAAGTGCTGGCATTTGACAAGGGGCAGGATTTGGCCTTCATGAGGGAAGGGCTTATGCCTCGTACACACGGTTGGATTTTCCGATGGGAAATGTTGGATGTGAGCTTGTTGGCTGAAAGTCGGACCGTGTGTACGCTCCATCGGACATTTGTTGTCGGACTTTTTCTGCCAACAAATGTTGGCTAGCAGGTTCTCAAATTTTCCACCAACAAAACTTTGTTGTGGGAATTTCCGATCGTGTGCGCACAAGTCTGACGCACAAAAGTTCACGCACGCCCGGAATCAAGTATGAGCCGGAAGCGCCAGGTCTTGTAAAACTAGCGTCCGTAATGGAGAGATCACATGACTATAGAACTTCTTTTTTATCAGCTCGTCGTACGTCTTGTACGCCACTACGTTCGGAGTTGTTGGCCAACATTTGTGTGCCGTGTGCAGGGGCGGACTGACCATTCGGGCACTCGGGCTCTGCCCGAGGGCCCCATGCCACTAAGGGGCCCCATCAGGGTTGCCAGCCTCAATAAAACCAGCGACAGTATGTAAAAATCTGTGTTTTTTTTTAAAAAAATCCCAAGATTATAGCTGCCCCGCCTCTCCAATACCTTTTCAGGGTGTGTGTGTGTATTCTGTGTGTGTATATTGTGTGTCTGTGTGTATACTGTATGTGTGTGTATACTGTGTGGCCCCATAATCTATTGCCCGGAGGCCCCATAATCTTCTCCTATTGCCTGGGGGCCCCATGAGTTGTCAGTCCACCCCTGGCCGTGTGTATACAAGACAAGTTGGAGCCAACAGCCTTCCAACAATAATCCGCGGTTTTGTTGTGGGGAAGTGCGATGGTGTGGACGTTGCATTCGAGTATAACTCCAGCCAAATCTATTCTTTTTTATTTGGATAGATTAGGGAAAGGTTGGATTCCTCTGCCAAGTTTTCATTGCTGAGATTCTTAAATGGAGCGGCTTGGAGAAGATACGAAATGTCTTGAAGATTACAGAAGAAGAGCCAGATTGGAATGTGATTGGCCACTAGAGACAGGGACGTAACTATAGGGGGTGCAGCAGTTGCGACCGCAACTGGGCCATGTGATGCAGGGGGCCCATGCAACCCCCTCTACATATGGCCGGCAGCAGCATAGGCAGCTAGGGGTACCAGTGCACCATGCACACGGGTGGCTGGAGGTGGAGGGTGACTAGCAGAGCTCCATGCTTGACTATCGCACTGGCTGCTCTTTAGTTGTGAATTCCCCACATGACCTGTGTCCTCGGCCGGCTCCTCAGAGTACCCCTCTCCTGCTCCATGCATTGCCTCTCAGTCCGATGTCTGTTCTCCCCAGGCCAACATGGATGAGTGCGCAGCCTACAGCTTGGTCATGGTGAGTGAGAGGACCCCATCCCCCACACACCATTACTTACCCCCTCCATCTCCCCCAGGGGACAGAGGCCCCTTCTCACGTGGGGACAGGGACCCCCATCTCCCCTGGGGACAGGGACCCCTTCTCACCTGTGGGCAGTAACTTCATCTGCCCTGGAGAAAAGGACCTCATCTCTTCTGGGGTGGGGACCCAATCCTGCCTAGGGACAGTCCCCCAATAGGGCACCTAAAGGGGGGGCCCTTCATGGTTTCTTGCATCGGGGCCCTGAAGGTTCTAGTTACGCCACTGACTACAGACCTCATTGGTGGTCATGCTACAACAGATTCTTCAGCAAAGTGAATAGGAATGAGTAATTACACAACTATAGTCACAGGAAACAATTTTTCTTTTTTATAAAATAAAGGCTTATTGAGTAGGTAGGTTACAGAGCAGGGTGCTACACAATAGCAGAGGTTACGGAGGTAAGTGTATACAGGATAACAAATGATCTACAATGTATAACAAGATGCCAATAATGTTTCTCCTGCAGAACTAAACTGATCAGAAGCCTCTTATCTCATTGATCGTTATTTCTAAATCGTTCTTTTTTTTCTGCTTCTCCACTTACTGGAGTGATGTTGGAGGTGACAAACCTCACGTTGTTCTTGCAGCGCTCCAGGAGAAGCGTCACTCCCTCCATTTTGCTTTGATATTCCTTAGCGGAGAGAAGTTTGCTGAGCTCCTTCAGTTGCTCCGTCACTTCCGCTGCCCGGACCGGCGGCCTTCCAGGGACCGGGGATTCCTGCGCTTCTGCTTCCACATCTGCAGGTCTGGTAATGCTACAGAAAAAAAAAATATGTTTTATTTATTCCAAACTGATCCTCAGGATCCAGAGAGAGGACAAGTTCTCATACGTCATAGCTGTCCATAGCTGTCTATGGCTGTCCATAGCTGTCCATGGCTGCCCATGGCTGTCCATAGCTGTCCATGGCTGTCCATGGCTGTCCATAGCTGTCCATGGCTGTCCATGGCTGTCCATGGCTGTCCATAGCTGTCCATGGCTGCCCATGGCTGTCCATGGCTGTCCATGGCTGTCCATGGCTGTCCATAGCTGTCCATGGCTGTCCATGGCTGTCCATGGCTGTCCATGGCGTTCCCTCCGGGGACAATGCAGGCTGCACACCAAGGACCCCATTATAAAGATGGAGCAACTTTGCAGTGTCCAAGGGAATCTCCTCCCTGCTATACAGTGCCTTGCGAAAGTATTCGGCCCCCTTGAACTTTTCAACCTTTTGCCACATTTCAGGCTTCAAAACATAAAGATATAAAATTTTAATTTTTTGTGAAGAATCACCAACAAGTGGGACACAATTGTGAAGTGGAACGAAATCTTTTGGATTTTTGAAACTTTTTTAACTAATAAAAAAATGAAAAGTGGGGCGTGCAAAATGATTGGGCCCCCTTGCGTTAATACTTTGTAGAGCCGCCTTTTGCTGCGATTACAGCTGCAAGTCGCTTGGGGTGTCTCTATCAGTTTTGCACATCGAGAGACTGAAATTCTTGCCCATTCTTCCTTGCAAAACAGCTGGAGCTCAGTGAGGTTGGATGGAGAGCGTTTGTGAACAGCAGTTTTCAGCTCTTTCCACAGATTCTCGATTGGATTCAGGTCTGGACTTTGACTTGGCCATTCTAACACCTGGATACGTTTATTTGTGAACCATTCCTTTGTAGATTTTGCTGTATGTTTGGGATCATTGTCTTGTTGGAAGATAAGTCTCCGTCCCAGTTTCAGGTCTTTTGCAGACTCCAACAGGTTTTCATCCAGAATGGTCCTGTATTTGGCTGCATCCATCTTCCCCTCAATTGTAACCATCTTCCCTGTCCCTGCTGAAGAAAAGCAGGCCCAAACCATGATGCTGCCACCACCATGTGTGACAGTGGGGATGGTGTGTTGAGGGTGATGAGCTGTGTTGCTTTTACGCCAAACATATCGTTTTGCATTGTGGGCAAAAAGTTGGATTTCGGTTTCATGTGACCAGAGCACCTTCTTCCACATGTTTGGTGTGTCTCCCAGGTGGCTTGTGGCAAACTTTAGACAAGACTTTTTATGGATATCTTTTGGAAATGTCTTTCTTCTTGCCACTCTTCCATAAAGGGCAGATTTGTGCAGTGTACGACTGATTGTTGTCCTATGGACAGACTCTCCCACCTCAGCTGTAGTCCTCTGCAGTTCATCCAGAGTGATCATGGGCCTTTTGGCTGCATCTCTGATCAGTCTTCTCCTTGTCTGAGCTGAAAGTTTAGAGGGACGGCCAGGTCTTGGTAGATTTGCAGTGGTCTGATACTCCTTCCATTTCAAAATGATCGCTTGCACAGTGCTCCTTGGGATGTTTAAAGCTTGGGAAATCTTTTTGTATCCAAATCCAGCTTTAAACTTCTCCACAACAGTATTACGGACCTGCCTGGTGTGTTCCTTGGTCTTCATGATGCTCTCTGCGCTTTCAACAGAACCCTGAGACTATCACAGAGCAGGTGCATTTATACAGAGACTTGATTACACACAGGTGGATTCTATTTATCACCATCAGTCATTTAGGACAACATTGGATCATTCAGAGATCCTCGCTGAACTTCTGGAGTGAGTTTGCTGCACTGAAAGTAAAGGGGCCGAATAATTTTGCACGCACCACTTTTCAGTTTTTTATTTGCTAAAAAAGTTTAAAATATCCAATAGATTTCATTCCACTTCACAATTGTGTCCCACTTGTTGGTGATTCTTCACAAAAAATTAAAATGTTATATCTTTATGTTTGAAGCCTGAAATGTGGCAAAAGGTTGAAAAGTTCAAGGGGGCCGAATACTTTCGCAAGGCACTGTATATATATATATATATATATATATACACACAGACACACACACACTTTACCTTTCCTCTGGTTGCTGGACATCCTGGGCCATCACGGCGGCGCTATTCTTCTGAGGAGGACGCTGGCTTCTAGCGGACGGGATCTCGGAGACGCTGTCACTCAGCTCCTGGAATAATCATCATATCATGTATTATAAAGTTTGTGTAAAACAAGGATCTCCAAACTGCGGCCCGTGGGCCGGATGTGGGCACTATCCCTCCCAATGATACCAGAGATGGGAAACAAATTCTCTCACTGACACCAATGATTATTTTACTCCCGCTGACCACCAAGCCTGTGCCATTGATTACTCCCTCCGATGCCGGGGCATTTTCTATACCCATTGGCCACAGTCCGGCCCCCTTCACATTTGAAGGGCAGTAAGCTGGCACTTTGTTTTTAGAACATTTGGAGACCCCTGGTGTAAAACCTGAAATATGAGGCATATGAGGCACATCACACAGCTCACATACTTTCTGCTTCACAGTGGCGATGAGGTCGCGGAGCTCATGTGACGGGATCAAACGTTCCATCTGCACCTCGAACTTGGGATGAGCCATGACCAGGCTGAACATCCGACGTCCGTAAAACCTGCAATACGGGTGATCATTATTACAATGTGTGGAATACACTCAGGACTGTAGGTGGGGGAGTTGGTCACTTAAATCCTCCCTCCGCCCCCCCCCCTTCAGTCTTGCACAGTTGTAGCGGCTCTTCTCATGGACTGGAATGTCTTACTCTGATGTCACTGCACACTGTCAGCTTCTCACAATGGGCATTAGAAGCTGCAGAAAGTCAGATAAACCCTGCCTCATTTCCTAAGAGGAGGACATCCAGTGTCCCTGGCCCCGCACCCTTTGAATTTTCTTTGGATTCGGGGGGGCGGTCTGCAGGGGGAGGAGGGGAGGTACATGGGGGAATCAGATGTGGTCAGCACAGGGAGGGGGGTCAGTATGGTGGGATGGTGGGAGGACAATTACAGAACGATGCACTGTGTCTGTGTCTCTCCCTCCAGCAGCTAAAAGCTGGCAGGAGGGAGAGGAGAGAAAACAGCTTTCTGCTGCTGGAGGGAGAGACACAGACACAGTGCATCGTTCTGTACTTGTCCTTCTAGCCCTCCGTGCCAATTCTCTGGGCCCTCCTGTGTTCCTGGGCCCCCTACAGGAGGCCTGGTGGTACCCCTTATCGGCGGCCCTGATGGCATGTGTGAGTTGCCCTGGGCAGAGGAAAAGGGGCCCCTCCAAGGAAGGGAGCTATAAAATAATCCCATAATAAGTCAAAGTCCATCAAATGGCATGGCTGGGAGGGTGACCTCTGTATGAAAGTACCTGGTGTCCTGCTGTCCATCCTGAACCAGTCTGACGAGGGTGCGGAGGAAGGTGTCTGTACTTTCTCTGGTTCCACACAGAAGTTTCTGGGCCCCCAGGAGCTCCATCACCCTGAGCAGATGTTTGGCCGTACATTTCCTCACTGCGCTGTTTCGGTGACTGTGGAGGAGAACGGCACAAATTACAACCTCAGGAGACCACAATGGGCATCAACGTCTCCTTATACCTCTATGGTGCCCCAAGAGATGGCAACATTTAATGGGCACAGCTTTGCCAGTGTGCCCGGGCTCCTCATGTAAATGGCTCTTTTGGAACGCCAATCCCCCCCCAGGCTCTCAGCATCCTTATACTGCAATGCTAGAGTTACACCTCCAAGTGGACCTATTTTGTTCACATTAAAAGATACCGACAGGGACAACATGTGCAAAAAAAAGGCTTGTTTTACCACTTATTGGCTTCTCAAGAAACAAGCTGCCAGAAAGGTAAGTATATGTAGGCAAGGCCACTTAGAAATCATGGGGCCCCATATATCCTTCCTGATGAGGCCCCCCAACCTCGCCTACAAAGGGGTGTAGCAGAACAGCAGCACTGACTTTATCCACCTACGCCCCAGAAATGAAAAAAAAAAAAGTCCCTCTTCTGCTTCCACCTCCTGGGCCCCTCTATTGATGGTAATTGAAGCCCTGGTAAGGGAGCAGAAGCGGGGATGTGATCTAGTAAAATCTATTTGTTCACTTAGGAACAATAAATGTGTCGATCGATATTCCTTCTTTGTTCTCCTTTCAGCAGCCTCTTATCATACGGATCAGCTTGTAATGCCGCATTTTCAGGGTCCAGTGTTTTGCGGGAGCGTGCGCTGGTCAGCGCCTCATAGAGCAGCTGGGGGGGTTAGCGGGTGAGCCAGGCTCCTCCCACCTGCCCCCGCCCCCCTCGCCATCTCCCGGGTGTGCCGCAGTGTGGATTTCTATCAGCAAAAAAATAAAAAAATAAAAGAGAAAAATTCTATATATTGAAATGCAGTTTGTTTAATGGAAGTGATGTAGAATCTCTCAGTAGTCGTGTAATAAAATAATTATCTCTCGTGTCACCGTTTCTAGATGTGTGTTTTATTTTCATGTGCGGGGACACCGTGTCCTGTAAGTGGCCAGAAACAGATCCTCGTCCGATCGACACCGACGGGCTCTGATTATGGACACTCCATAATTCAGAAAAATTAGGGGTGCTGAAACCGAAAATGCAGGATGCACTTAGTGGAAAACCGAAAACCTTTATTTTTATATACAATTGTATTATATTTGACTTATTAAATTGAGGATATTAATTAATATGAGGTTATTGTTGCCCATTATTGGCACCTTTTTACTGCAAGAAAAGCTCAGGAAAAATGCAGTCTGCAGTCTCTGACCGTCTCTTGTATCGTGTCCTCTCTGACCGTCTCTTGTATCGTGTCCTCTCTGACCGTCTCTTGTATCGTGTCCTCAGTCTATTGACCGTCTCTTGCATCGTGTCCTCAGTCTATTGACCGTCTCTTGTATCGTGTCCTCTCTGACCGTCTCTTGTATCGTGTCCTCTCTGACCGTCTCTTGCATCGTGTTCTCAGTCTATTGACCGTCTCTTGCATCGTGTCCTCAGTCTATTGACCGTCTCTTGCATCGTGTCCTCAGTCTATTGACCGTCTCTTACATCGTGTCCTCAGTCTATTGACCGTCTCTTGCATCGTGTCCTCAGTCTATTGACCGTCTCTTGCATTGTGTCCTCAGTCTATTGACCGTCTCTTGCATCGTGTCCTCAGTCTATTGACCATCTCTTGCATCGTGTCCTCAGTCTATTGATCGTCTCTTGCATCGTGTCCTCTCTGACCGTCTCTTGCATCGTGTCCTCAGTCTCTGTCTCTTGCATCGTGTCCTCAGTCTCTGACCGTCTCTTGCATCGTGTCCTCAGTCTCTGTCTCTTGCATCGTGTCCTCAGTCTCTGACCGTCTCTTGCATTGTGTCCTCAGTCTCTGTCTCTTGCATCGTGTCCTCAGTCTCTGTCTCTTGCATCGTGTCCTCAGTCTCTGACCGTCTCTTGCATCGTGTCCTCAGTCTCTGTCTCTTGCATCGTGTCCTCAGTCTCTGACCGTCTCTTGCATCGTGTCCTCAGTCTCTGACCGTCTCTTGCATTGTGTCCTCAGTCTCTGTCTCTTGCATCGTGTCCTCAGTCTCTGTCTCTTGCATCGTGTCCTCAGTCTCTGACCGTCTCTTGCATCGTGTCCTCAGTCTCTGTCTCTTGCATCGTGTCCTCAGTCTCTGTCTCTTGCATCGTGTCCTCAGTCTCTGACCGTCTCTTGCATCGTGTCCTCAGTCTCTGTCTCTTGCATCGTGTCCTCAGTCTCTGACCGTCTCTTGCATCGTGTCCTCAGTCTATTGACCTTCTCTTGCATCGTGTCTGCAGCCTTACTTAAATATCAGCGCCCATCAGAGGCAGCTTACCAGTGTCTGGGTCGTTTAGAGCGGCGATTTCCCGCTGTGTCATGGAGCTGGATTTGAATTTCTCGGGCCGGGAGGCCGCAGTAACGAAGTCCCACCTCCTGTGATGGACGTCACACTGTTTACATTTCCCGCCACTGGATGTGTGTGCCGTCTATTGACACTTTGGGCCCAATCTGGAGATTTTCACTTAGGGGTGTACTGACTTTTGTTGCCAGCAGTTTAGACATGAATGGCTGTGTGTTGAGTTATTTTGAGGGGACAGGAAATTTACACTGTTATACAAGCTGTACACTCACTACTTTACATTGTAGACAAGTGTCATTTCTTCAGTGTTGTCACATGAAAAGAGAGAAGAAATGTCACTGAGGGGTGTACTTACTTTTGTCACATACTGCATATACTGTACACTCACCGGCCACTTTATTATTTCCTCCTTGCTAGTAGCAGGTCGGACCCCCTTTATTAGATTCCCTATTGGTAGCAATTTTCACCCGTGACCTCAATGTTGGGGGTTATAAGTCCACAGATGGATGTCTGTATTGCTAGGACCCCCCACTCAGGTCACCAACCAATACCCCCCCCCCACAGAAATCCGGAGCACGGAACCCCACACATCATGGGGGGACTGACACCAATTATTCCCATCACCATGACGATGATAAACAATCACTGATCAAATTCTATGATGAAATATTGGAAATCAATCTACCTTGTTATTTACTTAACCACTTGCTTACTGGGCACTTAAACCCCCCTCCTGCCCAGACCAATTTTCAGCGCTGATGCACTTTGAATGACAATTACGCGGTCATACAACACTGTACCCAAATGAAATTTTTATCATTTTTTTCCCACAAATAGATATTTCTTTTGGTGGTATTTAATTACAGCTGGGAGTTTTATTTTTTGCTAAACAAACAAAAAAAGATGCAAAAAAAAAAAAAAAAATCATGTTTAATAGTTTGTTATAAAATTTTGCAAACAGGTAATTTTTCTCATTCATTGAAGTGCGCTGAAGAGGCGGCACTAGTGGGCACTGATAGGCATAGTTAAGGCGGCACCGATGGGCACAGATAAGGCGGCACCGATGGGCACAGATAAGGCGGCACCGATGGGCACAGATAAGGCGGCACCGATGGGCACAGATAAGATGGCACGGATGGGTGGCACTAAGGGGCACTGATAGGTACCACTGATAGATGAGACTGATGGGCACTGATAGGTGGCACTGATGGGCAGCCCTGCTGAGCACTGATGGGCACTGGTAGATGACACTGATGGGCACGGATATGTGGCCCTGGGGTGCAGCACCTTTGTTGAGGCAGGTTGTGGGCACTGCTGGGTGGCACTGTGGGCACTGCTGGGTGGCACTGTGGGCACTGCAGGGTGGCACTGAGGGGGGCACTTATTTTTTTATTATGTTCAGTGATGAGGGGGCAGGTGGGCACTGGCAGGGCAGGCCGTGATCGGGACTAATGTCCCGATCACGGCCGCCGGTGATCGGCTCTTTTTTTTTCTCCTCGCGCTGTCAGCGCGAGGAGGAATAATAGCCGATTACCGTCTCCGTTATATCACATGATCAGCTGTCATTGGCTGACAGCTGATCACGTGATAAGGGGTCGGGATCGACCCCTTGCTCGGATCAGTGATCAGGCGAGTCTCATAGACTCGCCGATCATAGAGCGTGCCGCGCGCGCCCCTCGTGCACGGGACGACGTCAATAGACGTAGACCCGGCAATGGAGATCCGCGCTGTAGCCGTCATTCGGCTATAGCACGGGTCTTAAGTGGTTAAAAATACCCCCCCCCCCCCAACATTGAGGTTACTGGTAGAAATTATAACCCCCAACATTGAGGTTACAACCCCCAACATTGAGGTTACTGGTAGAAATTATAACCCCCAACATTGGGGTCACTGGCAGCAATTACAACCCTCAACATTGGGGTCACAAAGTAATTCTAACCACCAATTTTGGGGTCACTGGTAGCAATTATAACCCCCAACATTCGGGTCACTGGCACCAATAATTACCAACAACATTGGGGTCACTGGTAGCAATTATAACCCCCAACATTGGGGTCACTGGCAGCAATTATAACCCCCAAAATTGGGTTCACTGGCAGCAATTACAACCCCCAACATTGGGGTCACTGTCAGCAATAATAACCCCCAACATTGGGGTCACTGTCAGCAATAATAACCCCCAACATTGGGGTCACTGACAGCAATTGTAACCTCCAACATTGGGGTCGCTGACAGATATTATAACACCCCACATTGGGGTCACTGGCAGCAATTTTAACCCCCAACATTGGGGTCACTAGTGGCAATTATAACCCCCAACATTGGGATCACTGGCAGCAATTATAACCCCCAACATTGGGGTCTCTGGAAGAAATTATAATCCCCAACAGTGGGGTCAGTGGTAGCAATTTTATCTCACAACATTGAGGCCACTGGCAGCAATTATAACCCCCAACATTTGGGTCCCTGGTAGTAATTATAACCCCCAACATTGGGGTCCCTGGTAGTAATTATAACCCCCAACATTCGGGTCACTGGCACCAATAATTACCAACAACATTGGGGTCACTGGCAGCAATTATAACCCCCAACATTGGGGTCACTGGCAGCAATTAAAACTCCAACATTGGGGGCACTGGTAACAATTATAACCCCCAACATTGGGGTCACTCTCAGCAATTATAACTCCAAAATTGGGGTCACTGGAACCAAAGGGTCTGGTATGGATATTTAGGGGGACCCCCACGTCAATTTTTTTTTTTAATTTGACACGGGGTTCATCCATGTCAGACCTGAAGGGCCTGGTAATTGAATTTAGGGGAACCCCTGCGCTTTTTTTTTTTTTATCAATGAATGAATGAATTGTCGGCTAATACAGAGAACACTCATTGAATGTTCTCTGTATTACGGGGAGCCGACAATATAGCCGCAAGTGATTTTAAAAGACTTTTTTTCCTGCACAAATGACACTTTGTGCAGGGACAGTTCTAAGCACGGGAAACATGCGCCCCTTCACAGGCATACTATAGACACCCCCCAGGCACGAAATTTAAAGGAATATTACACTTTTATTGTTTCACTTTAATCATTATTAAAATCACTGCTCCTGAAAAAACTGCCGTTTTTAAAACTTTTTTTTGCATTGATCCATGTCCCCTGGGGCAGGACCCGGGTCCCCAAACACTTTTTAGGACAGTAACTTGCATATAAGCTTTTAAAATTAGCACTTTAGATTGTGAACGTTGGAGTCCCATAGACTTTAATAGGGTTCTAAAGTTCACACGAAGTTTAGCTCTGTTCACAGGTTCTGGTGCGAACCGAACAGGGGGGTGTTCAGCTCATCCCTATTCACAAGCTCCCCCCTGTGTAGTTCTGGGCGGATCCCTCACTTTTTCTCATGACCATCCTCACCCCATGAAGGTGAAATCTTCCATGGAGCTCCAGATTGAGGGCGATTGATGGTTATTTTGTATTTCTTCCATTCGTGAATAATCGATCCAACAGTTGTCTTCTTCATCTCACCAAGCTTCTTGCTGATGGTCTTGTAGCCCATTCCAGCCTTGTGCAGGTCCCCAATCTTCTCCCCGACGTCCTCTGACAGCTCTTTGGTCTTCCCCATGATGGTGAGGATTGGAGGGAAGGGATTCTGTGGACAGGCGTCTTCTATACACATAACGAGTTGTCGTTAGGAGAACCTTCTTACATTGACAGGACTAATCTGTGTACCACATGAGCACCTAGTGGAGCCAGTCTGTGGGGGGAGGGTTATTGTTGGTTGGTAGGTGTTTTTTCCCCCACTGTATATAGTACATAGCCGGCCTTTCTTCAGCAAAGTTGTGAAGAAGAGCCTAGAAAATACCTGAAAGGTAGCCGAGTGCTCCACCTACTGGCTGACACTGAGAATACACAACAATCACACCTACCTGCAAGAAATCTATTCTAAGGTGTGTAATAAAATCCATACAAACCCACGACATTCACTTCATTCCTTTACATTTTATCCCATCGCTAATCTGCACTCCACATATAATTCCAGTCTCTGGGGAGAATCTTGGCCATTATGTTGGCCGGGAATCGAACCCGGGTCGTCTGCTTGGAAAGCAGCTGTGCTCACCACTGCACCACCAACACAAAAAGTTGCATGTTTTTGTTGTGTGGGGGGAAACCGGAGTACCCGGGGAAAACCCACGCAAGCACAGGGAGAACATGCAAACTCCATGCAGATGGTGTCCTGGTCAGGTCTTGAACCGAGGACCCCAGTGCTGCAAGGCTCACCGCTAAGCCTCTGTGCTGCCCCATCTTAATGTGGAACTTCACCTAAAAAGGGAAGTTCCCCTCCTCCTCCTCCCTCGCTCCTCCTCCGCATCTTCAACCTGAACCCTGAAGGGGCGGGGACAGGACACCTCACCTGGGAATGGAAGGCTTGCTCCTAATAGATGGTGGAGACAGTCCACTGACAATACTGCTTTATATTTGTTGTGTCTTCCCCTTCACACAGCACAACTTCAACAACATTCGAAAAATTTCTACTCACCTGTAAAGGGGGAACTCCATGCAAACAAAATGACCTCCAAAATCTATACCAGACCCCCATCCGTGCACCCAGCCTGGCAGGCCAGGAAAGAGGGGGTGAGCATGCACCTCCCCCAACAGGGGCGGGCTGGGCCAGCGGACTTATCTAACACCCTCCCCCCCACCAGCGAACTTATCTAACACCCTCCCCCCACCAGCGGACTTATCTAACTCCCTCCCCCCCACCAGCCTACTTATCTAACACCCTACTCCCCAGTGGACTTATCTAACACCCTCCCCCCCACCAGCGGACTTATCTAACACCCTCCCCCCCACCAGCCTACTTATGTAACACCCCCCCACCAGCGAACTTATCTAACTCCCTCCCCCCCTCCAGCGGGCTTATCTAACACCCTCCCCCCCACCAGCGGACTTATCTAACACCCTCCCCCCCACCAGCGGACTTATCTAACTCCCTCCCCCCCACCAGCCTACTTATCTAACACCCCCCCCACCAGCGAAGTTATCTAACTCCCTCCCCCCCTCCAGCGGGCTTATCTAACACCCTCCCCCCCACCAGCGGACTTATCTAACACCCTCCCCCCCACCAGCGGACTTATCTAACACCATCCCCCCACCAGCCTACTTATCTAACACCCTCCCCCCCACCAGCGGACTTATCTAACACCCTCCCCCCCACCAGCGGACTGATCTAACACCCTCCTCCCCACCAGCGGACTTATCTAACACCTTCCCCCCCACCAGCGGACTTATCTAACACCCTCCCCCCCACCAGCGGACTGATCTAACACCCTCCCCCCCACCAGCGGACTTATCTAACACCCTCCCCCCCACCAGCAGACTTATCTAACACCCTCCCCCCCACCAGTGCACTTTCCCAACCAATCACCCCCTCCGGCATGCACGGCCAGCAGCACAGACACACAGCCACCTCCTAGACCCCCCGGTCAGTGGTGCGGACTGATCTGGGAGGACACCCGCCTGCTGCATGCCTGCCACTTACCCCATCTTAGTGGTGGGTCAGGCAGCAGGTGAATTGCAGCACGATACATATAGGGGGTGGAGAGGAGAGAGGGGGCGGGGCCCTGGTGCCCCTAATGGGCCTGCATTGCATTTTGGTTCTTCTGCTTTGAATGGAGCCCTCAGTGAGCTGATTCGGTGGTTCAATGGGCCACTTGACTGGACTAGCTCTGTGGAAAGAGAAAAAGAAGAGATATTACAGAATGTTACACACGACTATGGCCTTCCATCTACATTAAAGACGTCCCTCAGTTTTCTAGTACTGATCAGTTTATGCCAATTCCCCAAATGTCCATTTATATAAGGTGGTCTTCTCCACAGAAGCAGCTGGCCAGATACTTGGCGGAGGTTTTGGTGTTGGGTAGAGGAACCCTCTCTATATGTTTAGCTAGTGCCATGAGCCAAGTCATCTTAGGTACTGGAGGAGAACAAATGCCATAGAGGAGAACATTACTTTACTGGGATCCCTGAGGGAAGTTAGAGGAACACTTAATGGGATGTCCCAACTGGGCTGACCAACCACTGCCAAGCAAGCCGGAAAACCTTTCCTAATCCCTATACTTCCCCCTGGACAAAGCACCCCCCTCCCCCACCTTCCTCATAACACTAGGAAAGGAACATTCATCAAAGATCTGCAACTTTGGAAAATTCCATATGAACTGAGATTTGGTCCCCTCTAAAATGTCCTCCAGATACCAAAGGGTTTTGTTCTCCCTCCTCTAATCCACAACTGCCCCCGTGTATGGGAGATCGTACTTCATAGACAGGGGACTTTATCCTAGATAACTATGTAACTACAGGAAAGGATACTTACTATTATGGTCCGGCCATATTCCCGATAATCGGGATGGATCTCAGAAAGTTTATGAATAGTCCAGCATTGTGAGTCTGTTGTGTGGTTGTGTCAGGCCGGGATGAAGTTGGGTATGCATCCTCAGTGACCATAGCTTCTTCACTCCTGTAAGAGAAATTGGAAGGTAAATCATTTGCTACTAAAGTTATGAGATGTTGTAAAATGTCATTAGAAGGACTGGGAGAGATCATTTGTGAGCTTGGACTGATGTGCCGGGCCAAGAAGGAAGCAAGCATGGCCGCTGCCTTGGTGCTGTATTGGAGTCTTGCCTCCCCCTTTCCTCTGCCACCTTCTGGCCAGAAAATAAGGAACCCTCCATGGACATGGCTGAATATTGCCCATGCGGGGGTCTAGTCTGTGTTTCCAGGGAAAAAGAGATAGCTCCTCATACGGCTAGAAGGAACATGACAATGTAGCCATTTTATCCTTAAACTAGGCTTCTTGGCCGTATACAACTTAACTAAAAAACATGTACAATGAATCCCCAGGACATAATAACACTGTTTGTACTCGGCACTCCTAACCCCACACCCAAATATACACCTAGGGGAATACATTAGTATCTGGATCTTCAGCATAATCTGCAATGCCATTAATGGCTGGATGGAAGGACATTATATGGTCCTACTGCATAGGTGGCAGACCTGGCTCTCTTGTTATTTCTTCATAAAGTGAGCTGCTGGTAGTTACATATTTCACCACTAATCATCATCATCTAACCAAGAGGCTCTTCTCACTTTTCCCCACCAGACGTTTTCTCTTCCAGTGACTGGAATTCGTATCATGGGCTCATGGGACTTGTCATCTCCAGTCATTAGTGATTGGCCTCGTCCAATAATCCAGAACATCAAATGATCATCTGGATCCCAAATCAGTTTCGAGAAATCGGGAAACCAACTGAATGATAATTGCAGTTTGGTTACCATGGACACCAACACTTTACATAATTCATTTACCATTAGGGGAATCTTAGATGAGCTTTGTGCAAAGAATACAATATAACCTTTCCATTAAGAGTAGCAAAAATCCCTCCCATGACCCTGTTTTTCCAATTTTACTATCACTACAGATTATCCTCCAGATCTAAAGATCAGTGCCCCATCATTGGTGATGTCACATTGTACAAAGGAAATTCCAATGAAGAAACTTACGTGTTGATTGGAGATCTGCTGCTTGTATGGAATTCCCCATCATCGAGGTGTATCATTATGTCGATGGGTTCTGATGGTGGGACAGCGGGGATCTCACTCTCAATCCAAAACTAAAGAGAAAAAAAAGTCATATTCGTTATCATAGAAGCTCCAGGATGACATAAAACAGATCTATCATATAACATCCTTCAGTTCAAAGCAGGTGAAGCAATAGATGATTTCTGATTGGTTGGTAGAAGTTTCTGCATTTCTCCCATTGCTTGACTGATTAAGCTGAAGAGGAAATAGTTTGATCCAGGGAATTGCGACAACTGCCTGTGTGAGGTCACCGAGGAATCCGTCTGTCTTTATGAGACAAAACTGCCCCCCGATCCCTGACCGCAGTTTTTTTTTTGCCTTCCTCTGGAACAAACTGTTACTGTTTTTGGTCCACTTGCCAACCAGCCGCCGTCATTATACTGCGGCAGGTCGGCACGATCCCGCGAGCCGTCGTCACTGTACGTCGGCTCCTTTAAACGGGATAGCAGGCATGCGCGTGCCCGCTGCATTGCAGGGGGGTGCCAATGCTCAAAACCGGCAGACGCGATGACAGCATGCGATCATGGGCACGAGAGGCAGAACAGGGATGTGTGTCTGTAAAGGGAAGATATTTGCCAGCACACCAGGGAATGACATAAATAGCATCCAAACGGGTAAAACACACAAATCCCTGTTCTGTGAGGAGAGGAGAGGAGAGGCAGATCGTGAGTCCTAATAGCTAGGAACCACGATCTGTCATCTACTATAGTCTGTCCCCTCCCCCCACAGTTAGAACACACACTAGGGAACACAGTTAACCCCTTGATTGCCCCCTAGTGTTAACCCCTTCCCTGCCAGTGACATTTACATAGTAATCAGTGCGTTTTTATAGCACTGATCGCTGTATAATTGTCAATGGTTTCAAAAATGTGTCAAAAGTGTCCGATGTGTCGTAATGTCGCAGTCCCGATAAAAATGGCAGATCGCCGCCATAACCGGTAAAAAAAAAAAGAGCAATAATAAAAATGCTATAAATCTATCCCCTATTTTACAGACGTGATAACTTTCCTATATTTCACTCGGATATATTGTCTTTAGGTACGGAGCCTCCCTGCCGCTCATTCCTCCACTATCCAACAATGAAGGAAGGATCACCTTCTATATAGTCCATTCATTGCCTTCCTGTATGGTTATATCTGCTCTAGATCTAATCTATCTGATCATTGGAGGAGCTCTGCCTACTGATCACTTCTATGGATTTCCATATGAGGGACATGAGAAGGTCCCCCAACAATCTCTGTTGCCTATATCTGGGCGTGTCTATAACATACGGATATTTTATACCCAACCAGCATAATATCCTCCTACTGATGTGTAATCCTCCATGAAGGCAATGTCCCCCCTTCACTTTATATATTCTATATGCAAGAACATGTACTTACCTGTCTGTCTCTGCCTTCATCAGGGCCGACTTCCCATTGATCCCCGTATCTTTGATTGTCCATCGCGGCTTTTCTTGCCCGCACTTTCTCTAGGAGTTCTCTTTTCCTTCCTGTTGTCAGCTGCTTTCCTTCTTTCTCCCAGTATGCCTTCAGTGCATGGGCTTTCTGGAAAAGTCTTCTCTCCTCTTTCTTCAGCTGCAGGTCTGTCTGCTTCTCCACCTTACCCTCCTCCATCTGGGCTTTTCTTGCCCGAACTTTCTGCAGAAGCTCTCGTTTTCTTTCTGTTGTCAGCTGCTTTCCTTCCTTCTCCCAGTATGCCTTCAGTGTATAGGCTTTCTGGAAAAGTCTTCTCTCCTCTTTCTTCAGCTGCAGGCCTGTCTGCTCCTCCACCTTACTCTCCTCCATCTGGGCTTTTCTTGCCCGAACTTTCTGCAGAAGCTCTCGTTTTCTTTCTGTTGTCAGCTGCTTTCCTTCTTTCTCCCAGTATGCCTTCAGTGTATAGGCTTTCTGGAAAAGTCTTCTCTCCTCTTTCTTCAGCTGCAGGTCTGTCTGCTCCTCCACCTTACTCTCCTCCATCTGGGCTTTTCTTGCCCGAACTTTCTGCAGAAGCTCTCGTTTTCTTTCTGTTGTCAGCTGCTTTCCTTCTTTCTCCCAGTATGCCTTCAGTGTATAGGCTTTCTGGAAAAGTCTTCTCTCCTCTTTCTTCAGCTGCAGGTCTGTCTGCTCCTCCACCTTACTCTCCTCTATCTGGGCTTTTCTTGCCCGAACTTTCTGCAGAAGCTCTCTTTTTCTTTCTGCTGTAAGCATCTTTCTTTCCTTCTCCCAGTATGCCTTCAGTGTATAGGCTTTCTGGAAAAGTCTTCTCTCCTCTGCTTTCTTCAGCTCCCCGCCTGTCTGCTCCTCCACCTTACCCTCCTCATATTTCTTCTCCTCCATCTCGGCTTCTCCTCTGGAGAGTGCCTTCAGAGCGCGGAATTTCTTCCATTCATCCTCCGCCATTCTCTTAATTTCCGCCACCATGTCTTTAGCTCTGTTTAGAAACTCTCTCCTCTCGTTCACTTGTCTTTCGGTCACCCTTATAAAATCCCAATCCTCCTCCACTCTTCTCCATTCGTCTAATTCCGACATCATATTTTTAGTTTTGTAATACATCACTCAATCACTTTGAACCTATAAAAAGAAAAAAGAAAGGGTAAGTAGACGTTCAGATTGTAAAGCAAAACTTCACTCCAAAACATTTTCTTTTAGATTTGTATGGAGTTGGGGGCGGGGCTCAAACTTTTCTGAGGTTTTCCTTGTTTTCTGTGACCTGCCTGGGAAAGTTTCCCGCACTTCCTGTCCTCTCAGAAGGAAAAGAAGTGAGGGAAAGTCTACCAACCACATCACAGATGCCAGTAATTATCACCAACTGAGGTTCCATCCCCCCCCCCCCCGAAATTCTTATAAAGAGTTGCAGATTATTTCAATGAGGAACATTTTGAAGGTGCTAAATAACAGTGAGACTAATAGGGGGCGGGGCTACAATTTAAGCGCGGGTGTGGGGTGCACATATTAGGGATGGGGCGCACACACCCCAATGACATTGATCGTTCTGGGGCCGCCATTCACAGATAACTCTAAACCGATGGAATGTAAAGGCTCTCAGAGTGCCCCCTATGGAGAATTGTGGGTGATGTCGTTGTCAAGGGAAACTGCCGGGTGAGAGTTCAGCTGGAAATGGGCTTATGTAACGGGGCGGACGTATAACCGGAAATAATGGGATCTTCTAAGTCAGTGCAGACGGGTACAAATCGGATGTACACATCCCCCGGGCAATTGAATCAGAGAGGCTTCATTCACAAAGCTCTAACACAAGGCTGAGGACCTTCATATTACACAGCTGGCTGCAGGCCCAGACTGGGACAAAAAATAGGCCCAGGCATTTTGGATTGAGCAGCCCATGACATGTTAACCGACCCCTTCCCCACTCTTCACCCTGACAGATCCCCTGTGAGAGGGGAACCCAGCAGAGGTGTGTGTGTGTGTGGGGGGGGGGGGGCGAGGTGAGGTGAGACCAGGAAAGAGCATGGGGGGATGGAGAACACAGGGAAGAACCTTGAGAACATGGGGTGGGACGAGAGCATAGGGAGGAAGAGAAGAACACAAGAGGCAGCAGAGAGCATGGGGGGAGGTGGAGAGCACAGGGAGGGTGGTGGGGAGCATGGGGGGAGGTGGAGAGCACAGGGAGGGTGGTGGAGAGCATGGGGGGAGGTGGAGAGCACAGGGAGGGTGGTGGGGAGCATGGGGGGAGGTGGAGAGCACAGGGAGGGTGGTGGAGAGCATGGGGGGAGGTGGAGAGCACAGGGAGGGTGGTGGGGAGCATGGGGGGAGGTGGAGAGCACAGGGAGGGTGGTGGAGAGCATGGGGGAGGTGGAGAGCACAGGGAGGGTGGTGGAGAGCATGGGGGGAGGTGGAGAGCACAGGGAGGGTGGTGGGGAGCATGGGGGGGAGGTGGAGAGCACAGGGAGGGTGGGGGAGAGCATGGGGGAGGTGGAGAGCACAGGGGGGCTGGTGGAGAGCACAGGGAGGGCGGCGGAGAGCATGGGGGAAGTGGAGAGCACAGGGATGGCGGCGGGGAGCATGGTGGATTTGAAGAACATATGGGGGTAGCGAGCACAGGGAGGGCGTGGGAGAGCACAAAGGGAAGGTGGAGAGCATGGGGGGATGTGAAGAGCACCTGGGGAAGGTGGAGAGCACAGGGGAAAGCAAACAGCATGAGGGGGAAGCGGAGAGCATGGGGGGATATGAACAGCACAGGGGGGTGAGCGCAGAGCATGGAGGGTGGCGGAGAGCATGGGGGGGTGGCAGAGAGCATGCGGGGGTGGTGGAGAGCATGCTGGGATGGCAGAGAGCACAGGGAGGGCGGCAGAGAGCATGGGGGGTTGTGGAGAGCATGGGGGTGGCGGAGAGCATGGAGGGCAGCAGAGAGCACAGGGAGGGCGGCAGAGAGCACGGGGAGGGCGGCAGAGAGCACAGGGGGGGGGGGGGCGGAGAGAAGAAGGGGGTTGGCAGAGAGCACGGGAAGTGGCAAAGAGCACGGGGAGTGGCAAAGAGCACGGGGAGTGGAAAAGAGCATGGGGGGTGGAAAAGAGCATGGGGTGGGTGGCGGAGAGCATGGGGTGGGTGGCGGAAAGCACGGGGTGGGTGGCGGAGAGCACGGGGGTTGGCAAAGAGCACGTGGGGGGGCAAAGAGCATGGGGGGTGGCAGAGAGCAGGGGGGTGGCGGAGAGCACAGGGAGGGCGGCAGAGAGCAGGGGGGAGGTGGAAAGCACTGGGGGTGGCAGAGAGCATGAGGAGGCAAAGAGCATGGGTGGTGTGGGGAGCCGGGAGGGGCAGCAGAAATAACCAGGATAGGAGGAGCGGTGGGGGCGGCTGCATATAGAACAATCATTCTCTCCATCTTCCTCCTGCAGTCTCCTGCTTCTCCTCTCCCTCTCACAGGCATTCCAATACTGCAGGAGGAAGATGGAGAGAATGATTGTTCTATATGCAGCCGCCCCCCACCGCTCCTCCTATCCTGGTTACAGGGGGGTGAGCGCAGAGCACGGGCGGAACTCACGTTTACTGTTATCTGGCTTCAAGTTTGCAGTCACGCCCCCTGGTACGGATGGCTGACCTATACAAGCAGCCGCGGAGAGGCCGAAGGCTTCTCATCTAGCTCCACCCCCCCTTTGTGTACGTCCCCCGCCACCGATGGGCTGAGCCGAGCTACCGCGGAGAGACTGCATGAGGGGCGCGGGCTCAAAGAGCCTTGTGCCCTCCATGGACTTGCAGCCCAGCGGCCCCGGCCCACCGGGCAATTGTCCGGTATGCCCTATGGCCAATCCGGGCCTGGCTGGCTGCCATTTTCAAATATCATTGGGATCAGCTAAAAATAAACTGCCACTGACAGACCCCATTCAGGGGGGTTTGTAACTGAAATCACATGACTGATAACAAAGATCACCCCACCCCCCCATTGTGTGGGAGCTTTGTGACCTGTGACTGTATATAATATATACATAATCAATCTATTACATCTATGTATGAAATATTAGATAGAACATTTTTTAATAAATATACATATGTATATATATAATATCTATCATGTTATGGAGACTTATCAATCTCTGTAATATCAATGAGCTCCAATAAAAATGATCAATAATCATAAGTCTGGAGGGATTTTATTTCCCATCAGTTATTTTTTTTTAATTATTTTGATATATTTTTGTAAATGGATGAATAAATGAGAAGCAGGGAATTGTGGGAAATATATATATATATATATATATATATATATATATATATATATATATATTTTTTTTTAATATATATATATATATATATATATATATATATATATATATATAATTTTTATAAATATCAATCATGTTATGGAGACTCTGATCAATCTGATATTTAACATATAAAATCCTCTCTGTAATATCAATGAGCTCCAATAACGATGATCAATAATGAGATCGGGAGGGATTTTTTTTCTTATCAAATTTATAAAAAAAAAAAAAAAAAATTTTTGATATATTTTGTAAATGGATGAATACATTGAATACATGAGAAGCGGGGGATTGTGGGAAATGTGTGATGTGGGGTCATTCTGGGTATGTTGGGTGGAAATCTGTCCCGGGTCTCAGGAGAGGAGAAAAGGTGAACTTACCTTCAGGATTGCTCCGGTACAAATGATGCCCAGCCCTCTGCTGCAGCCCTTTTATATGACCGTCAGCCGTTAGCCGTTAGTTGTATTCACCCTAATAGGCGGGACATGTTTACCAAGACAAGTGGTTTATATCTTGTGACATCACTTTGGGAGGTAAAACAAGGTCGGTATATTATGGTAAATACGGTAAAACTGTTAGCGGGGGGCTGTTATTATGCTAATAAGGTCAGTCTAAACTGTTAGCTCTCAGGATTTATTATAAAAAAAACTGTAATCTGCAGCAGCCAATGAGAGCTCTGCAGACACAGGGGGTGGGCGGGGACTGTTGCTATGGTCACCATCTGTGTACTGGGACTTTATTGATCATCTATTAGCTGTCATTAGGTGGAGGAGGGGAGAGGACGGCTGCGGATTATAACTCCTCCCAGTTATGGCGCCTACATCCAATCCGGATGGACTCTCCATAATGAGATGTGCAGAACTCCAGTCCGTGGGGGCCAAGCTCCGCCCACTCCCATAGGATTCCTCTAGGTGGAGGACGGCAGCCATGGAGGTACGGTGAGATCATTCTGCCCCCTCCAACACCTTGTCCACAGGCGGCCCTCGAGGGCCAGGCTCCGCCCACTCCCATAGGATTCCTCTAGGTGGAGGACGGCAGGCATGGAGGTACGGTGGGATCATTCTGTCCCCTCCAACACCTTGTCCATAGGCGGCCCTCGAGGGCCGGAGCTGTAGAGGGCTTTTAATGCAGAAATCTCGCCGGCTCCGCCCAGAATAGAAATTCCAGTTCTAGATCAGAGATTTCTAGATTCAGTTTTAGTGAAAAGTGTTTACAGAATGCAGCCATAGGAAATCCCAGTTTTTCACCACAGCTTACATTTGGTTTCCATGGTTACAGTGACCGCTCCAGCCTTATTATGGGCTAAGTCATGGGCGTCCGCAGAACTTTTTCCAAGGGGGGGGCATCATTTTAAGGCCGCTCATGCTCCGCCCCTTTTCAGCAATCTCATGAAAATCTTTCCACTGGTAATACATTTGTGTTATATAAGAGATAATTCATCTTCACTTTGTATTGGGAGTGACTCTGGCGGCCGTGTTCCAGGCCCATATAGCCTAGAGAATCTACATCTCTTTACATTGCAATACATCTGTTGTGGTCATATATTCATCTCATACTGTCACTCTATTGGCTGTTTTCATCAAGGGGGAGGGGGCTGTGAGACTATATCCTTCCCTTTTACTCGGCTGCCAATGGCGCCGGTTTTAAAAATATATACGGTATTCAGAATCGCCGTTTTTGGCGATCTGAATACTTTGAAGTGTAAAGGAGGGGTCCCTCCATAAAGAGTACCTGTCACCACCTATTACTGTCACAAGGGATGTTTTTTGTATTAGATCCGCAGTCTCTGGTCATCTCCTGTATTAGATCCGCAGTCTCTGGTCATCTCCTGTATTAGATCTGCAGTCTCTGGTCATCTCCTGTATTAGATCCGCAGTCTCTGGTCATCTCCTGTATTAGATCCGCAGTCTCTGGTCATCTCCTGTATTAGATCCGCAGTCTCTGGTCATCTCCTGTATTAGATCCGCAGTCTCTGGTCATCTCCTGTATTAGATCCGCAGTCTCTGGTCATCTCTTGTATTAGATCCGCAGTCTCTGGTCATCTCCTGTAATAGATCCGCAGTCTCTGGTCATCTCCTGTATTAGATCTGCAGTCTCTGGTCATCTCCTGTATTAGATCTGCAGTCTCTGGTCATCTCCTGTATTAGATCCGCAGTCTCTGGTCATCTCCTGTATTAGATCTGCAGTCTCTGGTCATCTCCTGTATTAGATCCGCAGTCTCTGGTCATCTCCTGTATTAGATCCGCAGTCTCTGGTCATCTCCTGTATTAGATCCGCAGTCTCTGGTCATCTCCTGTATTAGATCCGCAGTCTCTGATCATCTCCTGTATTAGATCCGCAGTCTCTGATCATCTCCTGTATTAGATCCGCAGTCTCTGGTCATCTCTTGCATTAGATCCGCAGTCTCTGGTCATCTCCTATATTAGATCCGCAGTCTCTGATCATCTCCTCTATTAGATCCGCAGTCTCTGGTCATCTCCTCTATTAGATCCGCAGTCTCTGGTCATCTCCTGTATTAGATCCGCAGTCTCTGGTCATCTCCTGTATTAGATCCGCAGTCTCTGGTCATCTCCTGTATTAGATTCACAGTCTCTGGTCATCTCCTGTATTAGATCCGCAGTCTCTGGTCATCTCCTGTATTAGATCGGCAGTCTCTGGTCATCTCCTGTATTAGATCGGCAGTCTCTGGTCATCTCCTGTATTAGATCGGCAGTCTCTGGTCATCTCCTGTATTAGATTCACAGTCTCTGGTCATCTCCTGTATTAGATCCGCAGTCTCTGGTCATCTCCTGTATTAGATCCGCAGTCTCTGGTCATCTCCTGAATTAGATCCGCAGTCTCTGGTCATCTCCTGTATTAGATCCGCAGTCTCTGGTCATCTCCTGTATTAGATCCGCAGTCTCTGATCATCTCCTGTATTAGATCCGCAGTCTCTGATCATCTCCTGTATTAGATCCGCAGTCTCTGGTCATCTCTTGCATTAGATCCGCAGTCTCTGGTCATCTCCTATATTAGATCCGCAGTCTCTGATCATCTCCTCTATTAGATCCGCAGTCTCTGGTCATCTCCTCTATTAGATCCGCAGTCTCTGGTCATCTCCTGTATTAGATCCGCAGTCTCTGGTCATCTCCTGTATTAGATCCGCAGTCTCTGGTCATCTCCTGTATTAGATTCACAGTCTCTGGTCATCTCCTGTATTAGATCCGCAGTCTCTGGTCATCTCCTGTATTAGATCGGCAGTCTCTGGTCATCTCCTGTATTAGATCGGCAGTCTCTGGTCATCTCCTGTATTAGATCGGCAGTCTCTGGTCATCTCCTGTATTAGATTCACAGTCTCTGGTCATCTCCTGTATTAGATCCGCAGTCTCTGGTCATCTCCTGTATTAGATCCGCAGTCTCTGGTCATCTCCTGAATTAGATCCGCAGTCTCTGGTCATCTCCTGTATTAGATCCGCAGTCTCTGGTCATCTCCTGTATTAGATCCGCAGTCTCTGATCATCTCCTGTATTAGATCGGCAGTCTCTGGTCATCTCCTGTATTAGATCCGCAGTCTCTGATCATCTCCTGTATTAGATCCGCAGTCTCTGGTCATCTCCTGTATTAGATCCGCAGTCTCTGGTCATCTCTTGTATTAGATCCGCAGTCTCTGGTCATCTCCTGTATTAGATCCGCAGTCTCTGATCATCTCCTGTATTAGATCCGCAGTCTCTGATCATCTCCTGTATTAGATCCGCAGTCTCTGGTCATCTCTTGCATTAGATCCGCAGTCTCTGGTCATCTCCTATATTAGATCCGCAGTCTCTGATCATCTCCTCTATTAGATCCGCAGTCTCTGGTCATCTCTTGCATTAGATCCGCAGTCTCTGGTCATCTCCTGTATTAGATCCGCAGTCTCTGGTCATCTCCTGTATTAGATCCGCAGTCTCTGGTCATCTCCTGTATTAGATCCGCAGTCTCTGGTCATCTCCTCTATTAGATCCGCAGTCTCTGGTCATCTCCTGTATTAGATCCGCAGTCTCTGGTCATCTCCTGTATTAGATCCGCAGTCTCTGGTCATCTCCTGTATTAGATTCGCAGTCTCTGGTCATCTCCTGTATTAGATCCGCAGTCTCTGGTCATCTCCTGTATTAGATCCGCAGTCTCTGGTCATCTCCTGTATTAGATCCGCAGTCTCTGATCATCTCCTGTATTAGATCCGCAGTCTCTGGTCATCTCCTGTATTAGATCCGCAGTCTCTGGTCATCTCCTGTATTAGATCCGCAGTCTCTGGTCATCTCCTGTATTAGATCTGCAGTGTCTGGTCATCTCCTGTATTAGATTTTCACTCTCTGGTCATCTCTTGTATTAGATCCGCAGTCTCTGGTCATCTCCTGTATTAGATCCGCAGTCTCTGGTCATCTCCTGTATTAGATCCGCAGTCTCTGGTCATCTCCTGTATTAGATCCGCAGTCTCTGGTCATCTCCTGTATTAGATCCGCAGTCTCTGGTCATCTCCTGTATTAGATCCGCAGTCTCTGGTCATCTCCTGTATTAGATCCGCAGTCTCTGGTCATCTCCTGTATTAGATCCGCAGTGTCTGGTCATCTCCTGTATTAGATCCGCAGTCTCTGGTCATCTCCTGTATTAGATCCGCAGTCTCTGGTCATCTCCTGTATTAGATCCGCAGTCTCTGGTCATCTCCTGTATTAGATCTGTAGTCTCTGGTCATCTCCTGTATTAGATCCGCAGTCTCTGGTCATCTCTTGTATTAGATCCGCAGTCTCTGGTCATCTCCTGTATTAGATCCGCAGTCTCTGGTCATCTCCTGTATTAGATCCGCAGTCTCTGGTCATCTCCTGTCTTACGTTTCTCAGTGAGCAGTAATGATGTGCAGTAACCTCTAGCAATGAATGTGGAAGCAGAAATTATGTGTTGTAACCTCTAGCAACCAGTCAGTGATCGGTATTAATATGCTGTATCCTCTGGCAACCAATTGCAATTGCTGCCTGATCTGCTGCAGTAAACTGATTTGGGTCTTGCTGCTATTTGTTATATGTCTAATAGCAGTTGGGGGCCCCAAGAAAATGTTTGCCCAGGGCCCAATCAACATTAAAGACGGCCCTGGGTAGGTTTGTTGTTCTGCATGCTACCATCGCAAATGTGGACTATGTCCTGGTGGGTATATACCTGCCTCCCCCTGCGGATACTGACCTTTTGTTTGTCATTATGAACTTAGTTATAAGGTATGGCGTAGAGAATGTTCTGTTGATAGGGGATTATAACATGGCCCCGTGCTCAGAGCTGGATAGGCTCCACCGGTCCTCCCGTGAGGCGCCGGGTCTGACACGTTGGGCTGATACTTTTGGGTTGATGGATGTCTGGCGCCACTTTCACCCCTCGGGCAGAGAGTTTACTTGCCATTCCTCCACGTTTCGCACCTTCTCCCGTATAGACCTGGGGTATGTTTCGCAGGCTATTCTGCAGCGAGTGGCGAACGTGCGGATTCTGCCTAGGGGGGTGTCTAATCACGCTCCCCTCCTCCTTGGGGTGTCCCTTGGGCTCCCCTTGTGGAGGGGACTGTGGAGGCTGTCGGGGTATTGGATAGCGGATATTGGGGTTCAGGAGGATATGCCGGAGGCCCTGTGTCACTACTGGTTGGATAATGCGGACTCTACCGAACCCCTGGTGGTCTGGGATGCGTTCAAGGGCTGGCTGAGGGGTGAATACATTTCCCGAATTGTCAGGTGTCGCAAACGGTCTGTGCAGTTGCTGGAGGAATTAGAGGGGTTGTTGAGAGAAAAGGAGAGTAGACACGTGGCGGACCCCACCCCCCCCCCCCCCCCCTAGCTATCAGGAATGGCAGATGGCACTTAGGGCGGTCGATCTGCACAGGATAGACATGACTAAGAATTCTATGCTGGGCACTGCTCAGAAAATCTTTGAGTATAGGGATAAAAATGGGAGGCTGCTCTCGTGGTTAGCCCGGGGACATTCTACCAGCGCCCATATTGGCAGGGTCAGAGACGAGGGGGGACCCCTATCCCGGACCTGGAAGAGATCCTGTCTAGGTTTGTGTGCTATTATAGCGCCTTATATTCCACTAGGGTAGACTACAATGACTCGGCGCTGCTGGCCTTCCTGGACGGGGTGGAACTTCCTACCCTGTCCCGGGGGGCAGTGGACCACCTGGAGCGGGACATATCATTGGAGGAGGTTCAGGTGGCAATGGCCCAAATGCAGGCAGGGAAGTCCCCGAGGGGCGGATGGTATTACCGTGGAATTTTATTCCATTTATCAGGAGATGGTCGCCCCTAAGCTAGTATCTTTGCCCAGTCTCTGGAGAGGGGGTTGCTCCCCTATTCCATGTCAGAGGCGATTATTGTGTTGGTGCCCAAGCCAGGTAAGGATCCCGAGGACTGTGCGTCCTACCGTCCAATAACCTTGATTAATGTCAACGCCAAATTGCTGGCAAAGGTGTTGGCGAATCGGCTGGCGCAGGTCCTGGAGGAGCTTGTCCATGTTGACCAGACGGGGTTTATGCCTGGTAAGGGCACCGACATTAATGTACGGCATCTGTTTCTTAATTTGTCTATCCCCATGATAATGCTGGGACCAGGGTCATTGCCTCACTGGATGCCGAAAAGGCATTTGACTCAGTGGAATGGGGATACCTATGGCGGTATTGCACACATATGGGTTTGGTTCCCATTACCTGAGTTGGCTGCAGCTGCTTTATAGGCGACCCAGAGCTCGGTTGCGGATTAATGGTAGGCTATCGGAAGGGTTTCAGTTGGAGAGGGGTCCCCGTCAGGGCTGCCCCCTTTCTCCCTCATTATTTGCGCTGGCGCTGGAGCCTCTGGCGGTAGCCCTGTGAGCGTCCTCGAGGGTGGAGGGGTTGAGAATTGGCTCCCTTGAGGAGAAGGTGTCGCTCTACGCCGATGATGCCCTGCTCTACTTGAAGGACGCGGACTCCTCATTACGAGCGGCTCTGGAAATTTTTAACGAGTTTGGTCGTTTTTCTGGGGTCAGAATAAACTGGACCAAATCTGTCCTGTTTCCTCTGGACCTGGGGTCGAGAGCGGCTGCAGCGGATACCCAACTCCAGTGGGTCAATGAATTTAAGTATCTCGGAGTGGTGGTGGGCAGTGACCCGTCGACCTATTACGACCTTAACTTGAAGCCTGCCCTCCTTCAGCTGAAGGCTAGATGTGCCTCCTGGGGGAAGCTTCCCCTGAATTTGTTGGGTCGCATCAACCTGTTGAAAATGGTGTTCCTCCCCAAATTCATCTATCTATTCAGGAACTCCCCCGTTTTGATCCCGGGTGTATTTTTTGCTGATCTAGATAGTTGTGTTGGGTCATTTATTTGGGGGGGCTCCACCCTAGACTTGCACGATCCACTCTGTGTCTACCCGTGAGTGGTGGAGGGCTGGCCCTACCCAACTTTAGGGTCTATTACTGGGCAGCGATCCTCGTGTCGGTCCGTTGGTGGTTTGCCCGTTCTAGGACAAACGCCGCGGTCTGCATTGAGGCAGCTGGAGTGGGTTCTTTGGACAACCTTGGCAATTTAGTGTACAGAGGACCTGGCGCACACCCTGGGCTTCCACTGCCGACTAGGACGACACTTAGGGTGTAGGGGGTTGGCTAGGAGACGGTTTATTAGGCCAGGGGTCTGGTCTCCCCGGCAGCCCCTGTGGGAGAACCCTGTGTTCCCGCATTTTCGGACTGTACCTGACCCGATAGTGTGGGTGCGCTACGGGGTGAAGACGGTAGGAGACATTATCATAGATGGAAGATTGGGGTCGTATGGGGAACTCGCCACCAAATTTAAATTGCCCGGGTGGATGTACTTCCGCTACCACCAACTGCAACATGCAGCCAGGGCGCATCTGCCAGAAGTCACGTGCCTCTCTATGGACCCCATGGAGGAGCTATTGACCCAGGACCAGCACTCCAAGCCTCTCTCGTCCTTATACATCTCGCTAATTTGTGTGGACTCTCCTAAGATGGAGAAATTGTGGGAGGCCTGGAAGAGGGATATTCCTACCCTGGCGAGAGAGGATTGGAATGACTGCTTTGAGGATAGCCTAGGCCTGGTGATTTTATCTAGGGATAAAGTAATTCAGACCAAGTTTCTACATAGATTTTATTATACCCCACAGCGGCTGCACAGACTGTACCAGCAAAGAGACCCTGCCTGTACCAGGTGCAAAACAGATATGGGAACGTTCTTCCATATGTTCTGGAGCTGCCCGGCTGTGGCCGGCTTCTGGACTGACGTGTTTGACACCATTCATGAGCGTCTTGGCTTGTCCTTACCCCGGTCCCCAGAGCTGGCTCTTCTTGGCATTCAGGAGGAGGACCAGCGGTCTCACTACTTCAGACTCCTGGTAGCGTTTTTGCTTTATTATGCCAAGAAGGCCATTCTCCTTCGCTGGACTTCTGCTTCCCCCCCGTCGGTGGCTTTGTGGGATGACATCATTAATAAGGCCCTACCGTTATACATAATGACATATATAAGCAGGAAGTGTCCTAAGAAATTTGATATGGTTGCCCTGGACGGGAGGAGATAGAGAGGGTATATAGAAATCAGAACTGCTACTGCTGGGTCCGTAGGGGATGGTCTCCCTCCCTTCCCCCCTTCCTTCCCCCTTCTCCCTTTTCTTTCCCTTGTCATGCTCCTACTCTTGTTCCCCTTCTCCCTTTGCCTTCCCCTTTCCTACCTGCCCCCCCTCCCTTCTCCCCCCCTTCCCCCCTTGCAGGGTCTGATGGGGGGTACAGTGGCTACCTTGTTACATTGACTGTTCTGCGGTATCTGGGTGTCCACTGGCCTCACCTGGTTAATGTCAGAGAAGTTTGTACAAAAAATCTTGTATTGCACGTGGAATATACTATATTCCTATTCCTTTTCCTGCTGTATGTTTTAACTCTGTTTTTTCTGGATTGTAACCTGTGTGTCAAGTATCAATAAAGCGAACTTTATTCACCGTGAAAAAAAAAAAATATATAAGGAGGAAACCCTTTATATCAGTGTCCCTTACATTATCGTATTCACTCCACCCTTACATGCAGCCTCACTGTGCCCATCAATGCAGTCTCACTGTGCCCATCAATGCAGCCTCACTGTGCCCATCAATGCAGCCTCACTGTGCCCATCAATGCAGCCTCACTGTGCCCAACAATGCCGCCTCACTGTGCCCAACAATGCCGCCTCACTGTGCCCAACAATGCCGCCTCACTGTGCCCATCAAATGCAGCTTTACTGTGCCGTGAATGCAGTCTCAACTGTGCCCATCATTGCAGACCCTCCTGTGCCCCATGTCCCAGTCTGCAGTCCCTGTCTGTGGGAAGGGGTGTTGTTGATGCTCGGTACGGTACCTTGCATGCCATCAGGATATCCATGATGGACAGCAGCAGGCAGGGTCTGTTCTCGTTTTGGATGGGGACGGTGCTCCTTCCAGAGGATCTGTTTGCTGTGAGATAGAGTGGTCCCTGGCCACCTGCACCTTCAGCCGTCCTCATTTTCCGGCCCCAGTCAGCCTGCGCTCTGGTTCTGGGGAAGTGGAGAGCACTGGGTGGGAGTCGGAGAGAAGGGGGGGCAGAGAGTACTGGCAGGGTTGGAGAACACATGGGTGGGGGCAAAGAGCGAGGGGGAGTGGAGATCACAGGGGTGGGGAGCAGAGAGCGCTGGGGGGGAACTTGAGAGCACTGGGGGGGCCAATAAGAACAGGGGTAGAGAGCACGGTAGGCTGAGAGCACTGGGGGGGCTAAGAGTGTGGGGCGGTGAAGAGCACTGGGGGGGGTAGAAAAACCGAGGTGGAGAGCATGGGGGCTGGAGAGTACTGGGGGGGTAGAAAGAGCAGGGGGGAGTGGAGAGCACCAGTGGGGGCCAGAAAAAACAGGGGTGGAAAGCACGGGGGACTGGAGAGCACTATGGGGGGTGGAGAGCACTGGTAGGGTTGGAGAGCACATGGGTGGGGGCAAAATGCAGGGGGAGTGGAGAGTACAGGGGTGGGGAGTGGAGAGTGCTGGGGGGAGCCAAAAAGAACAGGGGTGGAGAGCACGGAGGGTAGAGAGCACTGGGGGGGTGGAGAGCACCAGGGGGGGCAGAAAGAACAGGGGTGGGGAGAATGGGGGGCTGGAGAGCACTGGGGTGGGGGCTGGAGAGTGATGGGGAGAGCTGAAGAGCACTGGTGGCGGGGAAGAACAGGAGGGAGAGCACGGGGGGAGCACTGGGGGAGTGGAGAGCACTGGGGGGGGGAGTGGAGAGCACGGGGGGAGAAAGAAAAGGGGGAGAAAGAACAGGGGGGAGTGGAGGGCACTGGTGGGGGTAGGGGGAGAGCATTGGGGGGGAGAGCACTGGAGGGAGTGGAGAGCACTGGGGGGGAGAACAGGGGGAGAGCACGGGGGGGGGAAGAACAGGGGGAGAGCACGGGGGGGAAAAACAGGGGGGAGAGCACTGGGGAGGAGAACGGGGGAAGAGCACGGAGGAGATAGGACTGGGGGGGAACATGGGGGGAGAGCACTGGGATGGTGGCTAGAGAAGGATGGGGAGAGCTGGAGAGCAGGGCGGGCAGCAAGAACAGGGGAGGAGAGAACTGTGGGGGGGGCAGGAGAGTGTGGTGGTGGAGAAGAGCACTGGGGGGGGGGGCAGGGAGCACAAGGTGAACTGGAGACAGTAAAATAAGTTGGATAGGAGAATCGCCCCCCCCCCACCCCTTCGATCCTCCTATCCAGGCACTGTGGCACACAAGGCGGGCTGTACCTGCAGTATCTCCTCCTATGGATCACAGCACTGGCTGGCTCTGTGTTCGGCGGCCGCTCTGTAACATGGCCCCGCCCCCTCAGACCGGCTCATGTGATAGGTGGAACGTTGATTCTCTCTACTATCACACGAGCTGGTCTTGGGGGGGGGGCCATGTTACAGCGCGGCCGCCGAACACAGAGCCAGCCAGCCAGCGCTGTGATCCATAGGAGAGGGCGGAGGATGCAGCTGCCACCGGACTCAGTGAAAAAAAGGCAGCATGGCGGCGGCGGCGGCAGACGCTGCTGGCTGCTGCAACACCTTGGGGATTCCAGGGGGGGGGCACTTGACTCCCCTTGCCCCCTGCTGCGGACGCCCATGGGCTAAGCTCACCGATTACATTAAAGTGGCCCCTGAAGTGTCACATAGAGGGCGCCATTTGTAGAAATATTCTTTATTACAAATGTCAGATCTGTCGGCCTTTCCTGTCCCCCTGAAGCCTGGCTGGATAACTCCCATAGGAGTGAGTACATGGATTGAAAACTGGCTACAAGGGCGAGTTCAGAGGGTGGTGATAAATGGGGTGTACTCGGAATGGTCAGGGGTGGGTAGTGGGATCCCCCAGGGTTCTGTGCTGGGACCAATCCTATTTAATTTGTATATAAATGACCTGGAGGATGGGTATGGGGGAAACAGTTCAATCTCTCTATTTGCGGACAATACTAAGCTAAGCAGGGCAATAACTTCTCCGCAGGAAGTGGAAACCTTCCAAGAAGATCTGAACAAATGAATGGGGGGAGGGGCAACTACATGGCAAATGAGGTTCAATGTAGAAAAATATAAAATAATGCATTTGGGCGGCAAAAATCTGAATGCAATCTATAGACTGGGGGGAGAACCTCTGGGGGGTCTAGGATGGAGGAGGACCTGGGGGGAGGGGAACCTCTGGGGGGATGTAGGATGGAGAAGGACCTGGGGGTCCTAGTAGACGATAGGCTCAGCAATGCCAAGTTGCTGCTAACAAAGCAAACAGAATATTGACATTAAAAAGGGATCAACTCCAGAGATAAAACGATAATTCTCCCCTCTACAAGACTCTTCCGGCTCCGCCAATCCCTACTGCTGCTCAGACCTTGAAAAGCCTCAATCCAGCCAAGAGCTGAGCAGTTCTGGATTCAAGCCATGGAACCCGTCATTGAGGTCATGGGGTGAATGGAGCCCCACGATTGTCCAATGAAAATTCTTACTTTGATCTGAGGACACATCTCCAGCTGACTACCCCGGCAAAGACCATTACATCAAGCCTCTGTAATAAAGGGTCCAGGCCCTCTGGTAAGAGGCTATGCTGCTTGTGGGGGAGGTATCTGCACGAGATGGGGCTCTTCTGGATTCATCTGCAATTTCACAGATTTGTTTTTTTTTTGTTTTTTCACAATTGGACTTTTTCTAACACTTTATGAGCAAAATGTATGTTTAGCGCAACACTTGTTTTTTGTATATGCGATGTAATGTGATTATATCTCACTTTAGTATCTCACTGTAATGGTTTTATTTCATATGTATGATTTTTTTTTTTTTTTTTTTGCACACTGCTTTGTATTACTTCTGTATGAATTATACGTCTTTATACTGATTTGCTAATGGTAAAAAAAAAAATATATATATATCTTAATTTACTTACCATATTCTTCATTTTACAAGTAAGCAATTAATAGCCAACGCACACACAATAGTGGTGTCACAGAGCATTTATAAAGAACAACCAGAAGCTGTTTGCCTTCAGACTCTCTCTCTCTAATTGAAACTCCCTAAACCTCTATGAAGAGAGCGGGCAGGGAGGGAAGGAGAAGGGGGGAGAACAGTCATTCCTCTGACTCATCTCATTAACTCAACCTTTTTATAATTAGTTCAAATTGTTTGGAATTATAAAAAATAAAAAAAAGACAAGAACAACATATAAAAATACAATTTAATGCTAATTCCAATAATACAGTATATACATACATGAGCTCCATCAGGGTTTAATGGGGGTATTCCAGCATATTGTTCAGATATTGACTATAAATTAATATACAGAAAGCTCAGGAATAGGATTGTCTTCATTTCAGAACTTCACATGTTGTATTAATAACTACAGTATATAGTAAAATATAATATCCATATCAATATATATATATATATATATATATATATATATATATATATATATATATATATATATATATATATATATATATATATATATATATATATTATATACCTACCATCAGGATGGGCTGCTATGTGGACAGACTCTACTATGGTGTCAGATCATTGAATAATATCTTAAATTGGCTCCTCCTCTTCTCGCTCCCTCCGGCTGCACTCCAGGGGGATTGGTTCTGTGCTGTATGGGGCCCCGTGATTTCTAACAGCAGTACCGTCACTAGGATAGTGAACTTTTGCATGACAGGTCCTCTTTAACAGGCTACCATTCAGTTATATATATCGGAGATGCATCACATCCCGTATTAATAAATTCCCAATCTATAGAAAGAATCAGTTCTTCTTCTTCTTCTATTATAATAGTTTTTAATCTTAAATACAGAATTTACACTAAATACAGAGAACGCAGGTTCCGCCCCCATTACATCACCGTGCTCCGCCTCCTCCGGCACCGTGGATCGGGGGTCGGTATTTATTTATTGGTCCCCAGAATGTCGGCCAGCATTTTGGTGGCGTGTTGGGACTGTCCAGAGGCGTACTCCTCCAGGCTCCGCCCCATCACTCGGTGTAAGTTATTGGTAAGTTTGGTGATGACGTCCTTGAAGTTACCGTTTCGGCCGGGCAGCACTCCGTTCCCGGTTATATTGCTCAGGAAGAACCACAAAACGGGCAAAACGTGGCGCTCCACGGCCTGCGGTTTCCGGGGGTAGACAGAGGATACAAGACCTGGGGGGGCAATGGAGAAATGTTGAGGGGTTCATTATAGAAATAATAATAATAATGCGGTGAGAACCCGCCACATAATACAGTATTCGCCTTCAGGGGCGTCTTGTAAATGCCATCAGACGTGGCCTAAAATTTTTGTTAGAGCAACAGCACTATGTGCCTCACCTTGTAGGCTATGAAAGTACCAGTGTTAGTCTTCAAATCAGTCCCAGCCCCCGCTGAACCCCCTGAATTCTAGATGAAGAATTCTGCCCAGGAAGAGATTAAGCTCCACCCAGTGGCATAACCAACAGCCAGAGTGGCCCATGTGGCACCTGGGGTAAAAGGGGGCCCCGTAATTTGTAGTTATGCCCCTAGTCGCCCTTCTGCCGATGCTAAGCAGTGCCCTCAGAGCCCTGGACCAGGAGTAGAAGGGGCCTCATAATTCATAGTTACACACCGCAGGCCCCACCCCTGCTGATGTTAAGCAGTGTCTCAAAGATCCCTGAAGTAGAAGGGGCCTTCATAATTTCTAGTTAAACCCCTGCTGATGCTGAGCAGTCCTACCAGAGCCCGGGATTAGGCGAGGCCCCATACTTCATAGTTATATACCCTTGGCTCCACCCCTGCTGATGTTAAGCAGTGCCCCTAGATCCTTGGAGTAGGAGAGAGTCCCATTATTTGTAATTACATCCCCTGGCCCCACCCCTGCTGATGCTAAGCAGTGCCCCCCCGAGCCATGGAGAAGAAGGTGGCTCCCTAATTTGTGGTTATACCCCTGCTGATGCTAAGCAGTGCCCCCCAGAGCCATGGAGTAGAAGGGGGCTCCCTAATTTGTGGTTACACCCCTGCTGATGCTAAGCAGTGCCCCCCAG
Source organism: Lithobates pipiens (assembly GCF_037356315.1). Classification (NCBI taxonomy): domain Eukaryota; kingdom Metazoa; phylum Chordata; class Amphibia; order Anura; family Ranidae; genus Lithobates; species Lithobates pipiens. The sequence continues at coordinate 2,419,284 of NW_027507758.1, forward strand.
AGCCATGGAGTAGAAGGAGGCTCCATAATTTGTGGTTACACCCCTGCTGATGCTAAGCAGTGCCCCCAAAGCCCTGGAGTAGAAGGAGGCTCCATAATTTGTGGTTACACCCCTGCTGATGCTAAGCAGTGCCCCCCAGAGCCATGGAGTAGAAGGGGGCTCCCTAATTTGTGGTTACACCCCTGCTGATGCTAAGCAGTGCCTCCCAGAGCCGTGAAGTAGAAGGGGGCTCCATAATTTGTGGTTACACCCCTGCTGATGCTAAGCAGTGCCCCCCAGAGCCATGGAGTAGAAGGGGGCTCCCTAATTTGTGGTTACACCCTTGCTGATGCTAAGAAGTGCCCCCGAAGCCGTGGAGTAGGAGGCTCCATAATTTGTGGTTACACCCCTGCTGATGCTAAGCAGTGCCCCTCAGATCCCTTTAGAAAAAGAAGCCCCAGAATTCATAGTTGCACCCCTGGCTCCACCAGTGCCCTCAGATCTTTGGATTATTTGTAATTACACCTCTGGCCCCATCCTTACTGATGTTAGGCAGTGCCCCCAGAGCCCTGGACTAGAAGGGGGCTCTATAATTTGTAGTTACACCCCTGCTGATGGTAAGCAGTGTCCCCTGAGCCCGGCATAGAAGGGGCCCCATTATTCCTTGGTTCACCCCTGCTGATGCTAGGAAGTGCCCCACAGAGCCCTGGAGTAGAAGGAGCCCCATAATTCATAGTTACACCCCTGGCCCCACCCCTGCTGATGTTAACCGTTGCCCCCCAGAGCCTCTACTGCCCATTGAAGTGCTGGTATATGACAGTTTAGTGATGGGCGGGGTTTAGCACTGCAGGGGGTGGGGCTTAAAGTGTATGTCTAACCAAAACTTAGAGAAGGAAATCCTGATCAGCTTTTTTCTGTGGCGTGTGCCCGCTGGGGAGATTCACGGCCTATTTGGAAGCCGTTGCTCTACCACCCTCTGAAAAGGGATCCACCATGGATTTTACTCTGAGTCTTCTTGGTGAGCTAAGACTGGCTGTGGATCTTGTTGAGTCAGCAAATTGCAACACTGTACACACAGACTGGGTCATAGGAGGTTTGTCTTCTACACAAAGCGACATTTGAGGCAGAACAGCCGAGGAGCCGTGTGCCGACCGACACAAAGACTTACAGGAACCAGATGGTTGTGTTCTTCCCCTATAAACATGTTGGGGAGGTCAGGCTCCCCATAAATAAAGTATACTATGTGCGTTTGTATCGTGTGATTGTGTCATATGATTGTATTGTTTGTTTGTATCATGTATTTGTATTTTGTGTTTGTATCATATGATTGTATTGTATGTTTGTATTGTATGATGGTGTTGTGTGTTTGTATTGTATGATGGTGTTGTATGTTTGTATTGTATGATGGTGTTGAGTGTTTGTATTGTATGATGGTGTTGTATGTTTGTATTGTATGATGGTGTTGTGTGTTTGTATTGTATGATGGTGTTGTGTGTTTGTATTGTATGATGGTGTTGTGTGTTTGTATTGTATGATGGTGTTGTGTGTTTGTATTGTATGGTGGTGTTGTGTGTTTGTATTGTATGATGGTGTTGTGTGTTTGTATTGTATGATGGTGTTGTGTGTTTGTATTGTATGATGGTGTTGTGTGTTTGTATTGTATGGTGGTGTTGTGTGTTTGTATTGTATGATGGTGTTGAGTGTTTGTATTGTATGATGGTGTTGTATGTTTGTATTGTATGATGGTGTTGTGTGTTTGTATTGTATGATGGTGTTGTGTGTTTGTATTGTATGATGGTGTTGTGTGTTTGTATTGTATGATGGTGTTGTGTGTTTGTATTGTATGATGGTGTTGTGTGTTTGTATTGTATGATGGTGTTGTGTGTTTGTATTGTATGATGGTGTTGTGTGTTTGTATTGTATGATGGTGTTGTGTGTTTGTATTGTATGATGGTGTTGTGTGTTTGTATTGTATGATGGTGTTGTATGTTTGTATTGTATGATGGTGTTGTATGTTTGTATTGTATGATGGTGTTGTATGTTTGTATTGTATGATGGTGTTGTATGTTTGTATTGTATGATGGTGTTGTATGTTTGTATTGTATGATGGTGTTGTGTGTTTGTATTGTATGATGGTGTTGTATGTTTGTATTGTACGATGGTGTTGTGTGTTTGTATTGTACGATGGTGTTGTGTGTTTGTATTGTATGATGGTGTTGTATGTTTGTATTGTATGATGGTGTTGTGTGTTTGTATTGTATGATGGTGTTGTATGTTTGTATTGTATGATGGTGTTGTATGTTTGTATTGTATGATGGTGTTGTGTGTTTGTATTGTATGATGGTGTTGTGTGTTTGTATTGTATGATGGTGTTGTGTGTTTGTATTGTATGATGGTGTTGTGTGTTTGTATTGTATGATGGTATTGTATGTTTGTATTGTATGATGGTATTGTATGTTTGTATTGTATGATGGTGTTGTATGTTTGTATTGTATGATGGTGTTGTGTGTTTGTATTGTATGATGGTGTTGTATGTTTGTTAGGCATTAAAATGAAAACATGCGATCCATAAATGACTGTGTGAGAATTCTTTGGAATACTGCGCGGTACTGGAGAAGATCTGGATAGAGTGGAGAAAAGTCGGAACCTCTGGCAGGTTTTTATTGTTGGCTGTGTCTCCATTGCAGAGGTTTCCCTTCACTTCCTGTCCTGATTAGAGGCGTCACAGGAAGTGAGGAGAAATCACTAGACATGTGCAGAATGAAAAAAATTGTTTTGTTAAATAATTGAATCTAGTTAAATTTGCTAAAATTCGCTTCACTCATTTTCGGAATTTGTTTAGTTTATTGACTTTTCGATTTAAATTTTCCGAATTCTGTTGAATTGAATTCAATTTGGTTGAATTTGGAAAATTTGAATCGGCATTCGAATTTATTCTATTCTAAATTTGAAAGACTGTATTATCTTTCTTTCTATTTTATTCTATTATATTCTTTTCTATTCAAAATTCAAATTTCGGAAGGTGATTATAGTCTATTTGTTTTTTTTTTATTATTCTATTATTCTGATGCTATTCTATTGTTTTTTCTATTCTATTCTTTTCTAATCTGTTCTATTCTTTTTTTTTTTCTCTATTTTATTCTTTCTTGTTTTCAAATAAAATTTTTTATTAATTTTCTATTTGAATTTCGGCTGAATTTTGTTTCATTATTTCGGATCAGTTTAAATTTGTTTCTCTTGTAATTTGGAAATTCGGGTTCATCAAATAATGAAAAACGTGTCCGATTCGGAACGCAGCGATCTTCACGTCTCTGGAAGTCGCCCTGACAGAGACGGACAACCAAAACTCTGACAAAGGTTCTTACTTTTCCCTTTCTTGCTATAAAATGAAGGAACATGGAACTCTAAAGCCACGGCATCTCCCATGTCTCCATCCTCATTGGTTCCCCTTTAATCCTTCCAGTCAATCTACTTCCTGCGTTGAGGCGAGTTACCTGACAATCGTTCGGTCACGTCACTCATGGCGCGGCCGCTGAGGAAGCGGATGCGGCTGGCGAATGGTTGCAGAAGCCACAGATTGTCTGTAATGTAAAAATGATGGTCAATAAAGATTTCCTGTTTGTAGGGAAAGCTGAGAGTTCACGCTTTTCTCTCCATTCTTTGCCGCTAATCTGCAGTCATGTGACCGACATTCCAAAAAATGCGTCTCTCCCCGCCCCCGACTACATCACGCTGTCTGACAGCAGAAGAAGAGTTCAAGTCAAACGCAACCTTCTCCATTCTAACGCAGAGCTGCACAAATGCATGCGTCCCAATGCAGGCCGCAGTGGTCGGCAAGGAAAGGCTTTGTTGGACTTGCTTTGCCTGCAATCCAAATTCCCCTCAATTGGACCCACTGCATGCGAAGAAATGCAACGCAAAATCCAAACGCAGCCTCTGAACTGTCATCTAAATGCAGCCCCCCCCCCGCCCTGAGCAGGAACATCGATTTAGAATTAGAGTTACTAGGCTGTAGTCAGCCAGAGCTAGATTGATAGTTCGTCGTTCTTGGAACTCTCTGGTATTCGTTTGCTTCTGCCTGCTGCTGGGTAGTGCCCCAGAGAATGGTGTGGGGGGCGGCACTAATCATGGAGGGTGGGAGGATGTAGATGGCTGACTGGACCTCTTAGGCCCGCTGCCTGGGTAGAGTGACCATTTGTTTGGATAGAGGCCAAGGATTGGGACTTGGTGAGGTAAGTGAGGGGTGAAAGCACCATGGAAGAACTCAACTTCAATCCGGGTATCTGAGAAACTGGACAGACGCTTTGCCCCTGACTGCAGTGTGGTGGTCTCTCCCCTAGGAGGCGGTCACTGAACTATTTAGTATCTAATTTCACAGAATGTTGGGTTGGCTTAAAGGTTCTCAATCTGTGAAGGCTGTAAGTACTTTTTGCCACTCTCCTGGTACCAGTTAAGTCCATGGGTGTCCTATGCCCCAGCCCTCTCCTTCGGCAGTATTGGGTGAAATCCAATAAACTCCTTATTTGGTCTAAAAACTGACCATCTGTTCACACCGCTTCACTCCTACTGAGGACTAGACCTTGGCGTGAATGCTAACCTGCCCCGCACCTGAGGTTCCTAATATAACTTTGGGGGTCATGGGGTAGCAACATACACTACTCCATTAAGGACTAGTCCTGGGGGTGAAATGCTGGTCTGATGTTCTTCACTCATCTTTGGAGGTCATGGAATTGCTGCATACACTACTCCATTGAGGTCTAGGTCTGGGGGTGAAATACTGGCCTGACCTGCATTTGAGGTTCCTCATATGTCTTTGGGGTCATGGGGTGGCAACATACACACTACTCCATTGAGGACTAGTCGTGGGGGTAAAAAGCTGGTCTGATGTTCTTCACTTATCTTTGGAGGTCATGGAATTGCTACATACACTACTTCATTGAGGACTAGGCCTGGGGGTGAAATACTGGCCTGACCTGCATTTGAGGTTCCTCGTATGTCTTTGGGGGTTATGGTGCTGCAACATACACTACTCCACTGAAGACTAAACCTAGGAGGTGAAATGCTAGCCTGAGGTTCCTTATATGTCTTTGGGGGTCATGGCGTTGCAACATATAATACTATATTGAGAACTAAATGTAGAGGTGAAATGCCAAGTCCATGGGTGTCCTATGCCCCAGCCCTCTCCTTCGGGAGTATTGGGTGAAACCTAATGAACTCTTTATTTGGTCTAAAAACTGACCGTCTGTTCACACCGCTTCACTCCTGCTGAGGACTAGACCTTGGCGTGAATGCTAACCTGCCCCGCACCTGAGGTTCCTAATATACCTTTGGAGGTCATGGGGTAGCAACATACACTACTCCATTAAGGACTAGTCCTGGGGGTAAAAAGCTGGTCTGAGGTTCTTCACATATCTTTGGGGGTCATGGAATTGCTACATACACTACTCCATTGAGAACTAGATCTGGGGGTGAAATACTGGCCTGACCAGCATTTGAGGTTCCTCATATGTATTTGGGGGTCATGGGGTGGCAACACACACACACTACTCCATTGAGGACTAGACCTGGGGGTAAAAAGCTGGTCTGAGGTTCTTCACATATCTTTGGGGGTCATGGAATTGCTACATACACTACTCCATTGAGGACTAGGTCTGGGGGTGAAATACTGGCCTGCCCCGCATTTGAGGTTCATCGTATGTCCTTGGGGGTTATGGTGCTGCAACATACACTACTCCACTGAAGACTAAACCTAGGAGGTGAAATACTAGCCTGAGGTTCCTTATATGTCTTTGGGGGTCATGGCGTTGCAACATATACTACTCCATTGAGAACTAAATGCAGAGGTGAAATGTTGGCCTGAGGTTCCTCATATGCCCTTGGAGGTCATGAGGTTGCTACATACTCTACTCCATTGAAGTCAATGAGAATTTATTCATCCCAAAAAATGTGAGAGGAGTGTTTGCAAGAAAAGGAAAAAACCCCAATAAAGGTTACCGGCTATAACGTCAGGAATGATGAATATAGGATGGAGGTGGAAGGTCCTCTTTATCGGGAAGGAAGAGTACCGGATACAGTCAGCAATGATTTACCTATATGTTTCATGAGTGTGTCCAGGACGGTCACTGCGGCCGTGTAGATACCGGTGTGCTTGGAGTTCAGGTTGTCCGTAACGACGGTCACCATAGGGACTAACACATGGTGCAGACTGTCCTTCAGAATCGGGATCATGACCACCGCAGACTCCAGAGCGTACTGATTGACCTTCTTGTTGGCGTCCTGCATCCTCGGGTTAAAGGCATCAAATATCTGTGAATATAATAAAAATAAGATGTAATAAAATGACGGTTGTTGGCGAGGATCCTGTATAATACGAATCGGTTTCATGAAGTTATGTGAATTTGGAACAAAGTTCATTTACTAAACATTTCCACAGCCACCTATAATCTCCCAGCGATCAGCTTGTGACGTTCCTCCTACACACCTTCTATAGGAGTCTTCCATTATAGCGTCCCCATTACCCTTGGAAATTCACCTTCCCCATACTAGGGGTCTATTTGTCAAGGTTGTCTCTTAAAATTCCCAAGACTCTCACGTAAGATTCACTCGTTTCTAATGGAATCCTATGTGGGAAATATTTGAACCTTGGGTGAAAGTTGTGAGAATCTTGGGTGAAAACATTAACCCTTTCAGCCTCCACATCCATATACCGCTTTTGGGTCAGAGCGGTTTTTAGCAGCTTCGTATAAATGGTAAAGGTACCTGTGTTGGTCTTCAAATCGGTCCCTGAAGAATCCCTTGGATCCTAGACCAGGACTTCTGCCCAAGAAGAGAATAAGCCCCACCCCCTGCTGAGGATAAGTACTTGCCCCAGAGGCTCTACTGCCCACTAAAGTGCTGGCATTTGACAAGGGGCAGGATTTGGCCTTCATGAGGGAAGGGCTTATGCCTCGTACACACGGTTGGATTTTCCAATGGGAAATGTTGGATGTGAGCTTGTTGGCTGAAAGTCGGACCATGTGTACGCTCCATCGGACATTTGTTGTCGGACTTTTTCTGCCAACAAATGTTGGCTAGCAGGTTCTCAAATTTTCCACCAACAAAACTTTGTTGTGGGAATTTCCGATCGTGTGCGCACAAGTCTGACGCACAAAAGTTCACGCACGCCCGGAATCAAGTATGAGCCGGAAGCGCCAGGTCTTGTAAAACTAGCGTTGGTAATGGAGAGATCACATGACTACAGAACTTCTTTTTTATCAGCTCGTCGTACGTCTTGTACGCCACTACGTTCGGAGTTGTTGGCCAACATTTGTGTGCCGTGTGCAGGGGCGGACTGACCATTCGGGCACTCGGGCTCTGCCCGAGGGCCCCATGCCACTAAGGGGCCCCATCAGGGTTGCCAGCCTCAATAAAACCAGGGACAGTATGTAAAAATCTGTGTTTTTTTTTTAAAAAATCCTAAGATTATAGCTGCCCCGCCTCTCCAATACCTTTTCAGGGTGTGTGTGTGTGTATTCTGTGTGTGTATATTGTGTGTCTGTGTGTATACTGTATGTGTGTGTATACTGTGTGGCCCCATAATCTATTGCCCGGAGGCCCCATAATCTTCTCCTATTGCCTGGGGGCCCCATGAGTTGTCAGTCCACCCCTGGCCGTGTGTATACAAGACAAGTTGGAGCCAACAGCCTTCCAACAATAATCCGCGGTTTTGTTGTGGGGAAGTGCGATGGTGTGGACGTTGCATTCGAGTATAACTCCAGCCAAATCTATTCTTTTTTATTTGGATAGATTAGGGAAAGGTTGGATTCCTCTGCCAAGTTTTCATTGCTGAGATTCTTAAATGGAGCGGCTTGGAGAAGATACGAAATGTCTTGAAGATTACAGAAGAAGAGCCAGATTGGAATGTGATTGGCCACTAGAGACAGGGACGTAACTATAGGGGGTGCAGCAGTTGCGACCGCAACTGGGCCATGTAATGCAGGGGGCCCATGCAACCCCCTCTACATATGGCCGGCAGCAGCATAGGCAGCTAGGGGTACCAGTGCACCATGCACACGGGTGGCTGGAGGTGGAGGGTGACTAGCAGAGCTCCATGCTTGACTATCGCACTGGCTGCTCTTTAGTTGTGAATTCCCCACATGACCTGTGTCCTCGGCCGGCTCCTCAGAGTACCCCTCTCCTGCTCCATGCATTGCCTCTCAGTCCGATGTCTGTTCTCCCCAGGCCAACATGGATGAGTGCGCAGCCTACAGCTTGGTCATGGTGAGTGAGAGGACCCCATCCCCCACACACCATTACTTACCCCCTCCATCTCCCCCAGGGGACAGAGGCCCCTTCTCACGTGGGGACAGGGACCCCCATCTCCCCTGGGGACAGGGACCCCTTCTCACCTGTGGGCAGTAACTTCATCTGCCCTGGAGAAAAGGACCTCATCTCTTCTGGGGTGGGGACCCAATCCTGCCTAGGGACAGTCCCCCAATAGGGCACCTAAAGGGGGGGCCCTTCATGGTTTCTTGCATCGGGGCCCTGAAGGTTCTAGTTACGCCACTGACTACAGACCTCATTGGTGGTCATGCTACAACAGATTCTTCAGCAAAGTGAATAGGAATGAGTAATTACACAACTATAGTCACAGGAAACAATGTTTCTTTTTTATAAAATAAAGGCTTATTGAGTAGGTAGGTTACAGAGCAGGGTGCTCCACAATAGCAGAGGTTACGGAGGTAAGTGTATACAGGATAACAAATGATCTACAATGTATAACAAGATGCCAATAATGTTTCTCCTGCAGAACTGAACTGATCAGAAGCCTCTTATCTCATTCATCGTTATTTCTAAATCGTTCTTTTTTTCTGCTTCTCCACTTACTGGAGTGATGTTGGAGGTGACAAACCTCACGTTGTTCTTGCAGCGCTCCAGGAGAAGCGTCACTCCTTCCATTTTGCTTTGATATTCCTTAGCGGAGAGAAGTTTGCTGAGCTCCTTCAGTTGCTCCGTCACTTCCGCTGCCCGGACCGGCGGCCTTCCAGGGACCGGGGATTCCTGCGCTTCTGCTTCCACATCTGCAGGTCTGGTAATGCTACAGAAAAAAAAAATAATATGTTTTATTTATTCCAAACTGATCCTCAGGATCCAGAGAGAGGACAAGTTCTCATACGTCATAGCTGTCCATAGCTGTCTATGGCTGTCCATAGCTGTCCATGGCTGCCCATGGCTGTCCATAGCTGTCCATGGCTGTCCATGGCTGTCCATAGCTGTCCATAGCTGTCCATGGCTGTCCATGGCTGTCCATAGCTGTCCATAGCTGTCCATGACGTTCCCTCCGGGGACAATGCAGGCTGCACACCAAGGCCCCCATTATAAAGATGGAGCAACTTTGCAGTGTCCAAGGGAATCTCCTCCCTGCTATAAATATATATATATATATACAGTGCCTTGCGAAAGTATTCGGCCCCCTTGAACTTTTCAACCTTTTGCCACATTTCAGGCTTCAAACATAAAGATATAAAATGTTTATTTTTTGTGAAGAATCACCAACAAGTGGGACACAATTGTGAAGTGGAACGAAATCTATTGGATTTTTGAAACTTTTTTAACTAATAAAAAAATGAAAAGTGGAGCGTGCAAAATGATTCGGCCCCCTTGCGTTAATACTTTGTAGAGCCGCCTTTTGCTGCGATTACAGCTGCAAGTCGCTTGGGGTGTCTCTATCAGTTTTGCACATCGAGAGACTGAAATTCTTGCCCATTCTTCCTTGCAAAACAGCTGGAGCTCAGTGAGGTTGGATGGAGAGCGTTTGTGAACAGCAGTTTTCAGCTCTTTCCACAGATTCTCGATTGGATTCAGGTCTGGACTTTGGACTTGGCCATTCTAACACCTGGATACGTTTATTTGTGAACCATTCCTTTGTAGATTTTGCTGTATGTTTGGGATCATTGTCTTGTTGGAAGATAAATCTCCGTCCCAGTTTCAGGTCTTTTGCAGACTCCAACAGGTTTTCATCCAGAATGGTCCTGTATTTGGCTGCATCCATCTTCCCCTCAATTTTAACCATCTTCCCTGTCCCTGCTGAAGAAAAGCAGGCCCAAACCATGATGCTGCCACCACCATGTGTGACAGTGGGGATGGTGTGTTGAGGGTGATGAGCTGTGTTGCTTTTACGCCAAACATATCGTTTTGCATTGTGGGCAAAAAGTTGGATTTTGGTTTCATGTGACCAGAGCACCTTCTTCCACATGTTTGGTGTGTCTCCCAGGTGGCTTGTGGCAAACTTTAGACCAGACTTTTTATGGATATCTTTGAGAAATGGCTTTCTTCTTGCCACTCTTCCATAAAGGGCAGATTTGTGCAGTGTACGACTGATTGTTGTCCTATGGACAGACTCTCCCACCTCAGCTGTAGTTCTCTGCAGTTCATCCAGAGTGATCATGGGCCTCTTGGCTGCATCTCTGATCAGTCTTCTCCTTGTCTGAGCTGAAAGTTTAGAGGGACGCCATGTCTTGGTAGATTTGCAGTGGTCTGATACTCCTTCCATTTCAAAATGATGGCTTGCACAGTGCTCCTTGGGATGTTTAAAGCTTGGGAAATCTTTTTGTATCCAAATCCGGCTTTAAACGTCTCCACAACAGTATTACGGACCTGCCTGGTGTGTTCCTTGGTCTTCATGATGCTCTCTGCGCTTTCAACAGAACCCTGAGACTATCACAGAGCAGGTGCATTTATACAGAGACTTGATTACACACAGGTGGATTCTATTTATCACCATCAGTCATTTAGGACAACATTGGATCATTCAGAGATCCTCGCTGAACTTCTGGAGTGAGTTTGCTGCACTGAAAGTAAAGGGGCCGAATAATTTTGCACGCCCCACTTTTCAGTTTTTTATTTGCTAAAAAAGTTTAAAATATCCAATAGATTTCGTTCCACTTCACAATTGTGTCCCACTTGTTGGTGATTCTTCACAAAAAATTAAAATTTTATATCTTTATGTTTGAAGCCTGAAATGTGGCAAAAGGTTGAAAAGTTCAAGGGGGGTGAATACTTTCGCAAGGCACTGTATATATATATGTATATACACACAGACACACGCACACTTTACCTTTCCTCTGGTTGCTGGACATCCTGGGCCATCACGGCGGCGCTATTCTTCTGAGGAGGACGCTGGCTTCTAGCGGACGGGATCTCGGAGACGCTGTCACTCAGCTCCTGGAATAATCGTCATATCATCTATTATAAAGTTTGTGTAAAACAAGGATCTCCAAACTGCGGCCCGTGGGCCGGATGTGGGCACTATCCCTCCCAATGATACCAGAGATGGGAAACAAATTCTCTCACTGACACCAATGATTATTTTACTCCCGCTGACCACCAAGCCTGTGCCATTGATTACTCCCTCCGATGCCGGGGCATTTTCTATACCCATTGGCCACAGTCCGGCCCCCTTCACATTTGAAGGGCAGTAAGCTGGCACTTTGTTTTTAGAACATTTGGAGACCCCTGGTGTAAAACATGAAATACGAGGCATATGAGGCACATCACACAGCTCACATACTTTCTGCTTCACAGTGGCGATGAGGTCGCGGAGCTCATGTGATGGGATCAAACGTTCCATCTGCACCTCGAACTTGGGATGAGCCATGACCAGGCTGAACATCCGACGTCCGTAAAATCTGCAATACAGGTGATCATTATTACAATGTGTGGAATACACTCAGGACTGTAGGTGGGGGAGGGGGGTCACTTAAAAAATCCTCCCTCAGGCCCCCCTTTCAGTCTTGCACAGTTGTAGCGGCTCTTCTCCTGGACTGGAAAGTCTTCCCCTGATGTCACTGCACACTGTGAGCTTCTCACAATGAGCATTAGAAGCTGCAGAAAGTCAGATAAACCCCGCCTCATTTCCTAAGAGGAGGACATCCAGTGCCCCTGGCCCCATACCCTTTGAATTTTCTTTGGATTCGGGGGGGGGGGGGGGGGGGGGGGTCTGCAGGGGGAGGAGGGGGGTACATGGGGGAATCAGATGTGGTCAACACAGGGAGGGGGATCAGGTACGGAGGGCTGGAAGGACAAGTACAGAACGATGCACTGTGTCTGTGTCTCTCTCTCCAGCAGCTAAAAGCTGGCAGGAGGGAGAGGAGAGAAAACAGCTTTCCGCTGCTGGAGGGAGAGACACAGACACTGACAGTGCATCGTTCTGTACTTGTCCTTCCAGCCCTCCGCGCCATTCCTCTGGGCCCTCCTGTGTTCCTGGGCCCCCTACAGGAGGCCTGGTGGTACCCCTTATCAGCGGCCCTGATGGCATGTGTGAGCTGCCCTGGGCAGAGAAAAAGGGGCCCCTCCAAGGAAGGGAGCTATAAAATAATCCCATAATAAGTCAAAGTCCATCAAACGGCATGGGTGGGAGGGTGACCTCTGTATGAAAGTACCTGGTGTCCTGCTGTCCATCCTGAACCAGTCTGACGAGGGTGCGGAGGAAGGTGTCTGTACTTTCTCTGGTTCCACACAGAAGTTTCTCGGCCCCCAGGAGCTCCATCACCCTGAGCAGATGTTTGGCCGTACATTTCCTCACTGCGCTGTTTCGGTGGCTGTGGAGGAGAACGGCACAAATTACAACCTCAGGAGACCACAATGGGCATCAACGTCTCCTTATACCTCTATGGTGCCCCAAGAGATGGCAACATTTAATGGGCACAGCTTTGCCAGTGTGCCCGGGCTCCTCATGTAAATGACTCTTTTGGAACGCCAATCCCCCCCCCAGGCTCTCAGCATCCTTATACTGCAATGCTAGAGTTACACCTCCAAGTGGACCTATTTTGTTCACATTAAAAGATACCGACAGGGACAACATGTGCAAAAAAAAGGCTTGTTTTACCACTTATTGGCTTCTCAAGAAACAAGCTGCCAGAAAGGTAAGTATATGTAGGGAAGGCCACTTAGAAATCATGGGGCCCCATATATCTTTCCTGATGAGGTCCCCCAACCCCGCCTACAAAGGGGTGTAGCAGAACAGCGGCACTGACTTTATCCACCTACGCCCCAGAAATGGAAAAAAAAAGTCCCTCTTCTGCTTCCACCTCCTGGGCCCCTCTATTGATGGTAATTGAAGCCCTGGTAAGGGAGCAGAAGCGGGGATGTGATCTAGTAAAATCCATTTGTTCACTTAGGAACAATAAAGCTTCTTGGGGACCCCTGTTTAGATGGTGGGGCCCAGTACAGCGGCCCTGTATACAGGTATGTTGTACATACCAGCTGCTCTGGGCTGATAGGGTCACTTGAACCCAGGGGGGGTCTCAAACTGGTGGCCCTTCAGCCATTGCGAAACTACAAGTCCCATGAGGCATTGCAAGGCTGACAGTTACAAGCCTGACTCCCCCAGGCAGAGGCATGATGGGACTTGTAGTTTCACAGCAGCTGGAGGGCCACCAGTTTGAGACCCCTGCTGAACCCCTTGATGCCGATGTCCCACAAATATGCAGCCTCACTGGACTGGGCTTTTTGCCGCGGGGCCGCATATTTGCGTATTTCCCTTTGGAGCACCCAGCACAGTGACCCAGGGTCTCCCCCCGAGCCCCGTTCTAATGATCGGGACCCAGAATGGCCACAGTGATCAGTCACACCCCCCCCCCCCCCCATTCTCTGTTCTTGCAGAGATAGAAAAGAAGTTCTTGTATAAAAGTGAGTACTCACAGAATGCAACTGACTAAAGCCCATAAACCCAGTGCATGGACATGCACAGAACACGGGGGCACAGCCAACGCGTTTCGGGGGACGCACCCCCTTCCTCAGAGCTAGGCATTTTGTGAGTACAGACTTTTATACACAAATGTCTTCTTATTGGATGATCTCTGGTAATGCCCTAGGTGCGTGCGCCTTCCATTTCTCTTCTTCTTGTAGTTCCTTTCGGATTACCCCATCGGAGGAAAGCGCATCCACCCAGTTCTGGGATCCCACATCCACCTTCCACACCACCATTATTTCTGACATCTGTCACCCCTCACCTTGGAAGACCTATTAGCTGGAAGTGACTGTGTTTTTTTGTATCTCAGATGTGATGATATGTACGGTTTTACTAACACAGGTCAAAGTTGCAAAATTGTGCTCAGGCATTAAAATTTGTTTTACCCTGAGGTGGGAAGGGGTTAAGACACGTTAAGTCCATGCATGCGGAGTAATGTGTCAGTGACCCCCTTTCAGGTATGTATTACCACTGATAGAGATCCCGGGACTCCCCCTGACAATGTCTTCATCTGCTTCACCTACATACTTGTCTCTGCCGTCCCTACAGTGTCGTATTTCAGGCATCGGTCTCGGGGGTGTATTATAGGGAGAGTCCAGGCAGAGGTCAGGCATCTCTCTATAACAGAGATATGCAATTAGTGGACCTCCAGCTGTTGCAGAACTACAAATCCCATGAGGCATAGCGAGACTCCGACAGCCACAAGCATCACACCCAGAGGCAGAGGCATGATGGGACTTGCAGTTTTGCAACAGCTGGAGGTCCGCTAATTGCATATCCCTGCTCTACACTAACAAAGCTCCGCCCCCGAGGAACTGAACATGGGCTTACTAATAAATAGTACAGATTATTTCAGTCGATCGGTCACACACCTGCCTCCTGCAGCGATCAGGGCGCACAGCGCCTTGGAAGGGGTCACGTTCTCCACCATCATCCCCAGAGATTTGTCGGCTTCCTCCCGGATGAAATCGTTGGAGTCGCCGATCTTGTGGAGCAAAACCCGGGTGATTTCCTCCACCTCCTGGTCCACGCTTCTGCGGAGAGACCTGAACAGATCGCCGATCGTCTTGATGGCGTGGCGGGAGACCTTGGAGCGCAGATTACCGACCTGACGGCGAGTACAACCATTAAAGTGACCTCGTCACCGACATAAACAAGGAGATAAAAGACAGAACTGCAGCAGAAAAGCAAATCGGTTTCCCGGCCTGCCGCCATTCCTCCGATCTTGCAGAGCTACGGCCTGCAGCAGAACCTTCGCATTCAATACCTCTGGGTGCGTCCGATGTCTGCACACAAACCCCCCCCCGCCACACACTATGGTTCCTTCCTCTGACTCCTACCTCACTACTGTGAACCTGTACTGATGATAGAAGTAGCAGATGGAACCACAGCGTGTGGTGGGGTGCTCACATTGGATGCACCCTGAAGTGTTGAATGCGAAGGTTCTGCTGCAGGCCGTAACTCTGCAAGAGAGCCCAGATCAGAAACCCGGACACCCCTCCTGCCCCCCGGGGGACTGCTCCCCTATAGAGACAGTACAGTGATTGAGCGTTGTCAGCCCAGGTCCCGGTTCACAGCAGTGCGGCTTGGAAATTGCACAACTTCAGCGCAATGTGCGGCACATCCCTGCGATTTGCACTGCCGGCTTCCCTGCGGCTTGTTACTTCATCTACCGTCTATGCAATGAAATCAGTGAAAAGTAGTGAGGGAAACTTTTTCATAAGCGCTGCAACATCAGTTCTGATGCTGGAACTGTCAAATCGCATGACAAGTTCCACCGGTGATAACAGGGGGGCCAAGACAGGGAAATACTGGAGGGATCACCGGGGGGGGGGGGGGGGGGGGATGGGGGATAAAGGAAAAAAAATAAAACCACTGCAGCCACCCCATCTATAAATACAGTGCTTTGAAAAAAGTATTCATACCCCATTGACATTCTCCACAGTTTGTTAGAACCAAAAACATACATTTATTTTATTGGGATTTTATGTGATGGACCAACACAAAGTGTCACATAATTGTGAAGTGGAAGGAAAATGATACAAATAAAAATATATATATATTTTTTTTAATGGCGTGCCCCCCCCCCCCCAATCCATACCAGACCCGAAGGGCACCCAGACAGCAATAAATACCTGGCAGAGGTTCTGACTCCTCCCTTCTCCAGCTAAAGCAAAATCTAACTTTGGGCTTTACATTGATTGTAAAGGTGAAGAGTCAATGAAATCTCTGTGTGCTGATTGGTCAGACGGGACGGGTGCACTTACCTCTCGGGTCACAGCCATGCAGACCTCGTGGATTCTGGAGCAGAGAACCTCGGGGTGCCAGGAGGCCAGGCAGCGCACACTGAGGAGCCCCTTCTCCTTCTGCTCCCTAAAGAGATCACAATTCGGGGATCATTATCAGGATTGGCCCAATATATTCCAGGGCAAGAAGCCGACATTGTTACATAGTTACAAAGATACATAGTTAGTCAGGTTGAAAAAGATGCAAGTCCATCCAGTTCAGGCCGGGTTCACACTGCTGCGGGGGGGAGATCCGGATGTGATTCGCACCGCACTGCAGTGCAAATCACATCCGATCTCCGTAGCGATGCGAGTTCAGCCATACAGATAGTATACAGATAGTATACAGATAGTATGGCTGAATTCCCATCGCTCCCGCAGCAAACTCGCACGGGACCCTTTTTTGGGTCCGCAACGGAATCGGATCGCATGGGGGTTCACACCATGCGATCCGATTCCTGTGCGAGTGTGCAGATCGCACTGCGATATGCCGACGGATCTGGGGGTGTCATTAACATATCATTGACACTCCCAGCCGTCCGCATAGGGCAGTGTGAACTGCCGGCGGGAGGCATGCGATGCGGGAAAACGCCGCAGATTCGCGGCCTTCCCGCATCGCTGTGGTGTGAACCCGGCCTCAACCACAAAAAAAAAAATAATAATAATAATAATAATAATAATGATAATATCATACAATCCCATATACCCAATTATAAACACACAGTGGATCCAGAGGAAGGAGAAAACCCCAGCAGAGCCAATGATCCAATTTGCTACAGCAGGGGAAAAAAATTCCTTCCTGATCCCCCGAGAGGCAATCGGATTTTCCCCGGATCACCTTTACCTATAAATGTCACCCCGTTATATTCTGTACACTTAGGAAATAATCCAGACCTTTCTTATAGCAATCCACTGATTGGGCCAGATCCACCTCTGCAGGGAGTCTATTCCACATTTTCACAGCTCTTACTGTGAAGAAACCTTTCCGTATTTGGAGATGAAATCTCTTTTCCTCTAGATGTAAAGAGCGCCCCCTTGTCCTCTGTGATGACTGTAAAGTGAATAACTCGACACCAAGTTCACTATATGGACCCCTTATATATTTGTACATGTTGATCATATCCCCCCTTAATCTCCTCTTATCAAGAGAGAACAAATTCACTTCCTCTAATCCAGTGATGGAGAACCTCGGCACCCCAGATGTTTTGGAACTACATTTCCCATGATGCTCATCCACTCTGCAGTGTAACGGGGCATCATGGGTAATGTAGTTCCAAAACATCTGGGGTGCCGAGGTTCGCCATCACCGCTCTAATCTCTCCTCATAGCTGAGCTCCTCCATGCCTCTTATCAGTTCGGTTGCCCTTCTCTGCACTTTCTCCAGTTCCCCGATATCCTTTTTGAGAACTGGAGCCCAAAACTGAACTGCATATTCCAGATGAGGTCTTACTAATGATTTGTACAGGGGGGGGGCAAAATGACAGACAGCCAATCAAATGTACAATCTCTCATTATACCAATCCAGTCACTCCGGAAATTCTCCTGACATTTCCAGCTCTTCATTTTACAGCTACACTCCAGGCGTGCAAAACACACAGTGCCCCCCCTAGACATCCCGGGGTAATGACCTCCACTGGAGCAACAGCAAAGATACTCACTCTGCTCTCTCCTCCTGTCAGCGTGTTCCCTGTTAATGCACATGCACTGCAAAAAGTCCTTCCTTATCCTAATCCGCTGATTGGACCATCCGGGATCTGAGTCCGTGTCCAATGAGCAGGCAGTTTATAGAGAAGGACACACACCTGCCTGGCTGTACAACATGGCAGAGGTGTGAGAATCACAAGACTAGCATGCGGGGGGAGGTGCAGGGCAGTGCGGGGGAGGGTGCAGGGCGGTGCGGGGGGGGGGGGGGCAGTAAACTCACAGAGTCCGGTTGCAAAGAACAGAATTTGTATTAATGTAGACACCGACCACCGGGGACACTCACAGCAAGTATGTGCAGCCAATCGGAAAATCAGGTGCACCGATAGCGTCTGTCTGAGGGACGGAATGTGGGGGGTCTGAGCCCCAATGGGCAGGGCCAGATTAAGAACATTGTGGGCCTGGTGCTGAGGATTTTGGTGGGGCCTTTTATAAACAATAAATAAATAAAAATGCTAACTATTATTTTGTTATAACAAATTAAATTAAAGAGAGAGAAGGAGGATGAGAGAGAGAGAGAAAGGGGATGAAAGAGGTGTGAGGGGTAAGGGAGGGAGGATGAGAGAGAAAGGGGGGGATGAGAGAGAGAGGAGGCACATGAGGATGTGTGGGAATGACATCAGGGCAGCCTGGCCAAGGCAAGTGACGGAAGGCACAGAACCCAGAAGGAAGTCCGGGTGAAGGTGGAAGTGCCCGGGCCCCGCCGGACTGATCACAGCACAGCACTGGAGGGCTCAGTCTGACAATTTAAGTGTACCCTAATGTGCTAAAATGCTGGGCATACTTGTACATTATGGCATAACCTACCCCAGGGCCTCTAAAAAGTAGTACTGTTAGAAAAGTTTACTACTGCTTTACTATCACCGGAGCCTCTCATGGGGCCCCTACTGACCCTGTGGCCCTTGGGCAGTGCCTAAGTACATGGTTGTCAACATTTCAAAAATTTTTCAGGGATGCTTTTTTTACAAGTGCTATATTTAGAGTAGCTGACATCCCCCGTGTTCCTCTATACATCGCAATAGTAATTACAAAATAAAATAAGTACTAATAATGGGGCAGAACAAATATGAGGACTGTGAGATTTCCTTTAGTTGAACTGACAAAAGTGCCCATTCTAGAGCTGGTAACATTGAGGAACATATAATTTTAACATATAATTTTAAAGAACAGTTTTTGTGGGTAAGAGGCATAGGGGAGGAGTGTGGATGGTATAAAAGTGGGAAGTATGTGCAGGTGAGGGAGAGGAATGTGGAGGGTCTAACAGTGGGCCCTATGTACATGAGAGGAGTGCAGAGGGTATGGCAGAAGGCACTATGTACAGGAGAGGAGTGTGAAGGGTAAGACAGTGGGCAGTATGCACAGCAGAGGAGTGTAGAGGGTATGACATTGGGCACTATATAGAAGACTTCTCTATATAGAGAAGAGTGTGGAGGGTATGACAGTGGGCACTATATACAGGAGAGTAGGACAGTAAGCAGTAATTACAGGAGAGGAGTGTGGAGGGAGGGTATGAAGGTGGGCACTATGTATAGGAGAGGAGTATGGAGGGTATGACAGTTAGTAGTATGTACAGGAGTGGAGGGTATGACAGTGGGCACTATGTATATGAGGAGTATGGAGGGTATGATAGTGAGTAGTATGTACAGGAGAGGAGTGTGGAGGGTATGACAGTGGGCACTATGTATAGGAGAGAAGTGTTGGAGGTATGGCAGTGGGCACTATGTATAGGAGAGGAGTGTGGAGGGTATGACAGTGAGTAGTATGTACAGGAGAGGAGTATGGAGGGTATAGCAGTGGGCACTATGTATAGGAGAGGAGTATGGAGGGTATGGAGGTGGGCACTATGTAAAGGAGAGGAGTATGGAGGGTATGGCGGTGGGCACTGTATACAGTGGTGTGAAAAAGTGTTTGCCCCCTTCCTCATTTCCTGTTCCTTTGCATGTTTGTCACACTTAAGTGTTTCGGAACATCAAACCAATTTAAACAATAGTCAAGGACAACACAAGTAAACACAAAATGCAATTTGTAAATGAAGGTGTTTATTATTAAAGGTGAAAAAAAATCCAAACCATCATGGCCCTGTGTGAAAAAGTGATTGCCCCCTAAACCTAATAACTGGTTGGGCCACCCTTAGCAGCAACAACTGCAACCAAGCGTTTGCGATAACGTGCAATGAGGCTTTTACAGCGTCCTGGAGGAATTTTGGCCCACTCATCTTTGCAGAATTGTCCTAATTCAGTTACATTAGAGGGTTTTGGAGCATGAACGGCCTTTTTAAGGTCATACCACAACATCTCAATAGGATTCAGGTCAGGACTTTGGCTAGGCCACTCCAAAGTCTTCATTTTGTTTTTCTTCAGCCATTCGGTGGTGGACTTGCTGGTGTGTTTAGGATCATTGTCCTGCTGCAGAACCCAAGTTGGTTTCAGCTTGAGTACACGAACAGATGGTCGGACATTCTCCTTCAGGATCTCTTGGTAGACAGCAGAATTCATAGTTCCTTTTATCACGGCAAGTCTTCCAGGTCCTGAAGCAGCAAAACAGCCCCAGACCATCACACTACCACCACCATATTTTACTGTTGGTATAATGTTCTTTTTATGAAATGCAGTGTTCCTTCTACGCCAGATATACTTGGACACACACCTTCCAAAGAGCTCCACTTTTGTCTCATCGGTCCACAGAATGTTGTCCCAAAAGTCTTGGGGATCATCAAGATGTGTTGTGGAGAAATTGAGACGAGCTTTGATGTTCTTTTTGCTCAGCAGTGGTTTTCTCCTTGGAACTCTGCCATGCAGGCCATTTTTGCCCAGTCTTTTCCTGATGGTGGAGGCATGAACGCTGACCTTAACTGAGGCAAGTGAGGCCTGCAGTTCCTTGGACGTTGTTGTGGGGTCTTTTGTGACCTCTTGGATGAGTCGTCGCTGCGCTCTTGGGGTAATTTTTGGCGGCCGGCCACTCCTGGGAAGGTTCACCACTGTTCCATGTCTTCGCCATTTGTGGATAATGACTCTCACTGTGGTTCGCTGGATTCCCAAAGCTTTGGAAATGGCTTTATAACCCTTTCCAGACTGATAGATCTCAATTACTTTCTCTCTCAATTGTTCCTGAATTTCTTTGGGTCTCGGCATGATGTGTAGCTTTTAGGCCCGGTTCACACCGCTGCGGGGGGAGATCCGGATGTGATTCGCACAGCAAATCACATCTGATCTCCGTAGCGCTGCGAGTTCAGCCATACAGATAGTATGGCTGAACTCGCAGCGCTCCCGCAGCGAACTCGCACGGGACCCTTTTTTGGGTCCGCAACAGAATCGGATCGCATGGGGGTTCACACCATGCGATCCGATTCCTGTGCGAGTCGGCAGATCGCACTGCGATATGCCGACGGATCTGGGGGTGTCATTAACATAACATTGACACCCCCAGCCGTCCGCATAGGGCAGTGTGAACTGCCGGCGGGAGGTGAGCGATGCGGGAAAATGCCGCGGATTCGCAGCGTTCCCGCATCGCTATAGTGTGAACCCGGCCTTAAGGATCTTCTGGTGGACCTTACTGTGTCAAGCAGCTCCTATTTAAGTGATGCCTTGATTGTGAACAGGTGTGGCAATAATCAGGCCTGGGTGTGGCTAGAGAAATTGAACTCAGGTGTGGACAACCACAGTTATAGTATGTTTTAACAAGGGGGGCAATCACTTTTTCACACAGGGCCATGATGGTTTGGATTTTTTTTCACCTTTAATAATAAACACCTTCATTTACAAATTGCATTTTGTGTTTACTTGTGTTGTCCTTGACTATTGTTTAAATTGGTTTGATGTTCCGAAACACTTAAGTGTGACAAACATGCAAAGGAACAGGAAATGAGGAAGGGGGCAAACACTTTTTCACACCACTGTAGGTGAGGAGTATGAAGGGTATGACAGCGGGCACTATGTACAGGTGAGGAGTGTGTAGGATATGACAGCGGGCGTTATGTATAGGAGAGAAGTGTGGAGAGTATGACAGTGAGCTGTATGTACAGGAGAGAAGTGTGGAGAGTATGACAGTGGGCACTATGTATAGGAGAGAAGTGTGGAGAGTATGACAGTGGGCACTATGTATAGGAGAGAAGTGTGGAGAGTATGACAGTGAGCTGTATGTACAGGAGAGAAGTGTGGAGAGTATGACAGTGGGCACTATGTATAGGACAGAAGTGTGGAGAGTATGACAGTGGGCACTATGTATAGGAGAGAAGTGTGGAGAGTATGACAGTGGGCACTATGTATAGGAGAGAAGTGTGGAGAGTATGACAGTGGGCACTATGTATAGGAGAGAAGTGTGGAGAGTATGACAGTGGGCACTATGTATAGGAGAGAAGTGTGGAGAGTATGACAGTGGGCACTATGTATAGGAGAGGAGGATGAAGTAATCTGGGAAGGAAAAATGTAAAGGTTTGTGGAAGGATGATTAGGGACTGCGTAGTGGTTAAGCGGGCCATACATGGATTGAAATTACACCAATTAAGCAGAGACCAGCCATAGTTGATCTATGTACGGGCTAGCTGGTTTTACACAAGTCAACCTATTAAACGACCTGAGTACAACCAGCCTGTCAGGTTTTCCCCAAAACAATCAGTGCTGCCAGCTATAGTTAGCAACACTAATCATTGTATTCACTGGCAGAACACAATAACACTGCGGTAGAGATTGTCCCATTCACAGGTCAGCGGGTGAGAGGGTGTGTGGGGACAGGCTGGGGAGAGATACTAGTCAGTCCCTGGGTAGGCACTGGTTAGTATCAGAGCCAGATACACACAGGTTACATACGCCAAGATCATTAGAGCGAGAGCAATAATTCTAGCACTAGACCTCCTCTGTAACTCTAAACATGTAACCTGTAAAAAAATGTAAAGCATCGCTTAATACACAACAAAAAATCGTGATAACTTTAGTGGGTTTTTTTTATGAATGAAACATAAAAAGTTGCAAATACCACCATTTTATTCCATAGGGTCTCTGCTAAAACAATATATAATGCTTGAGGGTTCTGAGTAATTTTCTAGCATAAAAAAATGATGATTTTTACATGTAGGAGAGAAGTCTCAGAATGGGCCTGGTTGCCAAGGGGTTAATTATCATAAGTAATATACAAATAATTATTATAAGCTCTGTGAGTTCATCCTCTCCGTCTGCTGCAGAGTGTTCCAGCTGTATTTATACTGCCGCTCTGTATGCAGCTTCTGACAGGCTGCGCAAGGAGCCCTGTATTTTAACCAGTGCTGGAGTGGGTCTTTAGCTACCTACCCCCCGAATATGATCGCCGAGCTACAATCCTCGAAGTCAATCTTCTTTTCTTTTTTTTTTTTTTGGGCAAATGGGCCTATCTTGAGAAAGGGGCCTGGAGCTGCAGCTCCAATAGCCCCTATGTTAATCCGGCCCTGCCAATGGGGAGGTCTCCACAGGGGTTTGGGGGTCTCTATCCTTTCCCTCTAGAACCTCTCTCTGGCACTATTTTTTTTTTCTAATCAAGTAATTTTTTTTTATTTCGTTTTCAAATTTACAACAAAAAGCAAAACTTCAAAACACACAAATCATTTGCACAAAACAACCCGACAACAAAACGATTCCCTGTCCATGTCAGATGGGTGACCTGTCCCTACGCTACCCACACGGGAAATGCGTGCCAAGCCTGAGAGCCAGGGCTAGAAATAGGCTCTGACTGACCCAAGATGGCTGCTAGAGTCACATGATGGGGCAGCAGCATCCAATCGGCTAGCTTTCCCAGTGACCCAGGAAACCATAGAAGAACCATGTTCCTCTTGACTTTCTCTCCCCTGCAATGCCTCTGCGGTTGAGCGCCACCTGCAGTGAAGAAAGTAGACTGCAGGCTGAACAGAATTACAAATATTGGATGGCAAATCATTTTTGCTGCTTCTAATTGTGAGGCTTAGAGGACTCAGTCTGAGACAGGAAGTGCCGTTCCTGGCGGGATCTCCAGGTGGGAATCTTTGAAAATGGATTCGCAAAACAATCTTTAGTTAAGAGAACTTTATACAGCAAGACGAAGAGAAAAACACAGCAAAGGGCAGATCTCCGCTCTCTATTCACAGCTGGAAATATGTAATATATTGATATACATCCATCACCTATTATATATTATTATTACTTCTATTCCTTGTTATATATATTGATACTTCTATCAGATATTATTTATTGTTTTTCTTTTTTTTTCTAAAGAGAAATTATTTATTGTTACTTCTATTTTATATTATATATTGTAACTTCCATCCCATATTATATACAGTATTGTTACTTCTATTCCTTATTATATATTGGTACTTCTATCAGATATTATTTATTGTTATTTCTATTATATATTGATAATTCCATCACATATTATATATTATTACATATATTCCAAATAATATATTGTTACTTAAATTAGGTATTATTTATTGTTTCTTCTATTATATATTATACTGTATATTGTTACTTCAATCCCATATATATTACATACAGTATTGTTTATTCTATCCCTTATTATATTATATTGATACTTCTATCAGATATTATTTTTTTTTATTTTTTTTTAAAGAGATATTTATTGTTACTTCTATTTTGTATTATATATTTTTACTTCCATCCCATATTATATACAGTATTGTTACTCCTATTCCTTATTATATATTGGTACTTCTATCAGATATTATTTATTGTTATTTCTATTATATATTGATAATTCCATCACATATTATATATTATTACATATATTCCAAATAATATATTGTTACTTAAATTAGGTATTATTTATTGTTTCTTCTATTATATATTATACTGTATATTGTTACTTCAATCCCATATATATTACATACAGTATTGTTTATTCTATCCCTTATTATATTATATTGATACTTCTATCAGATATTATTTTTTTTTATTTTTTTTTAAAGAGATATTTATTGTTACTTCTATTTTGTATTATATATTTTTACTTCTATCCCATATTATATACAGTATTGTTACTTTTATTCCTTATTATATATATTAATACTTCTATCAGATATTATTTATTGTTATTTCTATTATATATTGATAAATCCATCACATATTATATATTATTACATATATTCCAAATAATATATTGTTACTTAAATTAGGTATTATTTATTGTTTCTTCTATTATATATTATACTGTATATTGTTACTTCAATCCCATATATATTACATACAGTATTGTTTATTCTATCCCTTATTATATTATATTGATACTTCTATCAGATATTATTTTTTTTATTTTTTTTTAAAGAGATATTTATTGTTACTTCTATTTTGTATTATATATTTTTACTTCCATCCCATATTATATACAGTATTGTTACTCCTATTCCTTATTATATATTGGTACTTCTATCAGATATTATTTATTGTTATTTCTATTATATATTGATAATTCCATCACATATTATATATTATTACATATATTCCAAATAATATATTGTTACTTAAATTAGGTATTATTTATTGTTTCTTCTATTATATATTATACTGTATATTGTTACTTCAATCCCATATATATTACATACAGTATTGTTTATTCTATCCCTTATTATATTATATTGATACTTCTATCAGATATTATTTTTTTTTATTTTTTTTTAAAGAGATATTTATTGTTACTTCTATTTTGTATTATATATTTTTACTTCTATCCCATATTATATACAGTATTGTTACTTTTATTCCTTATTATATATATTAATACTTCTATCAGATATTATTTATTGTTATTTCTATTATATATTGATAATTCCATCACATATTATATATTATCACATATATTCCAAATTATATATTGTTACTTCAATTGGGTATTATTTATTGTTTTTTATATTATATATTATACTGTATATTGTTACTTTTATCACATTATATATTGATACTTTCATACCATATTATATATGGTTACTCCTATTCTGTGTCATATATTATTTCTTCCATCACATTATATATTATTACTTCCATTTCATAATATTTATTGTTACTTCCATTCTATATTAATGTAACCCGATAATCATTATTACTTATTATTCAGTAATTGTATTATTTTAGAATATTTTATATATTTTTTTATTTTTAATATTTTATTTGGAAAAAATATTTTTATTTTATAATAATTGTGATATTTGAAATGCAGGTACCTTCCCAGGATTTTGTACTAGGGGTGCACTGATATTTTTTTTTTATTGGTGAGTACTGATACTTTTGGTCAAATACTCTCCGATACTGAGTACTGATACTTTGCAGTGCGATTTGCATCCATACAAATGAATGGGCGCGAATTGCACTGCAAAAAAAAAAAAAATCGCATGCGATTTGAACAGGAATGTGGTGCGATTCCACATGCGGCTTCCCCCATCGCTCCTGTGTGTGATCCCAGGCTTGTCACAGTGATTTCAGCCCGGGTTCCCACAGGAGCAGCGCGGGAAACCGCATGTGATGAGATGCATGAAATTCATTGCAGTGAAATTTGCACCCATTCATTTTAAATGGATGCAAATCGCACCACAAAGTATCCGTTTCTAAATCAGGAGCATTTTCAGGAGTACTCGTGAAAATACTCATCCCTGCTCTGTACAGCAGAACTCAGAGATGGGGGTGCAAATACAGCTGAAGGTGCCAATCAGCACATGGGGCATGGTGATTGCAGGAGAGAGCAGAGTGATGAGCTCATCAGTGTGCTGCTTCTCCTTTACTGTCCAATCACCGGATGGGGGTGGGGAGGTGACCTACTTATGCAGTAAAGAAAAGTCGGGTCACCAGACAGGGCTGTGCTGAGTGGCAGAGCAGTGTAAACCTCAGGGCTGGATGGATCCAGTTCTCTTCTATGTATTTTCTGTGTGTTTAGCAGTGTGATTGGAGTTCATCTGATGTAGGAGTCAGAGATCTCTGTGCGTTGGGATATGGCGGTCGGCACAAATCAGGAGGCGTCTTACCAGTCCTTGTGGTTCAGCCACTTCAGAGCCTCTATCATGCCTTGTTCTGGGTGGGACATTGGACCGGAGCTGGGCCCGCTGTCCTGAGAGTCTGTATCCCACTCCGAGAGGTCCACCAAGGAGGCCGGCAGGGAAAACGCTGCGACAGAAAACAACAGAAACACCTCAATAAACGCGTTCAGTGCAATCATCTCTTATGAATCAGCCGGCCTGAAATGTTGATCGGCCACAGTGGCGCATGACGCAGTACAGATTAGCACCATGCATCACAGAGCAGCACCACGCGGTACAGTACCATGCAGCGCCATACAGTACAGTGCAGCAACATGCAGTACAGCACCATGCGGTACAGTACCATGCAGCGCCATACAGTACAGTGCAGCAACATGCAGTACAGTGCAGCACCATACAGTACAGTGCAGCAACATGCAGTACAGCACCATGCAGTACAGCACCATGCAGCGCCATACAGTACAGTGCAGCAACATGCAGTACAGCACCATGCAGTACAGTACCATGCAGCGCCATACAGTACAGTGCAGCAACATGCAGTACAGTGCAGCACCATACAGTACAGTGCAGCACAATACAGTACAGAATAGCACCCTGCAATACAGCGCAGCATCATACAGTACAGAATAGCACCATGCAGTACAGAATAGCACCCTGCATACAGCACAGCACCATACAGTACAGTGCAGCACCATACAGTACAGCGCAGCACCATACAGTACAGAATAGCACCATACAGTACAGAATAGCACCCTGCAATACAGCGCAGCACCATGCAGTACAGAATAGCACCCTGCATACAGCACAGCACCATACAGTACAGCACAGCACCATACAGTACAGCGCAGCACCATACAGTACAGCGCAGCACCATACAGTACAGAATAGCACCATACAGTACAGAATAGCACCCTGCAATACAGCGCAGCACCATGCAGTACAGAATAGCACCCTGCATACAGCACAGCACCATACAGTACAGCACAGCACCATACAGTACAGCGCAGCACCATACAGTACAGCGCAGCACCATACAGTACAGAATAGCACCCTGCAATACAGCACAGCACCATACAGTACAGAGCAGCACCATACAGTACAGAGCAGCACCATACAGTACAGCGCAGCACCATACAGTACAGTGCAGCAACATGCAGTACAGCACCATGCAGTACAGCACCATGCAGCACGATACAGTACAGCGCAGCAACATGCAGTACAGCGCAGCACAATACAGTACAGCGCAGCACAATACAGTACAGAATAGCACCCTGCAATACAGCGCAGCATCATACAGTACAGAGCAGCACCATACAGTACAGAATAGCACCATGCAGTACAGAATAGCACCCTGCATACAGCACAGCACCATACAGTACAGTGCAGCACCATACAGTACAGCGCAGCACCATACAGTACAGAATAGCACCATACAGTACAGAATAGCACCCTGCAATACAGCGCAGCACCATGCAGTACAGAATAGCACCCTGCATACAGCACAGCACCATACAGTACAGCACAGCACCATACAGTACAGCGCAGCACCATACAGTACAGCGCAGCACCATACAGTACAGAATAGCACCATACAGTACAGAATAGCACCCTGCAATACAGCGCAGCACCATGCAGTACAGAATAGCACCCTGCATACAGCACAGCACCATACAGTACAGCACAGCACCATACAGTACAGCGCAGCACCATACAGTACAGCGCAGCACCATACAGTACAGAATAGCACCCTGCAATACAGCACAGCACCATACAGTACAGAGCAGCACCATACAGTACAGAGCAGCACCATACAGTACAGCGCAGCACCATACAGTACAGTGCAGCAACATGCAGTACAGCGCAGCACAATACAGTACAGCGCAGCACAATACAGTACAGCGCAGCACAATGCAGTTCAGAATAGCACCCTGCAATACAGCGCAGCATCATACAGTACAGAGCAGCACCATACAGTACAGAATAGCACCATGCAGTACAGAATAGCACCCTGTATACAGCACAGCACCATACAGTACAGCACAGCACCATACAGTACAGCGCAGCACCATACAGTACAGCGCAGCACCATACAGTACAGAATAGCACCATACAGTACAGAATAGCACCCTGCAATACAGCGCAGCACCATACAGTACAGAGCAGCACCCTGCAGTACAGAGCAGCACCCTGCAGTACAGAATAGCACCCTGCAGTACAGAATAGCACCCTGCAATACAGCGCAGCACCATACAGTACAGAGCAGCACCATACAGTATAGAGCAGCACCATACAGTACAGAATAGCACCATACAGTACAGAATAGCACCCTGCAATACAGCGCAGCACCATACAGTACAGCACAGCACCATACAGTATAGAGCAGCACCATACAGTACAGAATAGCACCATGCAGTACAGATTAGCACCATGCAGTACAGAATAGCACCATACAGTACAGAATAGCACCCTGCAATACAGCGCAGCACCATACAGTACAGAGCAGCACCATACAGTACAGTGCAGCACCATACAGTACAGTGCAGCACCAGACAGTATAGAGCAGCACCATACAGTACAGAATAGCACCATGCAGTACGGAATAGCACCATGCAGTACAGCGCAGCACCATACAGTACAGCGCAGCACCATACAGTATAGAGCAGAACCATGCGATACAGAGCAACATGATGTGATACAGAGCAGCACCATACAGTACAAAGCAGCACCATGCGGTACAGAGCAGCACCATGCGGTACAGAGCAGCACCATGCGGTACCTTACCATGTGGTACCATGCAGCACCATACAGTACAGTGCAGCAACATGCAGTACAGCGCAGCACCATACAGTACAGTGCAGCAACATGCAGTACCATGCAGTACAGCGCAGCACCATACAGTACAGTGCAGCAACATGCAGTACAGCGCAGCACCGTGCAGTACAGCGCAGCACCGTACAGTACAGCGCAGCACCGTGCAGTACAGCGCAGCACCGTGCAGTACAGCGCAGCACCGTGCAGTACAGCGCAGCACCGTGCAGTACAGCGCAGCACCGTACAGTACAGATTAGCACCTATCCCTGCCTGGACTGGAGGGGACGCCTGGGCCCTCTGACCACACCGGAACCTCAGAGCCTCATGCCCCGGGGCTAAACGCACAGCGTGATGGAGCCTCAGTCTCAATGTCCATGGGAAGTTACCGGAAGAATGGCGGAAGTCGCTCACGGTAGGTTCCGGGTTGATGGTCGGGATGCTGGGCAGGGATGGTCGACTGACCCATTTGTTGAGGCTCATGTTGGTCTTGTTGGCCATGTTGGTCCCTCCTCTTCTCTTCTCCGCACTGATGGGGACGGTGTTCAGTCCGCTCAGGGTGAAAGAGGTCACTGACACGGAATCTGGAATACACCAATCAGAGACTTACCATACAAAGTCTCCAGACCTTCGTATCTCCACCACACTTGGTGTCATTTTATCTGGAAATCCTTAAAAAATCTGTTCCCCTCCAACATCCCCTCCCCCTGATATGTGCCTGCTGTCCCACGTACAGGTATGAGGAAGTCTCCGGTTCTCTTTGTATTGCTTCCTCTATGTGACCATCCCTGGTAAGCCTGTCAGTCCCTCTGCTTTCCTTTCTTAAACTGACCACACTTGGCATAGAAGCACATTGTTCCTAGTGTGGTCAGTTTGGTGGCTGTGCTGGGAGAACAGCCTACCTGTCTTCCAGTGGTCAGACTTGTGCTGATACGCCCCCCTCCACAACTGCTCACTGGGAGGATCAGTTTCCTGTGGCACGTCCCCATGCAGGCAAGCAAAAGAAAAAAAGATGGGGGTGGGTATCTTGATTGATCGAACTTTCACCCTATTTAGCCCTGCCCACTCCCAACAAGACACGCCCACATCTTTGCTGCGACAACCTTCACTGTCTGCTTACATGTCCCTCTATCTCATCTTGGACAGTATGCTTACATGTCCCTCTATCTCACAGTAGCAGGGAGGTTGGAGCATTGGGTAATAGAGGTGGTATTAGTAGTAGGGGTAATAAAAGTAGTAGCAGTAGTAGGGATAACAGATGTAGTAGGGGTAGTAGTAGTAGTAATAGTAGTAGTAGTAGTAGGGGTAATAGAAGAAATAGTAATAGAAGTAGTAGTAGGGGTAATAGTAGTAGTAGTAGTAGGGGTAATAGAAGTAGTAGTAGTAGAGGTAATAGAAGTAATAGGGGTAACAGAAGTAGTAGGGGTATTAGTAGTAGTAGGGGTAATATAAGTATTAGGATACACAGGATCACAGTGGCAGGGTGGTGGCCCCGGATCACAGTGGCAGGGTGGTGGCGCTGCATCACAGTGGCAGGGTGGTGGCGCTGGATCACAGTGGCAGGGTGGTGGCGCTGGATCACAGTGGCAGGGTGGTGGCGCTGGATCACAGTGGCAGGGTGGTGGCGCTGGATCACAGTGGCAGGGTGGTGGCGCTGGATCACAGTGGCAGGGTGGTGGCGCTGGATCACAGTGGCAGGGTGGTGGCGCTGGATCACAGTGGCAGGGAGGTGGCGCTGGATCACAGTGGCAGGGTGGTGGCGCTGGATCACAGTGGCAGGGTGGTGGCGCTGGATCACAGTGGCAGGGTGGTGGCCCAGGATCACAGTGGCAG
The DNA here is from genome assembly GCF_037356315.1 of Lithobates pipiens. Lineage (NCBI taxonomy): Eukaryota > Metazoa > Chordata > Amphibia > Anura > Ranidae > Lithobates > Lithobates pipiens. The sequence goes on from NW_027507758.1 coordinate 2,450,602, forward strand.
GGTGGTGGCCCAGGATCACAGTGGCAGGGTGGTGGCCCAGGATCACAGTGGCAGGGTGGTGGCCCAGGATCACAGTGGCAGGGTGGTGGCCCAGGATCACAGTGGCAGGGTGGTGGCACAGGATGACAGTGGCAGGGTGGTGGCACAGGATAACAGTGGCAGGGTGGTGGCGCAGGATCACAGTGGCTGGGTGGTGGCGCAGGATCACAGTGGCTGGGTGGTGGCACAGGATCACAGTGGCAGGGTGGTGGCGCAGGATCACAGTGGCAGGGTGGTGGCACAGGATCACAGTGGCTGGGTGGAGGCCCAGGATCACAGTGGCAGGGTGGTGGCCCAGGATCACAGTGGCAGGGTGGTGGCGCAGGATCACAGTGGCAGGGTGGTGGCGCAGGATTACAGTGGCAGGGTGGTGGCTCAGGATCACAGTGGCAGGGTGGTGGCACAGGATCACAGTGGCAGGGTGGTGGCACAGGATCACAGTGGCAGGGTGGTGGCACAGGATAACAGTGGCTGGGTGGTGGCGCAGGATCACAGTGGCTGGGTGGTGGCGCAGGATCACAGTGGCTGGGTGGTGGCACAGGATCACAGTGGCAGGGTGGTGGCGCAGGATCACAGTGGCAGGGTGGTGGCACAGGATCACAGTGGCTGGGTGGAGGCCCAGGATCACAGTGGCAGGGTGGTGGCCCAGGATCACAGTGGCAGGGTGGTGGCGCAGGATCACAGTGGCAGGGTGGTGGCGCAGGATTACAGTGGCAGGGTGGTGGCTCAGGATCACAGTGGCAGGGTGGTGGCACAGGATCACAGTGGCAGGGTGGTGGCACAGGATCACAGTGGCAGGGTGGTGGCGCAGGATCACAGTGGCAGGGTGGTGGCGCAGGATCACAGTGGCAGGGTGGTGGCGCAGGATCATAGTGGCAGGGTGGTGGCGCAGGATTACAGTGGCAGGGTGGTGGCGCAGGATCACAGTGGCAGGGTGGTGGTGCAGGATCATAGTGGCAGGGTGGTGGCGCAGGATCACAGTGGCAGGGTGGTGGCCCAGGATCACAGTGGCAGGGTGGTGGCGCTGGATCACAGTGGCAGGGTGGTGGCGCTGGATCACAGTGGCAGGGTGGTGGCGCTGGATCACAGTGGCAGGGTGGTGGCACAGGATCACAGTGGCAGGGTGGTGGCGCAGGATCACAGTGGCAGGGTGGTGGCGCAGGATCACAGTGGCAGGGTGGTGGCGCAGGATCACAGTGGCAGGGTGGTGGCGCAGGATTACAGTGGCAGGGTGGTGGCGCAGGATCACAGTGGCAGGGTGGTGGCCCAGGATCACAGTGGCAGGGTGGTGGCGCTGGATCACAGTGGCAGGGTGGTGGCGCTGGATCACAGTGGCAGGGTGGTGGCGCTGGATCACAGTGGCAGGGTGGTGGCGCAGGATCACAGTGGCAGGGTGGTGGTGCAGGATCATAGTGGCAGGGTGGTGGCGCAGGATCACAGTGGCAGGGTGGTGGCCCAGGATCACAGTGGCAGGGTGGTGGTGCTGGATCACAGTGGCAGGGTGGTGGCGCTGGATCACAGTGGCAGGGTGGTGGCGCTGGATCACAGTGGCAGGGTGGTGGCGCTGGATCACAGTGGCAGGGTGGTGGCGCTGGATCACAGTGGCAGGGTGGTGGCCCAGGATCACAGTGGCAGGGTGGTGGCGCAGGATCATAGTGGCAGGGTGGTGGCGCAGGATTACAGTGGCAGGGTGGTGGCACAGGATCACAGTGGCAGGGTGGTGGCCCAGGATCACAGTGGCAGGGTGGTGGCGCAGGATCATAGTGGCAGGGTGGTGGCGCAGGATTACAGTGGCAGGGTGGTGGCACAGGATCACAGTGGCAGGGTGGTGGCGCAGGATCACAGTGGCAGGGTGGTGGCGCAGGATCATAGTGGCAGGGTGGTGGCGCAGGATTACAGTGGCAGGGTGGTGGCGCAGGATCACAGTGGCAGGGTGGTGGTGCAGGATCATAGTGGCAGGGTGGTGGTGCAGGATCATAGTGGCAGGGTGGTGGCGCAGGATCACAGTGGCAGGGTGGTGGCGCAGGATCACAGTGGCAGGGTGGTGGCGCAGGATCACAGTGGCAGGGTGGCGCAGGATTTTCAGGATAAAACAGGTGCAGAGGAGGCGGCATATATTGCCTTCCAGCTGCCTGTCAACCACTCTCTGAAAAGTGTACCAGCACAAATCGCTTTTCAGAGGGGCGGACAGGACTGTCCTTTAAGGAAGTAAATTTGGCACTCACCTCCCCCGCCATCCAATCCTTGAAGCTTCTCCCACAACTGCTGCTGGCTCCGCCTCCTCTCGATCCGCATCGTCTCCATTTCTTGCTGTTTCTGTCTCATCTTATCCTGAGCAGACTTGGATATGGAGAAACTGACCTGAAATGACAGAGAGACGGCGATTCCTACATTGGCCTCAAAGTGATCGTTTCTTTTCTTTGATCGGCTGCTAACCCAACCCCCCTGCGAATGATTACGTCTCATTTAGAGGGGTCGTCCAATTTACTGAATGACCTATCGCTGCTTCCCGTAGATTACATCGCAATTTGTCCGGCAAATCTGCAAACATTCATTCTGTGCAAATATTGCAAAAACAAAATGTTCTTTAGTCGGTTTTCTCTTCTGAATGAATGTTCTTTTATTATGGGCAGTAGTATAAAATCTGCCACTAGATGGAGCTGAGGAGCATAGGAAATAGGAAATACATAGGAAATACATAGGAAATACATAGGAAATACATAGGAAATACATAGGTCACTGTAGCCGGAGATACAATGTAACAATGCTAGAAAATGCCAACAGTAAGAAATAAACAATTAGTGCTGATTCCCTCTAGCATTCTCTACAATGGTTACATTGTATCTCTTGTTACAAAGACACACACATATATATATATGAATGTCACTATACATTGCACCTCTCCTGCAGCTGCGGCACCCCCCTCGTCTCTGCCCCCCACCTTGTCTTACTAGTTGGCAGCAGAAAGGAGGACAGAACTCCTCCACCAGATCCTGTGCCTCTCCATGCAGCTGCAGAGAGGCTTGTATCTGCCACCCTCCCCCCCCCCCAGCAGTCAGCAGCAGAGAGGAGGACAGAACTCCTCCGCCAGATCCTGCACCCCTTTGTCTTTGCCTATCAGGGGTCTCAGAATTTAGCAGACTCTGCCAGCTGACTGCAGCCCTCCTTTGGACCTCCTCCAGACCCTGCACTTTCGACTTCCAAGCTTATTCCCAGCAGCAGCAGCAGAAGGTATGGGAGGGGGGTGGGGTGCACTGTGATGCAGTGGTGGCCCGTCCATTAGGGGCACAGGGATGCCGCCACCCAATCCATGTGCCCGGCCCCTAAACTACATGCAGGACGCCGGACCATGGATTCCAATGGGGGGGGGTTTAATGATAATAGGCTTCAAAAAGGGGTGGTCTCGGGGCGTAGAGCACTGCACCCCCATCCCGCCCAGTTGTGTGACAATAGCGGTTTAATATTTACTAATGTCTTCCTGCTTCTCCTCCCGGCCAATCAGGAAGTGGCTCCTGAGATCCCCATTGGCCGAGAGTCTTAGGACTGGTCTCAGGACCCGCCTCCTGTTTGGCGGGGAGGAGAAGCATCGCCCCGGCAGCAGCAGTACCCCGGAATTCAGCAGTGCACCGCCACCTCGTCCTCCTCCCCGCTCCTCCACCGCAGTACAAGGAAAGGCCACTGATTACGTGGGGAGGCTTTCCTACAAGAGGATCGCTGCTGTAATCGATTGAGAGCCGAGGGCAGGGGGGAGGATGGGGGTGCTTGGGCATCTGATGTAAGGGGGGGGGGGGGGGTGCTCTGGACAGAACAAAAAGTCAAACGCTTGTAAAAGTGGCTTTTTATAAGTGTCACATGATGGCCCCCGACCATCCATAAGGGATATCAGCAAACAAGCTTTTCTATGGGGGATCTATTGTTGCTGTGGGAGTCTATTGTTGCTTTGGGGTGTCTGTTGTTGTTGGGGAGGACCTAACGTTTCTGTGTGGATCCAATGTTGCTGGGGTCTATTGTTGAGTTTGGAGCGTCTGTTGCTGTGGCGGAGGATCTACTGTTGCTGTTGGAGTCTATTGTTGCTTGGAAAGTCTGTTGTTTTGGCGGATGATCTATTGTTGCTGGCTGCTAAAGAGTCTATTGGTCTTGACTGCTGGGGATCTATTGTTGCTGTGGGGGTCTACTTTTGTTGGGGGTATTTGCAGAGGGATCTATTGTTTTGGGGGTTCTCTTGCTGCTTAGGAATCTAGTGTTTCTGAGGAGAATCTATTGTTGGTGGGTGGGTTTATTGTTGCTGGGGAGAATCTATTGTTGCTGTGGGTTATTGTTGCTTGGGGGTCTATTGTTTTGGGGGTTCTTTTGCTGCTTGGGGCTGAGGTTATCTATTGTTTAGATTTATGGTTGCTGAGGGGGGGGGGATCTATTGTTTGCTTGGTTGTTATTGTTGCTTGGAAGAATATATTTTTGGTGGGTGGATTTATCATTGCTGGGGGGATCTATTGTTGCTGGAGTGGGAGAGTTATTGCGGTATTGCTGCAGGGGGATTATTTTTTGGGGGGGGTTCATTGCTGCTTGGGGGGGGGGTCTATTGTCTCTGGGGAGAATCTATTGTTGCTGGGTGGATTTGTTGCTACTGAAGACGGGGGGGGGGGGGGGGGTTGGGGTCTATTGTTTGAAGGGGGTTTTATTGTTGCTGGGGTGATCTATTGATCTATTGTTGCTGTGGGTCTATTGCTGACGAATAGATTTATGGTTGCTGGGGGGGGGGGATCTATTTTTTGGAGGGGGTTTTATTATTGTTGCTTGGAAGAATCTATTTTTGGAGGGTGGATTTATTGTTGCTGAAGGGGGCGGGATCTATTGTTGCTGGGGGGATCTATTGTTGCTGGAGTGGGGGCCGTTATTGCTGCAGGGGGATTTGGGGGGGTTTCATTACTGCTTGGGGGGAGTCTATTGTTTCTGGGGAGAATCAATTGTTGCTGGGTGGAATTGTTGCTACTGGGGTGGGGGAGGGGGGGTGGGATCTATTGTTTGAAGCAGGTTTTATTGTTGCTGGGGTGATCTATTAGTCTATTGTTGACGGATAGATTTATGGTTGCTGAGGGGGGAGGGATCTATTGTTTGGAGGGGGTTTTATTGTTGCTGGGGGGTCTATTGTTGACGGATAGATTTATGGTTGCTGAGGGGGGATCTATTGTTTGGAGGGGGTTTTATTGTTGCTGGGGGATCTACTGTTGACGGATAGATTTATGGTTGCTGCGGGGGGAATCTATTGTTTGGTGGGGGTTTTATTGTTGCTGGGGGTCTATTGTTGACGGATAGATTTATGGTTGCTGAGGGGGGAGGGATCTATTGTTTGGTGGGGGTTTTATTGTTGCTGGGGGATCTATTGTTTGGAGGGGGTTTTATTGTTGCTGGGGGTCTATTGTTGATGGATAGATTTATGGTTGCTGAGGGGGGAGAGGTCTATTGTTTGGAGGGGGTTTTATTGTTGCTGAGGGATCTATTGTTGATGGATAGATTTATGGTTGCTGAGGGGGGGTCTATTGTTTGGAGGGGGTTTTATCATTGTTGCTGTGGGGGGGGGGATCTACTGTTGCTGGGTGCAGGGAATCGGTTTTGTTAACATATTCTGTGAAGGGGTGGTACTGGGAGGTGGGTGGGGGGCGGAGACAAGGGGTGACTGGGGGATGGGTATTTATATATAAGGTATAGGTGATAGGACGGGGGGCTCGATACATTGTATATATAATAGGAATGTTTGATACAATGATGCTACAAGCGGAATACTTTGCACTCTATTGGTTGTTTTTGGGACCGCCCACATTCATATTTCAGGGCACAGCTGTCTGATAATTTGGGGATCTCCAATGTCCATGGCTTCCTGTGGTGAGGGTTGTTTTTATGGGGGGGGGGGGTATTTTCTTTTGGGGGAGGGGTTGGATCTATTGTATAGTGAATGTTGGGTGAATGTGTATTGGGTCTGTTGAGTCTCACAGAAGTTCTTTGTAAAGAATAAAAATGCGGATCGCCATTTACCGTCGGCCGGGCAGCCGGGCGCAGAGGCCGTCCCCCGGTGACGACACGCCAGGCGGGTCAGAACCAAATCCAGAGAAGTTCTGTGAGGATCTGGCAGAATTTTCTCCACATTTCATCGAACAATTCGTCTAACAATCCCGCCAAGAACGACAGAAACAGCAACTCCGACACCAGCAGAAGCGTGCGCATGATGATGGCCGTAGGACCGCCGGGTCGCCTGTTAGCAGTGTTGCCTAGCAACAGGGAAGCCCACCTCACATAGGATTGTTGGTGGAGACAACACAACTTTATTGAGAGCAAATGGACAGCGACACTCCACGGGCTGTTTTCCTACATGAATCACATTGGTGGGGGGGGGGGGAGGGAGGGGGTGAAACATGTCAGAGGAGAACAATCAGCTCCTCTCCACCCAAAACTGAAACAAGCGGCTTTCATATGACGGACCGTACATGGAGAATATCAGAGGGAAGACTCACCCGCGAATAGCTTTCCTTCAACTCCTCGTCCCTGACAAGCGGCGGCGATTGTGCGGCATCGGGGGAGAGAGATGGTAACACCGGCCGGGAGGGGACTGGATCCAAATCACTTCCCACAGCGGATATGTGACGGCTCTCCGCATCTGAGGAAGACAAGCGCACAGAGAGATCATTAAAAATGAAGTCACGATGACCTCATACTCCACTACCCCCACTATTCACTCCTGTTCAGAATGTGTCCTCATTGCAGTGTCTATAGACATGTACAGAGACAACAGAGAAGGGCAGAGGAAGGCATGACGGGAGTACTCATCCCCTGCCTTCACGTGACCTGCACCCTTCTCTCCTGTCTCTCAATCACCATTGGATCTTATTAGATTGTGGTGTATTATATATTATTACATAGGAGGTGAGGACGAAAAATACACAAGTCCATCAAGTCCAACCCATGTGTGTGATTATATGTCAGTATTACATTGTATATCATGTATGTTGTGTGATTATATGTCAGTATTACATTGTATATCATGTATGTTGTGTGATTATATGTCAGTGTTACATTGTATATCATGTATGTTGTGTGATTATATGTCAGTATTACATTGTATATCATGTATGTTGTGTGATTATATGTCAGTGTTGCATTGTATATCATGTATGTTGTGTGATTATATGTCAGTGTTACATTGTATATCATGTATGTTGTGTGATTATATGTCAGTGTTGCATTGTATATCATGTATGTTGTGTGATTATATGTCAGTATTACATTGTATATCATGTATGTTGTGTGATTATATGTCACTATTACATTGTATATCATGTATGTTGCGGTCATTCAGGTGATTAATAGTTTCTTCAAACTATCGATGCCCCCCACTGAGACCACCGCCTGTGGAAGGGAATTCCACATCCTTGCCACTCTTACAGTAAAGAACCCTCTACATAGTTTAAGGTTAAACCTCTTTTCTTCTAATTTTAATGAGTGGCCACGAGTCTTGTTATACTGCCTTCTGCGAAAAAGTTTTCTCCCTATTGTGAGGTCACCAGTCCGGTATTTATATATTGTGGGGTCACCAGTCCGGTATTTATATATTGTGGGGTCACCAGTCCGGTATTTGTATATTGTGGGGTCACCAGTCCGGTATTTGTATATTGTGGGATCACCGGTCCGGTATTTATATATTGTGGGGTCACCAGTCCGGTATTTATATATTGTGGGGTCACCAGTCCAGTATTTATATATTGTGGGGTCACCAGTCCGGTATTTATATATTGTGGGGTCACCAGTCCAGTATTTATATATTGTGGGGTCACCAGTCCGGTATTTATATATTGTGAGGTCACCAGTCCGGTATTTATATATTGTGAGGTCACCAGTCCGGTATTTATATATTGTGGGGTCACCAGTCCGGTATTTATATATTGTGAGGTCACCAGTCCAGTATTTATATATTGTGAGGTCACCAGTCCAGTATTTATATATTGTGGGGTCACCAGTCCGGTATTTATATATTGTGAGGTCACCAGTCCAGTATTTATATATTGTGAGGTCACCAGTCCGGTATTTATATATTGTGAGGTCACCAGTCCGGTATTTATATATTGTGAGGTCACCAGTCCAGTATTTATATATTGTGGGGTCACCAGTCCAGTATTTATATATTGTGGGGTCACCAGTCCGGTATTTATATATTGTGAGGTCACCAGTCCAGTATTTATATATTGTGAGGTCACCAGTCCGGTATTTATATATTGTGAGGTCACCAGTCCAGTGTTTATATATTGTGAGGTCACCAGTCCGGTATTTATATATTGTGAGGTCACCAGTCCAGTATTTATATATTGTGAGGTCACCAGTCCGGTATTTATATATTGTGAGGTCACCAGTCCGGTATTTATATATTGTGAGGTCACCAGTCCGGTATTTATATATTGTGAGGTCACCAGTCCAGTATTTATATATTGTGAGGTCACCAGTCCAGTATTTATATATTGTGAGGTCACCAGTCCGGTATTTATATATTGTGGGGTCACCAGTCCGATATTTATATATTGTGAGGTCACCAGTCCGGTATTTATATATTGGGGGGTCACCAGTCCGGTATTTATATGATGAAATCATATCCCCTCTCAGGCGTCTCTTCTCCAGAGAGAATAAGTTCAGAGCTCACAACCTTTCCTCATAACTAATATCCTCCAGACCCTTTATTAGCTTTGTTGCCCTTCTTTGTAGTCGCTCCATTTCCAGTACATCCTTCCTGAGGACTGGTGCCCAGAACTGGACAGTATACTCCAGGTGCGGCCGGACCAGAGTCTTGTAGAGGGGAGAATTATCCTTTTATCTCTGGAGTTGATCCCCTTTTTAATGCCAATATTCTGTTTGCTTTGGCATTGCATGTCATTGCTAAGCCCATCATCTTCTACTCAGTGCCCGAGTCTTCTACTCAGTGCCCCGAGTCTTCTACTCAGTGCCCCGAGTCTTCTACTCAGTGCCCCGAGTCTTCTACTCAGTGCCCCGAGTCTTCTACTCAGTGCCCCGAGTCTTCTACTCAGTGCCCCGAGTCTTCTACTCAGTGCCCTGGATTTTCTACTGAAAGCACTGAGTCTTCTACTGATTGTCTTTGGTCTGTCTTCTACTGAGTGCCCGGGGTCTTCTACTGAGTGCCCGGGGTCTTCTACTGAGTGCCCGGGGTCTTCTACTGAGTGTCCTTGTTCTGTCTCCTACTGAGTGCCCCAGATCTTCTACTGAGTGCCCCAGATCTTCTACTGTTTGCCTCAAATCTTCTACTGTTTGCCTCAAATCTTCTACTGATTGCCTCAAATCTTCTACTGATTGCCTCAAATCTTCTACTGATTGCCTCAAATCTTCTATTGATTGCCTCAAATCTTCTACTGATTGCCTCAAATCTTCTACTGATTGCCTCAAATCTTCTACTGATTGCCCCAAATCTTCTACTGATTGCCTCAAATCTTCTACTGATTGCCTCAAATCTTCTACTGATTGCCTCAAATCTTCTACTGATTGCCCCAGATCTTCTACTGATTGCCCCAGATCTTCTACTGATTGCCCCAGATCTTCTACTGATTGCCCCAAATCTTCTACTGATTGCCTCAAATCTTCTACTGATTGCCCCAGATCTTCTACTGATTGCCCCAGATCTTCTACTGAGTGCCCCAGATCTGCTACTGAGTGCCCCAGATCTTCTACTGATTGCCCCAGATCTTCTACTGATTGCCCCAGATCTTCTACTGATTGCCCCAAATCTTCTACTGATTGCCTCAAATCTTCTACTGATTGCCCCAGATCTTCTACTGATTGCCCCAGATCTTCTACTGATTGCCCCAGATCTTCTACTGAGTGCCCCAGATCTGCTACTGAGTGCCCCAGATCTTCTACTGATTGCCCTGGGTCTTTTACTGAGTGCCCCATGTTTTTTTACCAAGTGCCCAGTATCTTCTACTGAGTACCCTGGATCTTATACTGAATGCCCTTGGTTTTTTAGTGAGTATCCCAGGTCTTCTACTGGGTGTCCCAGGAATTCTACTGAGAGCTCTGAGTCTTCTACTCAGTGCCCCGAATCTTCTACTCAGTGCCCCGAGTCTTCTACTCAGTGCCCCCGAGTCTTCTACTCAGTGCCCCCGAGTCTTCTACTCAGTGCCCCCGAGTCTTCTACTCAGTGCCCTGGATTTTCTACTGAAAGCACTGAGTCTTCTACTGAGTGTCTTTGGTCTGCCCTGAATTTTCTACTGAGTGCCCGGGGTCTTCTACTGAGTGTCCTTGGTCTGTCTTCTACTGAGTGCCCGGGGTCTTCTACTGAGTGCCCGGGGTCTTCTACTGAGTGTCCTTGGTCTGTCTTCTACTGAGTGCCCCGATCTTCTACTGAGTGCCTCAAATCTTCTACTGATTGCCTCAAATCTTCTACTGATTGCCCCAGATCTTCTACTGATTGCCCCAGATCTTCTACTGATTGCCCCAGATCTGCTACTGAGTGCCCCAGATCTTCTACTGATTGCCCTGGGTCTTTTACTGAGTGCCCCATGTTTTTTTACCAAGTGCCCAGTATCTTCTACTGAGTACCCTGGATCTTATACTGAATGCCCTTGGTTTTTTTAGTGAGTATCCCAGGTCTTCTACTGGGTGTCCCAGGAATTCTACTGAGAGCTCTGAGTCTTCTACTCAGTACCCCGAATCTTCTACTCAGTGCCCCGAGTCTTCTACTCAGTGCCCCCGAGTCTTCTACTCAGTGCCCCGAATCTTCTACTCAGTGTTCGAGTCTTCTACTCAGTGCCCCCGAGTCTTCTATTCAGTGCCCCCGAGTCTTCTACTCAGTGCCCCCGAGTCTTCTACTCAGTGCCCCCGAGTCTTCTACTCAGTGCCCCCGAGTCTTCTACTCAGTGCCCCGAGTCTTCTACTCAGTGCCCTGGATTTTCTACTGAAAGCACTGAGTCTTCTACTGAGTGTCTTTGGTCTGCCCTGAATTTTCTAGTGAGTGCCCGGGGTCTTCTACTGAGTGTCCTTGGTCTGTCTCCTACTGAGTGCCCAGGGTCTTCTACTGAGTGCCCAGGGTCTTCTACTAAGTGCCCGGGGTCTTCTACTGAGTGTCCTTGGTCTGTCTTCTACTGAGTGCCCGGGGTCTTCTACTGAGTGCCCGGGGTCTGTCTTCTACTGAGTGCCCCGATCTTCTACTGATTGCCTCAAATCTTCTACTGATTGCCCTGGGTCTTTTACTGAATGCCCTTGGTTTTTTAGTGAGTATCCCAGGTCTTCTACTGGGTGTCCCAGGCATTCTACTGAGAGTGTCCTTCTATTCAGTGTCCTTCTATTCAGTGTCCTTCTATTCAGTGTCCTTCTATTCAGTGTCCGGAGTCTTCTACTGATGTGCCCTTTGAGATGTGGAGATTATACATTTTTGGAATATTGTATATATCGTATCTAGTTTTCAGTCTATTGATTATTGAGTCATCAATATGTGACGTTACAGTTTTTAGACCAATTCATTTTTTGTTTAGTTAAAAACGTGATATTAGTCTTAAATTTCATCCAAAGTGATCATCATGGAATCCTATCAGCCCCTCAACACCTTTAATCTGTGTGCCCAGAGGTGCTCCGGCTGTATCAGAACCCTAGAAACAGGGCCGGGACAAGGGGTGGGCAGGAGGGGCAGTTGCCATGGGCACTGTGGTAACATGGGTGGTGGGGGGGGGGCACCACAAGGAAATAGGGGGGAGGGGATTTATGTTGGAAAGGGGGATTTGGGGGGCAGCAGGGAGTAAGTATTGTTCTAGGAGGGGAAATTTCGGGGCTATGCTAAAATTTAGGGGGAGAAGGAATGGGGGGGGAAGAAGATTTGTAGTAGGAAGGATGATTGGGGCGCTTTGTGCTGGAAGGGGGGATTTGCAGTGGGGTTATTGGGAGGGGTAATCTTAAGGGTAGATAATTTGTGCTAGGAGGAGTGATTCTTTGGAGGGGGCACTTGAATTGAGGGGGATTTCGGGGGGAACAGATTTGCACTGGAAGGAGGGGGAATTTATGCTTAGGGGGTGAAAAAGATTAGTGCTCAGTTTTTTTTGGGGGGGGGGATTTTTGATGATGCATAATTCTCATACAGCTTGGGGGCGGGGGGTGCAGTTTGGCATGTTTGCCCTGGGCTCTGGATGACCTTGTCCCGGCACTGCCTAGAAACACCCCTGTACCCCAACATTTGGTGGTTGGTGGTACCTCGGCCACTTTTGTCCTGTTTTTGCGGACTTTGTAGGTTGGCCGGGTTGTAGCAAAATCGGGGACAACCCAAAATAAGACTTTCAAATCTCCCATTTTGTTGTGGAGTGATCAGCACCGGCCTTGGCACATTCCACGGTTCTTAGGTGAGTCACCCACGTGGCTCTATATATTGGGGTACCTCCCGACACTGGCTAGAATAGAGGAAGCCACTTGGATAAAGGGTGAAATGTCTCACAACCTCTAACAATTTGTCCCGAATTTATCACACTTTTCTCCGCCATAAAAACTGGCGACAGAAATGTATTTATTTATTTTAATTAACTTAATATTAATGTTTCTAAAATGTATCTGTTCAGGAACTACAAGACCCAGGAGGCCTCGCCAGTCTTGGGCTTGTAAAGTATAAAAGGACGTGTAGGGCATCCTTTTGACTCGGCCTGTGGCATGCTGGCACTTGTAGTTCTGCCACATCAGGTAACTCACGCCTGACAAGATTTTATAAACAATATAGAATTCCTTATTGGCAATTAGTGACTCCATCACCACATTGTGCTCCGTGTCACCGACTTGGAAAGCTCTCCCTGTCATTATCCCTTCATTGTGCTGACAGTTTGCACTATGTAGCAATAAACATGGCTACTGTGTCTCCCGTATTGTGCTGGTGACATAATTCTTCCCCTGGGCAGGTCTGACAAGCGCACCGCTAATTACCCCACACAATGAGCAGCCAATTACCCGGCTATTCATGGCGCGGCTCTCCGGGGTCCTGCCAGACTCATCTCAGCCCTGGACATGGAGCCAATGAAGAGCTGGCAGACCAAGTCCATATAGTAAGATATCAGGTGTCCTCCCAAGTCCAGTGATCTTCATAAACGAGAAACGTTGCTGGAGGACTCTTCTCCTTCCTCTACAAATCTCCTCTCCTGAAATACTCTGCTGGAGGACTCCGATTCTTCCTCTACAACTCTCCTCTCCTGAAATACTCTGCTGGAGGACTCTTCTCCTTCCTCTATAACTCTCCTCTCCCGAAATACTCTGCTGGAGGACTCCGATTCTTCCTCTACAACTCTCCTCTCCTGAAATACTCTTCATTGCTGGAGGACTCTGCTGCCTCCTCTATAGCTCTCCTCTCCTGATATACTCTGCTCTGCTGGAGGACTCTGCTCCTTCCTCTACAACTCTCCTCTCCCAAAATACTCTGCACTGCTGGAGGACTCTGCTCCTTCCTCTACAACTCTCCTCTCCTGAAATACTCTGCTGGAGGACTCTGCTCCTTCCTCTACAACTCTCCTCTCCAAAAATACTCTGCTGGAGGACTCTGCTCCTTCCTCTACAACTCTCCTCTCCCGAAATACTCTGCTGGAGGACTCTGCTCCTTCCTCTACAACTCTCCTCTCCTGAAATACTCTTCATTGCTGGAGGACTCTGCTGCCTCCTCTATAGCTCTCCTCTCCTGATATACTCTGCTCTGCTGGAGGACTCTGCTCCTTCCTCTACAACTCTCCTCTCCCAAAATACTCTGCACTGCTGGAGGACTCTGCTCCTTCCTCTACAACTCTCCTCTCCTGAAATACTCTGCTGGAGGACTCTGCTCCTTCCTCTACAACTCTCCTCTCCAAAAATACTCTGCTGGAGGACTCTGCTCCTTCCTCTACAACTCTCCTCTCCAAAAATACTCTGCTGGAGGACTCTGCTCCTTCCTCTACAACTCTCCTCTCCCGAAATACTCTGCTGGAGGACTCTGCTCCTTCCTCTACAACTCTCCTCTCCTGAAATACTCTTCATTGCTGGAGGACTCTGCTGCCTCCTCTATAGCTCTCCTCTCCTGATATACTCTGCTCTGCTGGAGGACTCTGCTCCTTCCTCTACAACTCTCCTCTCCCAAAATACTCTGCACTGCTGGAGGACTCTGCTCCTTCCTCTACAACTCTCCTCTCCTGAAATACTCTGCTGGAGGACTCTGCTCCTTCCTCTACAACTCTCCTCTCCAAAAATACTCTGCTGGAGGACTCTGCTCCTTCCTCTACAACTCTCCTCTCCAAAAATACTCTGCTGAAGGACTCTGCTCCTTCCTCTACAACTCTCCTCTCCCGAAATACTCTGCTGGAGGACTCCGCTCCTTCCTCTACAACTCTCCTCTCCCGAAATACTCTGCTGGAGGACTCTGCTCCTTCCTCTATAATGCTCCTCTAATGAAATACTCTGTGGGAGGACTCTGCACCTTCCTCTATAAGGCTCCTCTACTGAAATACTCTGCTCTGCTAAGAGGACTCTGCCCCTTCCTCTATAACGCTCCTCTCCAGTGGCGGCCGGTGCTCAAAATTCTGGGGGGGGTGGGGGGGGGCACAAACAAACTGAAAAAAACCCATCAATCGCAGCCTCTCTGTGCCCATCAAATGCTGCCACTGTGACCCATCCCCCGCTCACCCTCTGCCTGGCACTTACCCTGTTTTGGTGGGGCAGTGGGTGGCGGCGGCGAGCGGTGTCCTCCAAGTCTTCTCCCGTCCTCTCCTATAGGCCATTGGATGCCTGATAGACGTCCAATCACAGGGCCTGTCCTTTCAGCCAATCAGGTGACGGGTAACAGAACCGAGGAAACCTGATTGGCGGAGAGGTGGCTTCAGTGTTAAGAAAGCAAATATTCATTTGCTTTTCTAACACACCTGGGTGGGCTCTGAGTGCAATGCTCTGCACTCGCAGTTCACCTTTTTTGAAGTCTATTAGAGCCTCTGGCTCCAATCAGGTGCTTCAAAAATACACCCCCCCCCTCCCCCCCCCCCACTGTAATTCAGGTGCCCGAAAAGGATCCAGGCGCCTGAACAGGGGGTGGCAGCGGCGGCCATGGATAGGTTCATGCAATGCATCAATCATTGGTCAGAGAGGGGGTGGTTGGAGAAAGGGGGCGGCACCCTTAATGGACGGGCCCGCCTTGGTCCCGGCCCACATTATAAAGACTTTGTGTAGATGGAATTCAACGCGTTTCTCTATGTGTGTCCCGGATCCACATGTCGGGACGCCCCGAGATTTCATGTATGTGGCTGATTAATGTGAATGCGATACTTTCAATCGGTTTTGCCGACTCATCCTACTGTCTTTATTTTTGCCCCCTTTAGGCATTCCGACCATGTGACTACGCCACCCCCCAGGTCACCCCAGGTCACCCCCCAGGTCATCCCTGGTCACCCCCCAGGTCACCCCCCGGGTCATCCCAGGTCACCCCCCAGGTCACCCGAGACCACCCCCCAGGTCATCCCCCTGGTCACCCCCCAGGTCATGCAAGACCACCCCCCAGGTCACCCGAGACCACCCCCTAGGTCACCCCAGGTCACACCCCAGGTCACACCCCAGGTCACGATTCCCTTTTACTATCTCTATCATCATAGACTCGGAGTAGAACTATTATTACTGATTGTCGGACTCACCACACATCTTGTAGGGTTGGGGCTCCGAGGCAAAGCTGTAAATGAGGATAAAAGTCTTTAAAGTCATTATAAATGTTCATTTTTTTTTTTAAAGTAACAAACACATTACACTCACCTGCACTGTGGAAGGGTTTTGCACAGAGCGGCCCCGATCCTCCTTTTCTGGGGTCCCCCCTGTGGCGCTCCTGGCTCCTCCTCTTCTGCAAGTACCCCCAAGGAGCCGATTTCCATGGGGGGGGCACTCATGTTGGTGCCCTAAAGAGTCCGTCTGCTACATCCATTGACACAGACAGCAGGACTCCCCCCACCCCCCGCTCCCATTTTACTGGATTTGATTGACAGCCAATGGCTCATTGACTGCTATCAATCTATCCAATGAGGAGCCGAGGCAGCGGCTGGAGGTGCTGGGCTCGTTCTCATCGCTGGAAAGATCGGGATCAGGTAAGTGAAATGGGGGGCTCTGGGGGGGGAGGGGAGCTGCACCACAGAAGGTTTTTTACTTGAATGCATAGAATGCAAACCTCGAGGGCTTACAATCCCTTTAATGAACAATCGGAAATGGCCCTTGGCTTGGCATGTTGTAGTGCGCTGCTTCTGGATAAGCTGCATCTTCATAACCAATGCAAGTTGCCCCTCAACAACCCACTTCACAGGACAATCTCTGGTAGACAAGGTCACTGACAAAAAATGTGTTCGTTTTTGTTTCATTTGTTTTTTTGCTTTTTTCAGAAATTCAGAATTCGGAAATTCGAAAATTTGGATTTTCAAATATGCGAATTTTGAATTTTCGATTTTTCAAATTTCCGATTTTTGAATTTTCAAATTCCTAAATTTTCAAATTTCGAATTTCCAAATTTTAGAATTATGAATTTCCGAATTTTCAGAATTCAAGAATTCTGAATTCTAAAATCCAAAAATCTGAAAAAAAGAAAGAAAATCAGTAAAATTCCAAATAATAACTAACTAATAATAACTAACTATTAAATTATAAGTATTGGAATTTCCTTTCAAATTTTTCTGTTAGTGAAAGTAACGAATACGAATTTATCTGAAGTTACGAATTATCCGACATAGCAAATGCCGCATCTAAACAAATGGAACGGAACAAATTAATAATAAGGTTTTATTATTATTATTATTTCTTATTATTAGTTACATTCCATTTATTTAGATGCAGCATTCATTATTTCAGATAATTTGTAACTTTGGATAAATTCGTACTCGTTACGTTCACTAACAGCCAAATTTGAAAGGAAATTTCAATACTTATAGTTTAATATTTATTATCAGTTAGTTATTATTTCAGATTTTCTGGTTTTGGAATTTTCTGATTTTCATTCTTTTGAATTTTCTGATTTTCATTCTTATTTTTGGATTTTCAAATTTCCAAATTTTTTAATTTTCTAATTTTCTAATTTAGGATATTTCAAATTTTTTAATTTCCTAATTTCGAATTTCTGAATTTCCGAAATTTCAAATTTACCAAATTTAGTATTTTCCAATTTCTGAATTTCGAATTTCCGAATTTCAGAAATTCGGAATTTCAAAAATTGGAAATTTCCGATTTCTGAAATTTTGGAAAATTTAACATTTTCGGAAATTAAAAATGTGGAAATTCAGAAATTTCGGAATTAATTAATTTTTCAAAATGCGTTAAAAAACGAATTCAGAACTAAACTAATTGCACATGTCTAATTTCTGGGGCATGGGGCCCCAGATGACGCTATTAATGACGAAACGCGTACACTTGCTGAAGATTTTCACTGCATCTGGCACCGTGTTTGAACTTTATCGTGTTCAGACTAATTTTCATCTTAGTTTTGCTGGACTTTTTTTTTTATCTGAGAGGTTGAGAGAAGCCGTGTGCTCCGCATTGCCGGGCCTAAGAATTAATTTAATAAAAAATTAAAATTCCAGTTTCATGAGAGACGTCACCTTGTGTGTGCTTGCTCGCCCCTGGGTGAGATTCCGGTATGCTGGGCGATGTCATTGCCAATCTGATCTGCTGGAAAGCTGGAGGATTTGGAGATGGGCGGGATGACGATCCCGCCAAGGGATTTCCGCTTCTTCTCTGCGCTGGATCGCACGTAATGCAGGGAGTCCTGGAGGGGGGGAGGGCAAGAGATCGGGATGATCTGGGTGTCTATGGTGAAGAATATTTACAAGAAATCGATTGCACCTAATATTCGAATATAACATCTTCCCATTACCCATTCAAGAAAACTCTAAACTTTCTCTAAAAACACAATTTTCTTTTGTGACCCCCATTGGGACACACATCAAAAGACGAAGTCCTCCCCCCCCTTCCCTAATCAATCGAAACATACAAATTGGTTGAAATGATACATTTATGTTGAGGAGAGATTTCTGGGTGCACGGCATGCGCAAAGTTGTGATTCCGGGTTTGGTGCCGCCATTGCCATCCTACCTCTGTAATAGCCAACGTTTTCTCCGTCTGTCCTCCCACACGGTCCCCCTTCTCCAGGGCATTCCTCGGAACGCCGTCCTCCTCCGGGGTCCCCAGGCGAGGTGTCGGACTCCTCTGGATGGGAGGTACGGGCTTCGTGACGGTCATCAACCTCTGCGAGGCGCTCCTCGGAACGGCGGGTTTGAGAGGCGTGTTCACAGAGTTCATGAACTCAATCGGCGCTGTTATGGTGACAACCAGAAACAATTTACACCTCTTTGTAACATTTTACATACGGAATATAATATCTAAGAAGGAGACGCAGGCATTGGACCGCAAAAAAATACTACTTTAATCACTTTTATGCCAGAGGCTTTGTTTTTCTATTAAAATGCACGTTTTAGGCCTGAAGATTAGTTAAAACCTCCAAAACACTTTATTAGGTCCCCCTTGCTAGTAGCGTGTTTCGAACCCCCTTTATTAGGTCCACCTTGCTAGTAGCGGGCTGGACCCCCATTATTGGGTCCACCTTACTAGTAGTGGGATGGACCCCCATTATTAGGTCCCCCTTTGCTAGTAGCGGGCTTGACCGCCATTATTAGGTCCTCCTTGCTAGTAGCGGTTGGACCCCCTTTATTAGGTCCTCCTCGCTAGTAGTGTGTTGGACCCCCTTGCTAGTAGCATGTTGGACCCCCATTATTAGGTCCCCCTTGCTAGTAGTAGACTGGACCCCCATTATTAGGTCCACCTTGCTAGTAGCAGGTTGGACCCCCATTATTAGGTCCACCTTGCTAGCAGTGGGTTGGACCCCTTTATTAGGTCCTGCTTGCTAGTAGCGTGTTGGACCCCCTTTATTGGGTCCACCTTACTAGCAGCAGGTTGAACCCCCTTTATTAGGTCCCCCTTGCTAGCAGCGGGTTGGACCCCCATTATTAGGTCCCCGTTGCTAGTAGCAGGTTGGACCCCCGTTATTAGGTCCATCTGGCTAGTAGCAAGTTAGACCCCCATTATTAGGTCCACCTTGCTAGCAGTTAGTTGGACCCTCTTTATTAGGTCCCCCTTGCTAGCTACGGGTTGGACCCCCATTATTAGGTCCCCGTTGCTAGTAGCAGGTTGGACCCCCATTATTAGGTCCATCTTGCTAGTAGCAAGTTAGACCCCTATTATTAGGTCACCCTTGCTAGCAGTGGGTTGGACCCTCTTTATTAGGTCCACCTAGTAGCAGGTTGGAGCTGAAGCTGAACTGAAGCTGATCAAGTGCAGATTGTGCTTGATCAGCTTCTTCCCCAGCCAGAACTGCAGGGGAACGGCATGCCTGAACTTGTCACTTCCAGGTTCATTCACCAGGGGAGACATCTCTCTATTCCACCTGCCAACACCCACCATGCCCACAAGAGTAGTCGGGTTTGGGAGTGGTACTTGGGGGGAGGTATATGGTGGAAGTGACCAGGCTGCTTCCACCAGAAATCCAACAATCAGATGACAGATGTAAGCAGAGCCCCAAAGTTTAAACTCCCGTACTACCAGCCAATGTTTTTAAACGGCACTGGTAGACAAGTGGATGAGGAGACCTGTACTGGAAGTATAGGAAGACGGCCATTGCTGAGCTCTCCTTGGAAAATGATGGCTGGCAATCTGGTCTATTTCCCATTTTAATATTTTGACAACCCTGAAGAAGTCTTCATTGCCCTTCCATTGCCCGTTACACTCCAAGCCCACAGGAGCAGTAGTGGAGACTAAGCGATATGGTGGGGGTAGTCGGGTTGGGGAGTGGTACGGGGGGGGGGGGGGGTAGTAGTGAAAGTGACCAGGCTTCTTTCACTTCTTGCCCCAGCTGCGTTTAAAATCCCTATAAAAAGCTCTGGTAGACAAGTGGATAAGGAGACCTGTACTAGAAGTATAAGGGGAAGGCCATTGCTGAATTGCTGACCTCTCCTTGGAAAATGCTGGCTCTCAATCTGGTCCATTGCCCTTCAATATTCTGACAAGTCCACCCTGAAGAAGTCCTGACCAGGAGGTTTAACTTGGCTTTGACTTTCTAATATGCATGCTTCTCCTGGGATGGTGCCTCAGTATAGTTCCCTCAGACAGCCAGGCACCTAGCATTCTCACCTCGCTACAGGTCTCCTTTTTTAGGATTCAGCGGAGGGTCCCGAAATTCTCATGATTTCCGGGTATTGGTTGGTCTTACCTCCTCTGGCACTGGAGCTTTCAGACATCTTCCGTTTGAGTTTGTCCTTCAGCCGGGCAGTCTCCAGGGTGGCGCTGTCCACCTCCTCGTGCCTCTGGTTCTTAGAAAGGGGGTCACTATTTCCCTCCAAGTCCAGCGGTGGAGGCAGGATGTCCGTCTGAAGGTCATCTCCACCCCACAAGTAGGACCTCTTCATCTGGAGGCTCAAGGAGGGCTGTAGAGCAGCTGAAGACCATAAAGAAAGTTCAATGAACCTTTGTGTTCCGCGCTGCTTGGTGAAACCTAAAGACTATAAAAACAACGTATCATTGAAACTCCAGACCCACATATCTCCTGATCATCGTACAGACCTGGGTCAGCTCCAGCCCAGCGGTTGCCGTACAGCTGCAGGTTGGGATCCCCATTGCGTAGAGACGCAAATCCAGGTTTCATCTTGGGAACGCTGCCGCAGTACACAGCAACGGGGGCTCTGAACTTGGCTGGCGTAGGAAATAAACATAACGTTAGCTTAGAAACAAAGTCCTATCAGTCAGCAATATACATGAATCCCACTGAAAGCCCCACCCTGTTCACACAAGTCACCCTTTTCAACATTTTTACCCCCAGAGGCGCCCTTCAAATAATTCATTAGATCTAAGGGAACCTACGCTAAAATTAATGAATTGGTGGTCAGTAGGAACAATGTCCCCCATACAATGGTGCTCAGAATGCCCCCCTTGCGCTTAAACCAACATTGGTGTCTTGGTGTTGGCTCTGCCAAATGGCATCAGACCTGGAATTTGGTGGGCACCGTCAGGTAGAAAGTCAACCAGCAACAGCTCAAGAAACCCCTAGCAATGTCTGGAGGAACCCTAGAGGTCCATGGAAACCTGGATGAGAATGCCCGACCTAAATGGTTTGCAGAACACGTTGTAGACAGGTGGAGGCCTCAGTAAATCCTCCAACCGAACGATGGCACTATGGCATTTCTTCAGGCTGAAGATTAATGGTCTCCTGCTATGGGCTCCAGGCAGCCATCTTGGGGAGGATGGCAAGACTACTGGATTCCGAAGTCCTGTGAGATCTGGGCAACCATGTTGATTAAGGATCTTATAATTAGTATTATACTGGCAAGCTTGGAGCATAGGATGGAGATAAGGACAGAGCGCCTACTGGTTATGGAGAGAGACAGAAGAGTGTAAGCCCCCTGTACACACGGGTCGGATATTCCGACAACCAAATCCGTCGGATTTTGTCCGAAACTGTTGCATACACACGGTTGGACAAAGTTGTCGGAAAATCCGACGTGATGACGTTATTTCGTTACGACGGGACTACGTTCAGGCTAGTAGCCAATAGCTTTGGTGTAGGAATCTGATCTGAGCATGCGTGGCACTTTGTTCCGATCGGAATTCTCTACACATGATCGGAGTATGTCCGATCGGAGCATTTTGTTGGAAAAATTTAACAACAAGTTGGAAAACTTGGTCCGTCGGAGTAGTGCGATGTAGACCACACACAGTCGGACTCTCCGATGGTGTGTACAAGGGCTTAGAGGAGAGCTACCCATCACGGGGGTGTCTCCTCTGCCAGATTCCTGGAAGAGGCTCCCACTGGCAGCCAGATATCTATAAGAACATTTGGGGATTGCAGTGTGAACACGGTATATCACGGCTGCCTCCTAGAGACGTTCTCCTCCAGCATCCTGAGCTATGTGACTGATTTACTACCATTTAGAAAGGGCCTTTTGAATAAACAGCGCCCTCTTCTGCCTGAAGTAGTTTATGACTTGCAACACATGTAGCGCTATTGCTGTCATTTTACTATAGGAAAGAAGCTTGGAGATAAACAGCGCCCTCTTCTGCCTGAAGAATATTGTCAAAAGTATTGGGACGCCTGCCTTTACACACACATGAACTGTAATGACCTCCCAGTCTTAGTCTGGAGGGATCAATATGGAGTTGGCCCTTTGCAGCTATAACAGCTTCACCTCTTCTGGGAAGGCCGTCCACAAGGTTTAGGAGGGTGTCTATGGGAATGTTTGACCACACAGCACACAGAACCCACCGGCAAAGCACACACAGTACACAAGCAGAGTGCGCATCCTCAGAGGACACTGTAGCCTGCTTTTGAAATAGTCAAAGAAAGTACACAGAGCACAGAGCAAACAAAACCAGAATACAGGCAGTACACACAGTACACAGAGCACACATAGTACACAGAGCGCATGCAGTACACAGAGTACATACAGAACACACATAGTACACAAGCAGAGTGC
The DNA here is from genome assembly GCF_037356315.1 of Lithobates pipiens. NCBI lineage: Eukaryota > Metazoa > Chordata > Amphibia > Anura > Ranidae > Lithobates > Lithobates pipiens. Next base: position 2,473,149 of record NW_027507758.1, read on the forward strand.
ACATCCTCAGAGGACACTGTAGTCTGCATTTGAAATAGTCATAGATAAAGGGTACACAGAGGCAGAGCAAACAAAATCAGAATACATTCAGTACACGCAGTACACAGAGCACACGCATACTTGCCAACGGTCCTGAATTTCCTGGGACATTCCCGGGATTAGGACATTTGTCCCGAATTAATTTTGTCCCGGGAAATTCTGTTTGTCCCGGGAAATTCAAATTTCGCCGCCGGCCGCTAGAGGTGTGCGGCCGGTGGAGACAATGTCTCCACCGGCCACCATTTTTAAGAAGACCAGAAGCTGGTCTTCAATAGAGAACCTGTGGCGCCGCCCACCCCCGCTGCCAGTGTGTGTGTAAAGTGCAGTGGGCGGCGCCACAGTTTAAAGTCTCCGCGCGGCAACGACGGGATGTCGGGGGCCAGTCTGTGGATGGGATGTCAGAGGGGGCCAGTCTGGGGATGTCAGAGGGGGCGCAAGAGTCTGGATGTCAGCTGGCACTGTCAGAGTCTGGATGTCAGAGGGGCGCAGTCAGAGTCTGGATGTCAGAGGGGGCGCCAGTGAGTCTGGATGTCTTGGGGGGCGCAGTCAGAGTCTGGATGTCAGGGGGGGTGCCAGTGAGTCTGGATGTCAGGGGGGCGCAGTCAGAGTCTGGGTGTCAGGGGGGGTGCCAGTGAGTCTGGATGTCAGAGGGGCACCAGTGAGTCTGGATGTCAGGGGGGCACCAGTGAGTTTGGATGTCAGAGGGGCACCAGTGAGTCTGGATGTCAGAGGGGCACCAGTGAGTTTGGATGTCAGAGGGGCACCAGTGAGTTTGGATGTCAGAGGGGCACCAGTGAGTCTGGATGTCAGAGGGGCACCAGTGAGTTTGGATGTCAGAGGGGCACCAGTGAGTTTGGATGTCAGAGGGGCACCAGTGAGTCTGGATGTCAGAGGGGCACCAGTGAGTTTGGATGTCAGAGGGGCACCAGTGAGTCTGGATGTCAGGGGGGCACCAGTGAGTTTGGATGTCAGAGGGGCACCAGTGAGTCTGGATGTCAGGGGGGCACCAGTGAGTTTGGATGTCAGAGGGGCACCAGTGAGTTTGGATGTCAGAGGGGCACCAGTGAGTCTGGATGTCAGAGGGGCACCAGTGAGTTTGGATGTCAGAGGGGCACCAGTGAGTCTGGATGTCAGAGGGGCACCAGTGAGTCTGGATGTCAGAGGGGCACCAGTGAGTTTGGATGTCAGAGGGGCACCAGTGAGTTTGGATGTCAGAGGGGCACCAGTGAGTTTGGATGTCAGAGGGGCACCAGTGAGTCTGGATGTCAGGGGGGCACCAGTGAGTTTGGATGTCAGAGGGGCACCAGTGAGTTTGGATGTCAGAGGGGCACCAGTGAGTTTGGATGTCAGAGGGGCACCAGTGAGTCTGGATGTCAGAGGGGCACCAGTGAGTTTGGATGTCAGAGGGGCACCAGTGAGTTTGGATGTCAGAGGGGCACCAGTGAGTCTGGATGTCAGAGGGGCACCAGTGAGTTTGGATGTCAGAGGGGCACCAGTGAGTTTGGATGTCAGAGGGGCACCAGTGAGTCTGGATGTCAGAGGGGCACCAGTGAGTCTGGATGTCAGAGGGGCACCAGTGAGTCTGGATGTCAGAGGGGCACCAGTGAGTTTGGATGTCAGAGGGGCACCAGTGAGTTTGGATGTCAGAGGGGCACCAGTGAGTTTGGATGTCAGAGGGGCACCAGTGAGTCTGGATGTCAGAGGGGCACCAGTGAGTCTGGATGTCAGAGGGGCACCAGTGAGTCTGGATGTCAGAGGGGCACCAGTGAGTCTGGATGTCAGAGGGGCACCAGTGAGTTTGGATGTCAGAGGGGCACCAGTGAGTTTGGATGTCAGAGGGGCACCAGTGAGTTTGGATGTCAGAGGGGCACCAGTGAGTCTGGATGTCAGGGGGGCACCAGTGAGTTTGGATGTCAGAGGGGCACCAGTGAGTCTGGATGTCAGGGGGGCACCAGTGAGTTTGGATGTCAGAGGGGCACCAGTGAGTTTGGATGTCAGGGGGGCACCAGTGAGTTTGGATGTCAGAGGGGCACCAGTGAGTTTGGATGTCAGAGGGGCACCAGTGAGTTTGGATGTCAGAGGGGCACCAGTGAGTCTGGATGTCAGAGGGGCACCAGTGAGTCTGGATGTCAGAGGGGCACCAGTGAGTCTGGATGTCAGAGGGGCACCAGTGAGTTTGGATGTCAGAGGGGCACCAGTGAGTTTGGATGTCAGAGGGGCACCAGTGAGTTTGGATGTCAGGGGGGCACCAGTGAGTCTGGATGTCAGAGGGGCACCAGTGAGTTTGGATGTCAGAGGGGCACCAGTGAGTTTGGATGTCAGAGGGGCACCAGTGAGTCTGGATGTCAGAGGGGCACCAGTGAGTCTGGATGTCAGAGGGGCACCAGTGAGTCTGGATGTCAGAGGGGCACCAGTGAGTCTGGATGTCAGAGGGGCACCAGTGAGTTTGGATGTCAGAGGGGCACCAGTGAGTTTGGATGTCAGAGGGGCACCAGTGAGTTTGGATGTCAGAGGGGCACCAGTGAGTCTGGATGTCAGGGGGGCACCAGTGAGTTTGGATGTCAGAGGGGCACCAGTGAGTCTGGATGTCAGGGGGGCACCAGTGAGTTTGGATGTCAGAGGGGCACCAGTGAGTTTGGATGTCAGGGGGGCACCAGTGAGTTTGGATGTCAGAGGGGCACCAGTGAGTTTGGATGTCAGAGGGGCACCAGTGAGTTTGGATGTCAGGGGGGCGCAGTCAGAGTCTGGATGTCAGAGGGGCGCCAGATGTAAGGAGGGGCTCCGCAGATGGACACAGATGTGAGGAAGGCTGCTCTGATGGGGCACCTGATGTAAGGACAGACTCCGCTTGGGACACCTGATGGCATCTGATGGCAGGCGACGTGGCTAGTGACGCGCTCAGGGCTCCCACTGATTCTGCATTATGGTGAGTTGAATGATTTCATTTCATATTACAATGTAATAATAGAAATAATGTGCTTCAATCATCCTGACACCATAACAATCATGGCGCCGGGATGATTGAAGCGCCAACACCAGGTATTTGGAGTATCTTTATCTGCTGATTGTCAAACTCTGTAAAACACATATTGCTATTGTGGTGTAGGATCGGGGGGCTGCTGTCCCTCCACCCTCCCCCCCCCCCTTTTCCCTCTCCAACCCGCATTCATCTCAGACACTAACCACACCCCTTTGAGCCACGCCCCATGTAAGCCACTGCCACTATTTTACGTAAACCACGCCCATATTTTGCTGCTGCGCGCGCTGCATTTTATCCTTTTCCTATGCCACACCTATAACCGCATTCCCCACCCCCTAATTATAACACAACTCCGCCTACTGCCAAAAAAGTGTCCCAACATTTTTTTTTACAATGTTGGCAACTATGACAGAGCACACACAGTACACAGAGTACATACAGAGCACACACAGTACACAGAGTACATACAGAGCACACACAGTACACAGAGCACACAGTACACAGAGTACATACAGAGCACACGCAGTACACAGAATACATACAGAGCACAGAGCACATACAGTACACAGAGCACACACAGTACATGCAGTGCACAGAGCACACACAGTACACGCAGTGCACAGAGCACACAACTCCAAAGAAGTCACCTTGCTAATATATGCAAAACATCCAAGTGAAGTCCCCCCACCCCCAGGCATCTATATACATTGCAGTCACCTGGTTACCTGCAGTATAATCATTGTGGGTCATTCTGGAGGTTGTGGGGCTTCCTGTCAGGGCCAAACATCACCAGCGGAGTTCTTCCTTTTACTGTGTCCTGCCATAAATTCCTGTAAAGGGAAATGATGGGGGAGGGGTCACCAGGACATCATATACACACAGCAGTCATTAACAGGTATATAGAACAAAGCTATACAACCCAGAGAGGGGGGACCAGTAACCCCAATATACCGATGTATGATAAACCCCAACAATCATCTCCTCTTATTCGCTTGGTTTTGGTCTGTTATATACACCACTGAAAGTGTTTGGTTCTCTCTGTTCCATAAAATACCCGCCGATCCTTCCAGAAATCATGTGACCTGATAACTTCCCGTGTTCTCTGCCTGTGCTGACTGCTATCAGTTACATTCATCTCAGTTTACTTTGAGGACTACAGAACACCGCCCTCTATGTTATGAGAAAAGGAGAGGGGGAGGTGTATTGATTACTGACTTTGCTGTGAAAATGCCAGTTTCCTGGTTGTCTTTGGCTTCAACCCATGAAGTGCCTGACTCAGAACAAGCCCCCGGTGAAGTCTGAACTTCCAATCTGCTTACTTGTTCTGGGTCAGTATGACAGCCAGGCAACTCGCTTTTCCAAAACGAGAGGTCAGCAATAGCAGCGGATATCCTTCATTGTGTGCAGGGCCCCACGTGCTGACCCGGCCTTTTCTGGCACTTTTTCTTTACAAGTATAAATCAGTATTTTTTGCTAGAAAATTACTTATAACCCCCAAACATTATATTGTTTTTATCATAGACCTCAGGGAATAAAATGTCGTTACAATTTTTATGTTACTCGGTATTTGCGCAGCGGTTTTTCAAATGCAATTTTTGTAGAAATAGTACACTCTAATGAATTTAATGCAAAAAAAAAACCACAATATATAACCCAATTTATTGGTAAGAGATAAAAGATGATGTTATGCCGAGTAAATAGATACTTAACGTGTCACACTTTAAATTTGCACACGCTGCGGTCCTGAAAAAGCTCCATAGGTGACACTTTTTTTTTACAGATTGCCAGTTTAGAGTTACAGAGGAGGCCTAGTGCTAGAATTATTGCTCTCGCTCCAACGTTCGTGGCGATATCTCACATATGTGGTACGAATGCCGTTTACATAGGGGTGTTGCCACTTACGTATGCATTCGCTTCTGTGTACGAGCATGGAGGGATAGGAGCGCTTTAAAAAAAAAAAATCTTATTTGATTTTTTTTTTTTTACACTTTTTTTAGCACTTTTATTCCTATTACAAGGAATGTAAACATCCCATAAGAAATAAGAGATGACGGGTCCTCTTTATGGAGATCTCATGTAATAGAAATAAGAGATGACAGGTCCTCTTTATGGGGATCTCATGTAATAGAAATAAGAGATGACGGGTCCTCTTTATGGAGATCTCATGTAATAGAAATAAGAGATGACGGGTCCTCTTTATGGAGATCTCATGTAATAGAAATAAGAGATGACGGGTCCTCTTTATGGAGATCATGTAATAGAAATAAGAGATGACGGGTCCTCTTTATGGAGATCATGTAATAGAAATAAGAGATGACGGGTCCTCTTTATGGAGATCTCATGTAATAGAAATAAGAGATGACAGGTCCTCTTTATGGGGATCTCATGTAATAGAAATAAGAGATGACGGGTCCTCTTTATGGAGATCTCATGTAATAGAAATAAGAGATGACGGGTCCTCTTTATGGAGATCTCATGTAATAGAAATAAGAGATGACGGGTCCTCTTTATGGAGATCTCATGTAATGGAAATAAGAGATGACAGGTCCTCTTTATGGAGATCATGTAATAGAAATAAGAGATGACGGGTCCTCTTTATGGAGATCATGTAATAGAAATAAGAGATGACGGGTCCTCTTTATGGAGATCTCATGTAATAGAAATAAGAGATGACGGGTCCTCTTTATGGAGATCTCATGTAATAGAAATAAGAGATGACAGGTCCTCTTTATGGAGATCATGTAATAGAAATAAGAGATGACAGGTCCTCTTTATGGAGATCTCATGTAATAGAAATAAGAGATGACGGGTCCTCTTTATGGAGATCTCATGTAATAGAAATAAGAGATGACGGGTCCTCTTTATGGAGATCTCATGTAATAGAAATAAGAGATGACAGGTCCTCTTTATGGGTATCTCATGTAATAGAAATAAGAGATGACAGGTCCCGTTTATGGAGATCCCATGTAATAGAAATAAGAGATGACAGGTCCTCTTTATGGAGATCTCATGTAATAGAAATAAGAGATGACAGGTCCTCTTTATGGAGATCTCATGTAATAGAAATAAGAGATGACAGGTCCTCTTTATGGAGATCTCATGTAATAGAAATAAGAGATGACAGGTCCTCTTTATGGAGATCATGTAATAGAGATAAGAGATGACAGGTCCTCTTTATGGATCTCATGTAATAGAAATAAGAGATGACGGGTCCTCTTTATGGAGATCATGTAATAGAAATAAGAGATGACGGGTCCTCTTTATGGAGATCATGTAATAGAAATAAGAGATGACGGGTCCTCTTTATGGAGATCATGTAATAGAAATAAGAGATGACGGGTCCTCTTTATGGAGATCATGTAATAGAAATAAGAGATGACAGGTCCTCTTTATGGAGATCATGTAATAGAGATAAGAGATGACAGGTCCTCTTTATGGAGATCTCATGTAATAGAAATAAGAGATGACGGGTCCTCTTTATGGAGATCTCATGTAATAGAAATAAGAGATGACGGGTCCTCTTTATGGAGATCTCATGTAATAGAAATAAGAGATGACGGGTCCTCTTTATGGAGATCTCATGTAATAGAAATAAGAGATGACAGGTCCTCTTTATGGAGATCATGTAATAGAGATAAGAGATGACAGGTCCTCTTTATGGAGATCATGTAATAGAGATAAGAGATGACGGGTCCTCTTTATGGAGATCATGTAATAGAAATAAGAGATGACAGGTCCTCTTTATGGAGATCATGTAATAGAGATAAGAGATGACAGGTCCTCTTTATGGAGATCATGTAATAGAAATAAGAGATGACGGGTCCTCTTTATGGAGATCATGTAATAGAAATAAGAGATGACAGGTCCTCTTTATGGAGATCATGTAATAGAGATAAGAGATGACAGGTCCTCTTTATGGAGATCTCATGTAATAGAAATAAGAGATGACGGGTCCTCTTTATGGAGATCTCATGTAATAGAAATAAGAGATGACGGGTCCTCTTTATGGAGATCTCATGTAATAGAAATAAGAGATGACGGGTCCTCTTTATGGAGATCTCATGTAATAGAAATAAGAGATGACAGGTCCTCTTTATGGAGATCATGTAATAGAGATAAGAGATGACAGGTCCTCTTTATGGAGATCATGTAATAGAGATAAGAGATGACAGGTCCTCTTTATGGAGATCTCATGTAATAGAAATAAGAGATGACAGGTCCTCTTTATGGAGATCTCATGTAATAGAAATAAGAGATGACGGGTCCTCTTTATGGAGATCTCATGTAATAGAAATAAGAGATGACGGGTCCTCTTTATGGGGATCATATAATAGAAATAAGAGATGACGGGTCCTCTTTATGGAGATCATGTAATAGAAATAAGAGATGACGGGTCCTCTTTATGGAGATCATGTAATAGAAATAAGAGATGACAGGTCCTCTTTATGGAGATCATGTAATAGAAATAAGAGATGACGGGTCCTCTTTATGGAGATCATGTAATAGAGATAAGAGATGACAGGTCCTCTTTATGGAGATCTCATGTAATAGAAATAAGAGATGACGGGTCCTCTTTATGGAGATCTCATGTAATAGAAATAAGAGATGACGGGTCCTCTTTATGGAGATCTCATGTAATAGAAATAAGAGATGACAGGTCCTCTTTATGGAGATCATGTAATAGAGATAAGAGATGACAGGTCCTCTTTATGGAGATCATGTAATAGATATAAGAGATGACGGATCCTCTTTATGGGGATCATATAATAGAAATAAGAGATGACGGGTCCTCTTTATGGAGATCATGTAATAGAAATAAGAGATGACGGGTCCTCTTTATGGGGATCATGTAATAGAAATAAGAGATGACGGATCCTCTTTATGGGGATCATATAATAGAAATAAGAGATGACGGGTCCTCTTTATGGAGATCATGTAATAGAAATAAGAGATGACGGGTCCTCTTTATGGAGATCATGTAATAGAAATAAGAGATGACAGGTCCTCTTTATGGAGATCATGTAATAGAAATAAGAGATGACGGGTCCTCTTTATGGAGATCATGTAATAGAGATAAGAGATGACAGGTCCTCTTTATGGAGATCTCATGTAATAGAAATAAGAGATGACAGGTCCTCTTTATGGAGATCTCATGTAATAGAAATAAGAGATGACAGGTCCTCTTTATGGGGATCTCATGTAATAGAAATAAGAGATGACAGGTCCTCTTTATGGAGATCTCATGTAATAGAAATAAGAGATGACAGGTCCTCTTTATGGAGATCTCATGTAATAGAAATAAGAGATGACGGGTCCTCTTTATGGAGATCTCATGTAATAGAAATAAGAGATGACAGGTCCTCTTTATGGAGATCTCATGTAATAGAAATAAGAGATGACGGGTCCTCTTTATGGAGATCTCATGTAATAGAAATAAGAGATGACGGGTCCTCTTTATGGAGATCATGTAATAGAAATAAGAGATGACAGGTCCTCTTTATGGAGATCTCATGTAATAGAAATAAGAGATGACAGGTCCTCTTTATGGAGATCTCATGTAATAGAAATAAGAGATGACGGGTCCTCTTTATGGAGATCTCATGTAATAGAAATAAGAGATGACGGGTCCTCTTTATGGGGATCATGTAATAGAAATAAGAGATGACAAGTCCTCTTTATGGAGATCATGTAATGGAAATAAGAGATGACGGGTCCTCTTTATGGAGATCTCATGTAATGGAAATAAGAGATGACAGGTCCTCTTTATGGAGATCTCATGTAATAGAAATAAGAGATGACGGGTCCTCTCTATGGAGATCATGTAATAGAAATAAGAGATGACAGGTCCTCTTTATGGAGATCTCATGTAATAGAAATAAGAGATGATGGGTCCTCTTTATGGAGATCATGTAATAGAAATAAGAGATGACAGGTCCTCTTTATGGAGATCATGTAATAGAAATAAGAGATGACAGGTCCTCTTTATGGAGATCTCATGTAATAGAAATAAGAGATGACAGGTCCTCTTTATGGAGATCATGTAATAGAAATAAGAGATGACAGGTCCTCTTTATGGAGATCTCATGTAATAGAAATAAGAGATGACAGGTCCTCTTTATGGAGATCATGTAATAGAAATAAGAGATGACGGGTCCTCTTTATGGAGATCATGTAATAGAAATAAGAGATGACAGGTCCTCTTTATGGAGATCATGTAATAGAAATAAGAGATGACGGGTCCTCTTTATGGATCTCATGTAATAGAAATAAGAGATGACAGGTCCTCTTTATGGATCTCATGTAATAGAAATAAGAGATGACAGGTCCTCTTTATGGAGATCTCATGTAATAGAAATAAGAGATGACGGGTCCTCTTTATGGGGATCTCATGTAATAGAAATAAGAGATGACGGGTCCTCTTTATGGATCTCATGTAATAGAAATAAGAGATGACAGGTCCTCTTTATGGGGATCTCATGTAATAGAAATAAGAGATGACGGGTCCTCTTTATGGATCTCATGTAATAGAAATAAGAGATGACGGGTCCTCTTTATGGAGATCTCATGTAATAGAAATAAGAGATGACGGGTCCTCTTTATGGAGATCTCATGTAATAGAAATAAGAGATGACGGGTCCTCTTTATGGAGATCTCATGTAATAGAAATAAGAGATGACGGGTCCTCTTTATGGAGATCTCATGTAATAGAAATAAGAGATGACGGGTCCTCTTTATGGAGATCATGTAATAGAAATAAGAGATGACGGGTCCTCTTTATGGAGATCATGTAATAGAAATAAGAGATGACAGGTCCTCTTTATGGGGATCATGTAATAGAAATAAGAGATGACAGGTCCTCTTTATGGAGTTCATGTAATAGAAATAAGAGATGACAGGTCCTCTTTATGGAGATCATGTAATAGAAATAAGAGATGACAGGTCCTCTTTATGGGGATCATGTAATAGAAATAAGAGATGACAGGTCCTCTTTATGGGGATCTCATGTAATAGAAATAAGAGATGACGGGTCCTCTTTATGGAGATCATGTAATAGAAATAAGAGATGACGGGTCCTCTTTATGGAGATCTCATGTAATAGAAATAAGAGATGACAGGTCCTCTTTATGGAGATCTCATGTAATAGAAATAAGAGATGACGGGTCCTCTTTATGGAGATCTCATGTAATAGAAATAAGAGATGACAGGTCCTCTTTATGGAGATCTCATGTAATAGAAATAAGAGATGACGGGTCCTCTTTATGGAGATCATGTAATAGAAATAAGAGATGACGGGTCCTCTTTATGGAGATCTCATGTAATAGAAATAAGAGATGACAGGTCCTCTTTATGGAGATCTCATGTAATAGAAATAAGAGATGACGGGTCCTCTTTATGGAGATCTCATGTAATAGAAATAAGAGATGACAGGTCCTCTTTATGGGGATCTCATGTAATAGAAATAAGAGATGACAGGTCCTCTTTATGGAGATCTCATGTAATAGAAATAAGAGATGACAGGTCCTCTTTATGGAGATCTCATGTAATAGAAATAAGAGATGACGGGTCCTCTTTATGGAGATCTCATGTAATAGAAATAAGAGATGACAGGTCCTCTTTATGGAGATCTCATGTAATAGAAATAAGAGATGACGGGTCCTCTTTATGGAGATCTCATGTAATAGAAATAAGAGATGACGGGTCCTCTTTATGGAGATCATGTAATAGAAATAAGAGATGACAGGTCCTCTTTATGGAGATCTCATGTAATAGAAATAAGAGATGACAGGTCCTCTTTATGGAGATCTCATGTAATAGAAATAAGAGATGACGGGTCCTCTTTATGGAGATCTCATGTAATAGAAATAAGAGATGACGGGTATACTCCTGACATGCGATGAGGTCCTCTTTAATGGAGATCTCATGTAATAGGAAATAAGAGATGACATGAGTCTCTTTATGGAGATCTCATGTAATGGATATAAGAGATGACAGGGTCCTCTTTATGGAGATTCTCATGTAATAGAAATAAGAGATGACGGGGGTAGATGACGGGTCCTCTTTATGGAGATCATGTAATAGAAATAAGAGATGACAGGTCCTCTTTATGGAGATCTCATGTAATAGAAATAAGAGATGATGGGTCCTCTTTATGGAGATCATGTAATAGAAATAAGAGATGACAGGTCCTCTTTATGGAGATCATGTAATAGAAATAAGAGATGACAGGTCCTCTTTATGGAGATCTCATGTAATAGAAATAAGAGATGACAGGTCCTCTTTATGGAGATCATGTAATAGAAATAAGAGATGACAGGTCCTCTTTATGGAGATCTCATGTAATAGAAATAAGAGATGACAGGTCCTCTTTATGGAGATCATGTAATAGAAATAAGAGATGACGGGTCCTCTTTATGGAGATCATGTAATAGAAATAAGAGATGACAGGTCCTCTTTATGGAGATCATGTAATAGAAATAAGAGATGACGGGTCCTCTTTATGGATCTCATGTAATAGAAATAAGAGATGACAGGTCCTCTTTATGGATCTCATGTAATAGAAATAAGAGATGACAGGTCCTCTTTATGGAGATCTCATGTAATAGAAATAAGAGATGACGGGTCCTCTTTATGGGGATCTCATGTAATAGAAATAAGAGATGACGGGTCCTCTTTATGGATCTCATGTAATAGAAATAAGAGATGACAGGTCCTCTTTATGGGGATCTCATGTAATAGAAATAAGAGATGACGGGTCCTCTTTATGGATCTCATGTAATAGAAATAAGAGATGACGGGTCCTCTTTATGGAGATCTCATGTAATAGAAATAAGAGATGACGGGTCCTCTTTATGGAGATCATGTAATAGAAATAAGAGATGACAGGTCCTCTTTATGGGGATCTCATGTAATAGAAATAAGAGATGACGGGTCCTCTTTATGGAGATCATGTAATAGAAATAAGAGATGACGGGTCCTCTTTATGGGGATCATGCAATAGAAATAAGAGATGACGGGTCCTCTTTATGGGGATCTCATGTAATAGAAATAAGAGATGACGGGTCCTCTTTATGGGGAGATCTGGGGTCTATAAGACCCCAGATCTCTTCTTTACCTTTAAAAGCAAAATATAAAATAATAAATAAATAAAACACCATTTTGATCTTTTGCTTAAAAAAATAAATAAAAAAAAATAGTTTACTTCCACCCTAGACCGGAAATGACGTCCAGTCCTCCAAGACCATAGAGGTGATCAGAGATGATCTGGTCTCTAGTAGCCTCTGTGACCAGCCCGGCCGCACCATCAGGTCGTTTCTTGGGTGCGCCAGTGAAAACAATCTGAGAAACACTGGCGAGTGGAGGGAGGAGGGGAAATGACCCTTCCCGCTGTTTCTAAAAGCAATCCAGCAGCTAATCAGCCGCTGTGACCACTTTCAGAGTCATAGCTGATAGCTTCATCCATAACCCCGGTAAACCTCTTGCAAACCACAACATTTTCCGGTCACAGCACGCACTCTCCTTTAAAGAGGAAGTAAACCCTGATGGGTTTACTTCCTCTTTCATTCCCTGCAAAGGCAAAGCATAATAGACTACTATGCATCGCATCGCATCGCATCGCATTGCATCGCATCGCATCGCATCGCATAGTAGCCCATTATGTGTCACTTACCTGACACAGGAGCCAGCGAAGTCGCCGCTGTCCCCTGTAGTCCGCCGCATCCATCTTGCTGGTGGCGTCTCGCAGCTCCGCCACTGTCATTCGGCGAAGCTCCATTCTTGGAAATGCCGCGCTCAGTGCGCCTGCGCGCCGCTGTCTACGGCGCATGCGCCGTACACAGCGGTGCCCGTTTTCGGGCAAATATCTCCTAAACCGTATAGGTTTAGGAGATATTGCTTGGACCTACAGGTAAGCCTTAATCTAGGCTTACCTGTAGGTCAAAGTGGTTTGTAAGGGTTTACAACCACTTTAATACCATCAGCATTGTAATAAGGATACAAACAATAGTTATTTCTGTCAATCTGATATAAGATTAGCAGAACAATCACCTTTCATGGTGTGAGCGCCGTCTGTCTGCTGGCCGTCTCTTCCTACAACTTCCTGCATTCCCAGCATGCTTTGCAGCTTCTCCTCCATTTCTAAGGACTACATATCCCATGGTACCTTACTGATTCCTTTATTGACTCTGTCTCCTGAAACCCCTCCCCTCAGAAGGCGGGCTCTGTGAAAGGTGTGACACAGCAGTGCCTACAGGGCATGGTGACTCTGTGTCATCGAATCCCAGGAAATCAGTGTGTGGGGACTCCACACACATTAAGAGTAATAGGAGGAGGCCACACCTCCCAACTTTTTGGGATGGGAATGGACACCTATTAGCAAACATATGTAGACATAGGCCTTAACCGCTCGAGGTATCACTCGGCCCCGCCCCCCGGCGTGCCCCGTCATTGGATGTACAGTGACATACTGAAGCAGAGTCCCTACAGACTCCCATCTCATGGAGGTCACACATATAGGCCAAAAAGGGCTTTAGCGCTCCCCTTGAACTCTTTGGCCGCTTTCAATGAACCAATAAAATCAATTCAATCAATCAATGAGCCAAACCATAATGTTAGTCTCAGTTTACAGTTACCCCTCCCCCAAGCGATCAATTTTCCTTTGGATGTATACGGTACCGGCCATGAATTCCCCTACAATCCCCACAACAAAGGCCCAACTTAATAACACGGCGTCAGTAAACATTGTGCAGAGGGATGGATCGTCATGTGACATTGATAGAGAAGAATTTTCCATCACTGCTGCTAAGGTGTGTTCAGTATTCCCCGGCCTTGTATCGGGTCAACACTCCACTCCTCTCACCCTCAGAGGGCGATCTACAATATATGTACAGGACCGATTATTATTTACCTACAAAGCAATGACACCGCGATGTGTCCAGTCCCAGAACTGGACGTTTACAGATCATCGTTTTCAATGATGAGGGTCACGCCCCCCCCCAATCTGAGTCGCCTTCAATTACTAATTCTTCCTGGAACCCTAACACTAACCCCCTCAGTAATCCCAACACCAACCCCCCTGTGATCCCAACACTAACCCCTTCCTGTAATCCCAACACTAATCCTCCCTGTATCCCCAACACCAACCCTCCCTGTAATCCCAACACTACCCCCCCAGTAATCCCAACACTAACCCTCCCTGTAAACCCAACACTAACCCTCACTGTAATCCCAACACTAACCCTCACTGTAATCCCAACACTAACCCCCCTGTAATCCCAACACTAACCCTCACTGTAATCCCAACACTAACCCTCACTGTAATCCCAACACTAACCCTCCCTGTAATCACAACACTAACCCTCCCTGTAATCACAACACTAACCCTCCCTGTAATCACAACACCAACCCTCCCCGTAATCCCAACACTAACCCTCCCGTAATCCCAACACTAACCCTCTCTGTAATCCCAACACTAACCCTCCCCGTAATCCCAACACTAACCCTCCCCGTAATCCCAACACCAACTCTCCCCGTAATCCCAACACTAACCCTCCCGTAATCCCAACACTAACCCTCTCTGTAATCCCAACACTAACCCTCCCTGTAATCCCAACACTAATCCTCCCTGTATACCCAACACTAATCCTCCCTGTAATCCCAACACTAACCCTCCCTGTAATCCCAACACTAATCCTCCCTGTATACCCAACACTAATCCTCCCTGTAATCCCAACACTAATCCTCCCTGTATACCCAACACTAATCCTCCCTGTAATCCCAACACTAATCCTCCCTGTAATCCCAACACTAACCCTCCCTGTAATCCCAACAATAACCCTCTCTGTAATCCCAACACTAACCCTCTCTGTAATCCCAACACTAACCCTCCCTGTAACCCCAACACCAACCCTCCCTGTATTCCCAATATTAACACTCCCTGTAATCCCAGCACTAACCCTCCCTGTAATCCCAACACTAACCCTCCCTGTATCCCCAACACCAACCCTCTCTGTAATCCCAACACCAAACCTCCCTGTAATCCCAACACCAAACCTCCCTGTAATCCCAACACTAACCCTCCCTGTAATCCCAACACTAACCCTCCCTGTAACCCCAACACCAACCCTCCCTATAATCCCAACACTAACCCTCCCTGTAACCCCAACACCAACCCTCCCCGTAACCCCAACACTAACCCCTCTCTGTAATCCCAACACTAACCCTCTCTGTAATCCCAGCACTAACCCTCTCTGTAATCCCAGCACTAACCCTCTCTGTAATCCCAACACTAACCCTCCCTGTAACCCCAACACCAACCCTCCCCGTAACCCCAACACCAACCCTCCCCGTAACCCCAACACTAACCCCTCTCTGTAATCCCAACACTAACCCTCTCTGTAATCCCAGCACTAACCCTCCCTGTAATCCCAACACTAACCCTCCCTGCAACCCCAACACTAACCCTCCCTGTAATCCCAACACTATCCCTCTCTGTAATCCCAACACTAACCCACCCTGTAACCCCAACACCAACCCTCCCCGTAACCCCAACACTAACCCCTCTGTAATCCGAACACTAACTCTCCCTGTATCCCCAACACTGACCCTCTTGCTCTTTCCTAGTGGCAAGCTTCTCTCTTCCCAATCTCCTTTGTTGTTCCAATTTCATCCTTGCTTGTGTGACCGTCCCCAATGAGGCTTCCTTACCAAATCTGTATGTTACAGTAAACAGTCACCATCACTGGAGCAGCTGTGAGAAGGGCATTTCATTTTTACCACCTGGTAGGCTGTAGGTAGGTGTTAGGCTTCCTAACAAAAGCCTGCATCAGCTGTCCCCTGACCACACATGCATGATCTGTGGGTTCCCCTGACCACACATGCATGATATGTGGGTATCCCTGGCCACACATGAATGATCTGGGGGTTCCCCTGACCACACATGCATGATATGTGGGTATCCCTGACCACACATGCATGATCTGGGGGTTCCCCTGACCACACATGCATGATATGTGGGTATCCCTGACCACACATGCATGATCTGTGGGTTTCCCTGGCCACACATGAATGATCTGGGGGTTCCCCTGACCACACATGCATGATCTGGGGGTTTCCCTGGCCACACATGCATGATCTGGGGGTTCCCCTGACCACACATGTATGATCTGGGGGTTTCCAAGCATGCTGGGCTCTCTAGTAAGAAAGCCCAGCACTAGGTCCATGTTTGTTAACAACAAGTGGGGGAATCTGGTGATCCAGCTCGGTGGTCACCATCACCATCCCTGTGCATTCCCTTTAAGTCCAATATTCATGTTCGGCCCCACCCATTTCTGTTAAAATGAACCCTATTGGGTATTTGGTTTATAAACTAATCTAAAATGCCACCAAAGAGCTTGGCAAAGTTGGTGATAAAACGGTAAAATCACAATCATTATTAATATATATATATATATTTTTTTTTTTTTTTTGCAGCAGCAGCAGCATGACAACCGAAATACAAACATGTTTTGTTTCCCATTGGCTCCGACAACAACATCCTGCTGGAGCTATAATAAGAACGTCTGTGGATTCGTCACCCCAGAGAAAAGATCTTATTATTATTATTGTTATTGTATAGAAGATAATACAAAGAATACAAACAACAGCTGAGACAATGTGCTAATAAACATCACCCCACGGTGCCGGGAAAGCCGGTCAATGAAAGTTGGTAAAGCTGGAATGGCGAATGGTAACACTCGGGTCATCGGACCGGACACTGGCTGATCCTGGCGGACACAATAGTGGTCCAGGGCGGGTCTCTGACTCGTCCAATCGGTTTCCCCCTGAGAGCATGCAAGGGGACTGTCTGAGGTGTCACCACTGACGCGAGATCAGCGACACCAGGACATCCTTAGGCTCGGTTCACACAGGGGGCGACGCGAGGCGACACGACTTGCCGTGCCGCGACCTGACAAGTCGCCCCCGTTCTGTACTACGGAACCGTTCTGAGAGGAGCGACTCGAGTCGCTCCGACTTAGAAAAAAGGTTCCTGTACTACTTTTGGGCGACCTCGGGGTGACTTGCATTGACTTCTATACAGAAGTCATTTGCAAGTCGCCGCTGAGGTCGCGGCAGGTCGCGGCGAGGCAAGTCGTGTCGCCTCGCATCGCCCCCTGTGTGAACCGAGCCTTAGACTTTTGTCAAAGGGGAATGTTGGAAAACTTTTGAGGATTAGTGGCTGTAGCCACCGATCCGTGTATTGTGACAGCGGAGAGTCCCAGCGAGGGGAATTCCTCCATCCATCTCACTTGTGTGGAGGGAGGAATCTCTTCTTCTTTTTTTTTTTAAGGGTTAACAAGACAAAAATAATTATCTGTGGTTTGATCAATGTTTATAAACAATGTTACTTTGTATCTCTCTATCTCCCGTCTGATCAATTTTTATAAACAATGTTACTTTGTATCTCTCTATCTCCTGTCTAATCAATGTTTATAAACAATGTTACTTTGTATCTCTCTATCTCCCGTCTGATCAATTTTTATAAACAATGTTACTTTGTATCTCTCTATCTCCGGTCTGAGGAGAAAAATTTCGGCCAAAATGTATTCTGCTCCATTTCTTTGGTGAAAATCCCCCAAATCAGTGTATATTATTTAGTCTGTAGGAAAATTCTCGAGTCTACAAACTATGAGATATATATCTGATAATCCACCAATCCCGATGTACTGACGGCCAATCTCATTTCTTGAGCCCCGAAAATGCCAGGACAGTACAAATACCCCCCCTAATCACCCCTTTTTTTTGGACAGTAGACAATCTGAGTTGTCATTTTTTGTCACTTTTTTGGGAAAATTAAGAAATTAAAAAATATTTACTTTTTATTTTTTACATACTGTCACTGGTGCAGTACAGAGCCATCGTATATCTTTCAGATTTTTTAATATTTCTTTTATTGCATTTTTTTTGTTTTGTTTTTTACATATATAGACCAGAGAAATACAATGGTGCCATAGTAACACGGTACTACTCTGAGCAGGATTTTTTTTACACATTATCATTTCTTATAACTGATAATTTTACAATTATAAGCAACATTTTTTGTTTTAAATGAAAATGAATCCGTGTTTACTAGCTGTGCTTGGCCACAGCTAATCACATGGTACAGATGGGCTGTGATTGGTGCTGTCTGTACCATGTGATGACTGCGACTAATCAGAGCTCATCACGATAGCACACAATGAAAGCCATAAATCAAAACCTTTAATCAGATTCCCCCCTTACATCAGAGTTCCCCTTAAGCCGGTCACAGATGGTTCAAATATCAGCTGGATTCAGACGAAACCATGAATGGGAATAGCTGAATGCACCCAAGTTAATCGATTGATCAACTTGGATACAACCAGCCTTCCAAGTATTACATGCGATTATTTGCTAGCGGCTGTTATGGGAGGGGCCAAAGTGGCCGTCCCCGCCGGGAGAGGACAGTGATTATTGCTGGATACAATGGCCAGGGACGGATTCCCCTGTCAACATTTTGTGTGTTGAGGGGGGATTCGAGGGGATTTCTTTCCTGCAACCCGTGGTTGCAGGAAATAAATTGGCTCTGTGAAGGGCTGGCCTTACACCAGAGGCCACATCCCAATCCTCATCACTCCATCACAATCCTCATCCTTCCATCATCACAATCCTCATCCTTCCATCATCACAATCCTCATCCTTCCATCATCACAATCCTCACCACTCCATCATCACAATCCTCACCACTCCATCATCACAATCCTCACCACTCCATCATCACAATCCTCACCACTCCATCATCACAATCCTCACCACTCCGTCACAATCATCACCACTCCGTCACAATCATCACCACTCCGTCACAATCATCACCACTCCGTCACAATCCTCATCACTCCGTCACAATCCTCACCACTCCGTCACAATCCTCACCACTCCGTCACAATCCTCACCACTCCGTCACAATCCTCACCACTCCGTCACAATCATCACCACTCCGTCACAATCATCACCACTCCATCACAATCATCACCACTCCGTCACAATCATCACCACTCCGTCACAATCATCACCACTCCGTCACAATCCTCATCACTCCATCACAATCCTCACCACTCCGTCACAATCATCACCACTCCGTCACAATCATCACCACTCCGTCACAATCATCACCACTCCGTCACAATCCTCATCACTCCGTCACAATCCTCACCACTCCGTCACAATCCTCACCACTCCGTCACAATCCTCACCACTCCGTCACAATCCTCACCACTCCGTCACAATCATCACCACTCCGTCACAATCATCACCACTCCATCACAATCATCACCACTCCGTCACAATCATCACCACTCCGTCACAATCATCACCACTCCGTCACAATCCTCATCACTCCATCACAATCCTCACCACTCCGTCACAATCATCACCACTCCGTCACAATCATCACCACTCCGTCACAATCATCACCACTCCGTCACAATCATCACCACTCCGTCACAATCATCACCACTCCATCACAATCCTCATCACTCCATCACAATCCTCATCACTCCATCACAATCCTCACCATTCCATTACAATCCTCATCACTCCATCACAATCCTCATCACTCCATCACAATCCTCATCACTCCATCACAATCCTCATCACTCCATCACAATCCTCATCACTCCATCACAATCCTCATCACTCCATCACAATCCTCACCATTCCATCACAATCCTCATTACTCCATCACAATCCTCATCCCATCAGAGTCCACCCTTATATAAGGGTCCCCATTAGAGCCCCCCTTACATCAGAAGTATCCATCAATGTCCCGCTTTACATAAGTGTCCTCAGCAGAGTCCCTTATTTATATCAAAGTCCCCCTTACATTCGAGTTCCCATCAGAGCCCCCTTAATCAGGAGTGTAAAATGTACTGTGCTGTTTGTAGAAATATTCTTTCATGCAAATCCCACACCTGTAGTCCTTTACTATCCCTGTGGTCATCTCAAAGCCTTTTTAACCTCCTGTCCACCAGGGCAGGAGAAGGAGGCATTTCTCCTCCCCCAGTGATCATCAGACTGTACACTGTAACTTTGTAGAAGGGGAGGAGTCATTTCCTCAGTCTCCCCTCCCCCAGTGATCAGACTGTACATTGCAACTTTGTAGCCAGTCTCAAGGTAAGGGGCAGCAGCAGGGGCTGATGTGTGGTACACATTTGTGAACTACATAGGCACCAGTATTTACATGACAGTGTCATCTCTGAGCTACGATGTCAGTCCAGGAAGTAGATGGTGGCCCTGGATGATGCCTGAACAAAGATGGCACCTTCCTTCTGGAGGGGAAATCAGATGAAGACATTGCCAGGGGGAGTCCTGTGATCTCTGTGGGAGGTAATAAATGCCTGGAAGGGTCACACTGACACATCACTCGCATCAATAATATATAAATAACGGAAAGGTTCACTTATTTCCCCCAATAGCGTCACTGCCGGCGTGTTCGGACACATTCTCAGCTCCGCCGTCCAATGAAAACATCTTCCCGTCCTCCGGGACTCGGGAGCATTAATCCCGTTAATCCATGTTATACAAGTGATGTGTGGAGCCCATTGTTCCAGCACCTGGCCTCCCTATGGATGGCACGGCCGTACATATCGGGTGTCCCCGGGGCCCCCAGCTGATTGGCATCCGCTCAGAGACACGCGGGCGCGACCCCGCCTCCCGCCTCAGCACAATAAACAATTAGTTCAACCGTCAGGGATAAATATAGATCTGCGATTGGCCGGCTGGGGAGGATCAGCAAACACACATACAAGTGTCACTTACAGCAAACCGACTCGCCTTCCTTTCCTGGCAGCGTGCGCGGAGTGCCAGCGGCGTGCGCGGAGTGCCAGCAGCGTCAGGTCGCCACGCTAATGACATTTATCAATGAACCCTTTTCATTGTATATACCTTATTTCAGTCCCAGTGACATCACCGGGTCTCTGTGCTCCTCTATACAATGCAGGCAGACCACGGCGGGTGGGAGGAGCTTATTGAAAACATCCCAGTCCCCTCCCTCAGTACTCCTCTCAGGAGGAGCCCTCAGTCCCGATACAAGCAGTGGTAGGAGTTATGCAAATAAGAAAATGCCTTAATGGGTGGGTGTCAGGAAACAGAATTTGCATGCAGACCACCCTAGGTAAAATGGGCCTGGGGGTGGGCCTCGGAAAGTGAGGCCAGGGAGGAAAGAGCCAAATGATGCTGGACGTCCTCCAGCCAGGAAATGGGGCGGGGCTCCATCTGACTTTCTGTAGCTTCTAATGCAGATTGTGAGAAGCTCACAGTGTGCAGTAGTGATGGGAAGTCCGGATCTTTAAAGTGAATCGGGTCATTTCGAACTGCTCACTGAAATGAACCGATTCAATGAATCGATTCTTCGGTTCTTCGGTTCACTCGCTGAGTCTCCTGACAAGCAAGTGAACCGAAGCTCTGATTCTACCATATTAAATGATTAGAATCAGAAGAGTGATTCACACAGGAGGTTGGCAGCTCCTCCTCCAGACGTTTGCTTTGATTTAGTTGATTGGCGCAGAGCACAAGCCTATTGTTGTCAGATTAGCTCGGTGTCATGAATTTTGGTGATACACAAACAGCTGTGTTAGGCTGGGTTCACACCTGTGCGATGCGGGAATCCTGCGATTCCACTGCGGGTTCCCGCATCGCACCCGACTCGCACAACAGTTCACAACGACTTATGCGAACTGCGGAGGAGTGTCATACAATGTTAATGACACCCCCATTTCAGCTCGCATGTCGCACTGTGAAGTGTCAGTTTGGACATGAATCGGATCACATGGGTGCCATGCGATCTGATTCTGGTGCGGACCAAAAAAAAAGGGTCCTGTGCGAGTTTAGTGCCAATGCGATACGATTTCAGCCATACTATCTGTATGGCTGAAATCGCATTGCACGGACATCGCCTGTGATTTGCACTGCGATTTTGCACCACGCAGCAGTGTGAACCGGCCCTGAGCCGAGGTTTCCGCAAATTTGATGCATAGCAATGTTACCTGTGAAGTTGCCCCAGAATGCAGTTCACATGCACACAAACCCCGCTTTTCATTGAGGCTCTGTGTTCCACTTGTGCAACTTGTCCTGCGACTGTCAAGCGAGCACAACAGGGGGGGAACGTTCGTACGTCGCTCCGCCCTCCGCGTTTCGTAATAACTTACGTCGGAACGACGTAAGTTATTACGAAACGCGGAGGGCGGAGCGACGTACGAACGTTACCCCAGTCGTGCTCACTTGACATATACCAGGAAGGACGGGTTGGTTTTTTTGGCGTGTGTCCGGCCGGCGCACGCTTCGTATCGAGCCTGTTGTTACTTTTTCTATGTAAGTGCATTTATTTTGGTTTTAAATTAAAAGTCATCGGTTTTACACTATTTGGAGCCTATGTTTTCTCTATATGATACCACGCCGAGTGGGGAGTGTAACATGGAGTGACGATAGTGACCACCATAACTCTATCTTGTGGAGGATCTGGGACCGATTGAAGGGTACAATAATCTGGATGTCCATCTAAACTTATTTTGCCTGTTGTGACCCTCTGTAACGGGAGGGGGGGGGGGGGGGGTCGCCTCAGGTTGGTAAGGAGCCAATCTATATATCTGGTGATGGGAAAGCGCACATTGTCTTTGGAGAGAAAAGAATAGCGTGTTTTAATCAAGTTATCTATATGAAGATTCCTCACTGGTGTTGGATTAATCATATAGACATTTCACTTTAACCACTTGCAGACCGGACCATTTTGCTGGTCAAAGACCAGACCACTTTTTGCGATTCGGCACTGCGTCGCTTTAACTGACAATTGCGCGGTCGTGCGACGTGGCTCCCAAACAAAATTGACGTCCTTTTTTCCCCACAAATAGAGCTTTCTTTTGGTGGTATTTGATCACCTCTGCGATTTTTATTTTTTGCGCTATAAACAAAAATAGAGCGACAATTTAGAAAAAAACGCATTATTTTTTACTTTTTGTTATAATAAATATCCCCCAAAAATATATAAAAAAACATTTTTTTCCCTCAGTTTAGGCCGATACGTATTCTTCTACATATTTTTGGTTAAAAAAAAAATCGCAATAAGCGATTATTGATTGGTTTGCGCAAAAGTTATAGCGTTTACAAAATAGGGATAGTTTTATAGCATTTTTATTAATAATTTTTTATAATTTTTTTTTTTTACTAGTAATGGCGGCGATCTGCGATTTTTATTGTGACTGCGACATTGTGGGGGACACATCGGACATTTTTGACACATTTTTGGGACCATTGTCATTTATACAGTAATCACTGCTATATAAATGCAGTGATTCCTGTGTAAATGACACTGGCAGTGAAAGGGTTAACCAGTGGGTGGCAGTGTAGGGGTTAAGTGTTCCTAGGGGTGTGTTACTAACTGTGAGGGGGGTTGGGCTTTCATTTAGTGAACACTGATCTCTGCTCCAATCACATGGAGCAGAGATCAGCGTCACTAGTTGCTAGGCAGAATGGAGAAATGTTGTTTATACAGCATTTCCTCCATTCGGCCGCTCCGTGAGACGATCGCGGGGATGCCCGCGGCGATCGAGTCCGCGGGTCCCGACCAGCGCGGGAGTGCGCCACCGGCGCGCTCCCGATGGCAGGGCGGCATCGAATATTGGACGTACCTGTACGCCAATATGCCTGCCCGTGCCATTCTGTCAACGTACATCGTTGTGCGCTGGTCGGGAAGTGGTTAATAACAGGATATATATGATCACATGGACGTTATTCAGTGTCGATATTGTTTAAATTATTGGTGTTCAAATTATTGCTTTACTATTATGTATTTATAATTGGGCTATTTTTTTCTTTTATGTCTTTTGGTTCATTGGATTTTTTCATTGGTTTTTCACTACACAGTGTTTTTTCTTTTTTGTCACATTAATACTATGTTATTATATTTCACTTGAGGGGAGCAGTGTTGCACACAGATGCACATACATGCATATGTGCCATACTTGGAGGTGACTTCATAGGCACAACATTTGGAATTTTTAGGTTAAAGCGGTAGTAAACCCGCAATTTTTTTTTTTTTTTTTTTTAAACCTGCAAAGCAAAATGCATAATGAGCTAGTATGCACCGCATACTAGCTCATTATGAAATACTTACCTTAGAACGAGGCCCCGACATCTGGCCCGATCCACGCCAAGGGAGCTGACATGCTCCCTCGGCGTTTCTTCCGGGTATCGCGGCTCTGGCGCTGTGAGTGGCCGGAGCCGCGATATCGTCACTCCCGCGCATGCGCGCGGGAGATTTCATTCCGGCCGGCCGGCCACTGCCGGATTTTCAGGCCGGGAATCCCCTTGTGCGCATGCGCCGCTGCAGTCAGCGGCGCATACCGAGGGGAATATCTCCTAAACCATACAGGTTTAGGAGATATTTTTTTTACCTACAGGTAAGACTTATTATAGGCTTTCCTGTAGGTAAAAGTAAAAAATTTGGGTATACAACCACTTTAAGCGCAGTTCTCCCTTTTTCTTTTTTTTTCAAAAGTAGTACAAAAACTACTTTGAAGTCGCACAGATATGAACTGAACTGGTTGGAAATCACGGGGTGTGACTTTGCAGTCTCAAGTCGCAGGACAAGTCGCACGAGTGTGAAAGGGCCTCAGGCTGTCCGTACCACCTGATCACTGCTGCCACCTCATTGGTTTAGTGTATTGTTTTACTGGTGGGACTTGCGGTTCTTTCAGTGTACTGGGTTCTAAAGACTGATATGATTCTTTATCTCGGTAACTTGTATGATTCTTTATCTCGGTAACTTGTATGATTCTTTATCTCGTTAACTTGTACGATTCTTTATCTCGTTAACTTGTACGATTCTTTATCTCGGTAACTTGTATGATTCTTTATCTCGTTAACTTGTACGATTCTTTATCTCGGTAACTTGTACGATTCTTTATCTCGTTAACTTGTACGATTCTTTATCTCGGTAACTTGTATGATTCTTTATCTCGGTAACTTGTATGATTCTTTATCTCGGTAACTTGTATGATTCTTTATCTCGGTAACTTGTACGATTCTTTATCTCGGTAACTTGTATGATTCTTTATCTCGGTAACTTGTACGATTCTTTATCTCGGTAACTTGTATGATTCTTTATCTCGGTAACTTGTATGATTCTTTATCTCGTTAACTTGTACGATTCTTTATCTCGGTAACTTGTACGATTCTTTATCTCGGTAACTTGTATGATTCTTTATCTCGTTAACTTGTACGATTCTTTATCTCGGTAACTTGTATGATTCTTTATCTCGGTAACTTGTACGATTCTTTATCTCGGTAACTTGTACGATTCTTTATCTCGGTAACTTGTATGATTCTTTATCTCGGTAACTTGTATGATTCTTTAACTCGGTAACTTGTATGATTCTTTAAAGAGGAAGTAAACCCTGATGGGTTTACTTCCTCTTTTTTTCCCTGCAAAGGTAAAGCATAATGGACTACTATGCATCACATCGCATCGCATTAGTAGCCCATTATGTGTCACTTACCTGACACAGGAGCCAGCGAAGTCGCCGCTGATCCCTGTAGTCCGCCGCGTCCATCTTGCTGGTGGCGTCTCGCAGCTCCGACCAATGACAGCGGCGAAGCCGCGATGACGTCACTCCCGCGCATGCGCACGGGAGTCGCGCCTCGCAGCTCCGCCGCTGTCATACGGCGAGGCCGCGATGACGTCACTCCCGCGCATGCGCACGGGAGTCGACAAATTTGGCAAATCCATTCTTGGACTTGCCGCATTTAGTGCGCATGCGCGCCGCTGTCTACGGCGCATGCGCCGTAGACAGCGGTGCCCATTTTCGGGCAAATATCTCCTAAACCATATAGGTTTAGGAGATATTTCTTGGACCTACAGGTAAGCCTTAATCTAGGCTTACCTGTAGGTCAAAGTTGTTTGGAAGGGTTTACTTCCCTTTTAACTCGGTAACTTGTACGATTCTTTAACTCGGTAACTTGTATGATTCTTTATCTCGGTAACTTGTATGATTCTTTAACTCGGTAACTTGTACGATTCTTTATCTCGGTAACTTGTACGATTCTTTAACTCGGTAACTTGTACGATTCTTTAACTCGGTAACTTGTATGATTCTTTAACTCGGTAACTTGTACGATTCTTTATCTCGGTAACTTGTACGATTCTTTAACTCGGTAACTTGTACGATTCTTTAACTCGGTAACTTGTATGATTCTTTAACTCGGTAACTTGTATGATTCTTTAACTCGGTAACTTGTACGATTCTTTATCTCGGTAACTTGTATGATTCTTTAACTCGGTAACTTGTACGATTCTTTATCTCGGTAACTTGTATGATTCTTTAACTCGGTAACTTGTACGATTCTTTATCTCGGTAACTTGTACGATTCTTTAACTCGGTAACTTGTACGATTCTTTAACTCGGTAACTTGTATGATTCTTTAACTCGGTAACTTGTATGATTCTTTAACTCGGTAACTTGTATGATTCTTTATCTCGGTGTGCTGTGAACTCCTGACTCTTGTTTTAAGTTTGTATCCAGTTCCTGAGTGTCGCTGTGCTTTGAGTCAGCTGATTGGTTGCAGGGAGGGGCGGAGCTCTCTCACTCTAGGATCATATTACCACTGCCTGCTCTGCTATGTACTGAGGTCATAGTGAAATGTTTCAAACGAATCAGATCACTCAGATGAATCGATTCATCCAGTTCACTAAAAAGAACCGATTCAAAAGAACGATCCGTTCATGAACTGGACATCACTAGTGTGCAGTGACATCAGAGGAAGACGTTTCGGTCCCGGAGAGGAGCCGGTGTCCTATCATATAAGGTCCCCCATCCGATAGTTTCCGCTGTGTAGTGCGCATGCGCAGTACACAGCAACACAGATTCCGAAAATTGCCGAGGATGAACGGCGCCTGCACCATGAGTCCAGGTTCTATCCCCACCATCCAAGTGGACATAGAGTAGGAATATAAAAGAGGCGAGGCCAAGGCCGAAGCGTGGCGAGCGAAGCTCGCCCGCGAGGGGCACTCTAATATTCACAACCCTATGTCCGCTTGCATGGTGGGGCCACCACCTCCACTCACGGAGCAGGCGCCGTTCAGCTTCGGAGATTTTCCGAAGCTTCGTCTGCTCCATACTGCGCATGCGCAGTACGCGGCGGACGCTATATGATGGCAGGACACTATCTGCCAGAACACCGGTATACCTGTGTAAGACTGAAGGGGGGGGGGTCGGAAGGGAGGATTTAACACCTAAACTGTAACAATGAACTCCTCTTATGTGTATTTACTGAGCGATAACAGCGATCGGCGAGCAGCGCACGTTCCTCTCCAGACACTCAGCATGTATTACATAATTATATATTATCTTTTGTTTGCTGTAAATCACACCCAACGCTGCGGATCCTCCCGGAGGGAATGCAACGGAATGAATAACGGCAAACACAGAAAGGAACGCGATTGTTCTGACCCTGAAATCCAAATCAAAGCAGACGGAGAGCCCAGCCCGAGGAACCACAAGTCCCAGCAATCTGCGGCATCTGGACTCCATTGCTGTGGACTAGAGCAGAGCATGCTGGGACATTACAGATCGATCGCACAGACACTGCCGTACTCCCAACATTACATTCCTCTACCAGAAGAAGAGATACAAGTGACACTTCCAAAGAGAGGAAAATAAAAGGAAAAGAGGAAAAAGAAAGGAGAGAAACGGAAGGAAAGCAGGAAGAAGAATAGAGAGAGGGAAACGTGGAAAGTAAAAGGAAAAGGACAGGAAAGGAAAAAAAAAAGGATGGAACAAAAGAAAAGGAAAACAAAACTAATGCCCCGTACACACGAGAGGAATTAAGTCTGACAGACCTCCAAAGGAGTTCCGCCGGAGTTCCGCTGGAGTTCCGACGGAGTTCTGGCGGACTTTTCGACCGAACGGACTTGACCACACACCATCACACCAAACTCCGACGGAGTCGAACGTGATGACGTACGACTGGATTCGACGTAGGAAGTTCATAGACAGTAGCCAATAGCTGCCCTAGCGTCGGTTTTAGTCCGTCGGAGTAGCACACACACGAGCGGATTTTTCAAAGGGGACCGGGTCCGGCGGAGTTCCGTCGGGAAAATTTAAAGCATGCTTCATTTCTAAAGTCCGTCAGACTTTAGCTTCGCTAAAGTCCGTTGCAGCCCACACACGATCGGATAGTCCGCCGGACTCAGTCCGTCGGAGTTTGGATGTCGAAAAGTCCGCTCGTGTGTACGGGGCATCAAAAAGTAAAGAGGGGAAAAACTGAAAGGAATGATGAAGGAAAGGACAGGAAAAGAATAGTAACAGGAAATGAAAAGGAAAGGAGGGAGAAGGGAAGAGAAAGCAAAGGGATGGAAAAAAAGGAAGGAAAGGAAAGGAGGACAAAAAAAGGGAAAAGAGGAAGGAAAGGATAATGCAAAGAAAAGGAAATAAAAAAGGAAAGTAGAAAGCAAAGGAAGACAAAGGAAAAAGAAAAGGAGAAAAGAAAGAGAATGAAATGAGGAAAGAGGAAAGGAAAGGAAAAGAAAAAGGAAAGGAAGAAGGAGGAAGGAGGAAGGAAGGATAGGAAAGGAAAAAGCAAATGAAAGGAAAAGATAAAGCAAAGGAATGGAGGAAAAAAAGAGAAAAGGAAGGAAAGGAAAAAAGGAAAGAAAAAAGGAAAGGAGAAAAGAGGAAAGAAAAGTAAGAAGGAGGAAAGAAGGATAGGAAAGGATAATGGAAAGAAAAAAGAAAGGAAAGGAGAAAGAAAAGGAAACGAGAAAGCAAAGGAAAGGAGAAAGAAAAGGAAGGGATAAAGCAAAAGAAAGGAAAGGGGAAAGGAAAAAAAAAAGCTAAGTGATGGGGGAAAAAAATAAGGAAAGGAAAGAAGACACAAAGGATGGGAAAAAGGAAATGAGAAAGGAAAGGAAAAAAGGAAAGGAGAAAAGAAAGGAGAAAGAAAGCAAAGGAAAGAAAAAAGGAAAGTCAAAAAGAGGAAAGGAAAAGAAGGATAGGAAAGCAAAGGAAAACAGAAAGCAAAGGAAAGGAAAAGGGAAAGGAGAAAAAAAGGAGAAAGGAAGGAAAGGGGAAAGGAAAAAGGAAAGGAGAAAGCAAGGGAGAAAGCAAAGGAAAGGAGAAAGGAAGGAAAGGAGAAAGGAAGGAAAAAAGGAAGGGAGAAAAAAAGGAAAAGGAGAAAGCAAAGGAATGGAGAAAAAAGGAAAATAAAAACGAAGGAAAGGGAAAGGAGAAATAAAAGGCGAAAGGAAAAGGGAAAGTAAAGGAAAGGAAGAAGGAAGGATGGAGAAAGGAAAATAAAACAAAGGGATGGGGATGAAGAAGGAAAGGAAAGAAGAAAGTAAAGGACCGGAAAAAGGAAAGGGGAAAAGAAAGGAAAGGAAAGGAAAGAAGAATGGAAAGGAGAAAAGAGGAAAGGAAGGAAAGGAAAGGAAGGAGGAGGAAAGAATAATAGGAAATGAGAAAGCAAAGGAAAAGGAGAAAGCAAAGGAAATGAGAAAAAAAAGGAAAGGAAAGGAAGAAGTAACGAGAAGGAAAGGAAAGGAAACAAAAAGGAAAAAGGGAAAGGAGAAAGCAAAGGAAAAGAGAAAGCAAAGGAAAGGAGAGATAGGAAAGGAGAAAAAAGGAAAAGAGAAAAAGCAAAAAAGAATGCAAAACAAAGGAAAGGAAAGGGATGGAAAAAAATGAAAGGAAAGAAAAAAGCAAAGGATAGGAAAAGGGAAATGAGAAAGGAAAAAAAAAAGGAGAGAGGAAAGGAAAAAAGAAAGAAAGGAAAGGAAAAGGAAGGAGACGAAGGGAGTGAAAAGTGAGGGGGAGAAGGAAAGAACAAAACAAGGAAAGGAGTGAGAGATAAGAAGGAGAAGGGAGAGTGGAAGGAAAAAATAGGGGAAGAAGGAAGGGAGTGATGGAAGTAGGGAAGGAGGAAGGGAAGGAGGGAAGGAGGAAGGGAGTGATGCAAGGAGGGAAGGAGGAAGGGAGTGGTGGAAGGAGGGAAGGAGGAAGGGAGTGATGGAAGTAGGGAAGGAGGAAGGGAGTGATGCAAGGAGGGAAGGAGGAAGGGAGTGATGGAAGTAGGGAAGGAGGAAGGGAAGGAGGGAAGGAGGAAGGGAGTGATGCAAGGAGGGAAGGAGGAAGGGAGTGGTGGAAGGAGGGAAGGAGGAAGGGAGTGATGGAAGGAGGGAAGGAGGAAGGGAGTGATGGAAGTAGGGAAGGAGGAAGGGAAGGAGGGAAGGAGGAAGGGAGTGATGCAAGGAGGGAAGGAGGAAGGGAGTGATGCAAGGAGGGAAGGAGGAAGGGAGTGATGGAAGTAGGGAAGGAGGAAGGGAAGGAGGGAAGGAGGAAGGGAGTGATGCAAGGAGGGAAGGAGGAAGGGAGTGATGGAAGGAGGGAAGGAGGAAGGGAGTGGTGGAAGGAGGGAAGGAGGAAGGGAGTGATGGAAGTAGGGAAGGAGGAAGGGAAGGAGGGAAGGAGGAAGGGAGTGATGCAAGGAGGGAAGGAGGAAGGGAGTGGTGGAAGGAGGGAAGGAGGAAGGGAGTGATGGAAGGAGGAAGGGAGTGATGGAAGGAGGGAAGGAGGAAGGGAGTGATGGAAGTAGGGAAGGAGGAAGGGAGTGATGGAAGTAGGGAAGGAGGAAGGGAGGGAGGGAAGAAGGGACAAAGGACTGAAGGCAGGGACAAGAAGAAAAAGGGAAAGGAAAAGGGAAAAGGAAAGGTAACTATTTAAAAGCAATTCATGCCGGAAAGGTTTTCAGATTCTCTAAGGACTATTTGTGTTTGGTTGGATGTAAGCAAATCTACAGGGAATTTGGCACATGTGACCCAGGAGGACGGGCACGGGGTAGACTGAAATAATGAGAGAATGGTGGCAATGAGGAAGAGTGACTTTGTTTTCAATTTTAATCAGAAATCTCTGTGCGTTTGGTAACAGCCAGATCTCATCAAAGTGAAAAGGTAAAGTAGTCTAAAGCAGGGGTCATCCACCCTATCCTCAGGGCCCACTAACAGGCCAGGTTTTATGTATTACCTTGGGGGGGAGACGCAGACTAGAATACGGAAATCACTGAGCAGCAAATGATATCACCTGGGATGTATTTCGGTTATCTTGCAAACCTGGCCCGTTAGTGGCCCTGAGGACACGGTTGATGATCACTGGTCTAAAGGCACAGCAGAGTGGCAGAGATTCCTTCCCACACAGGAAGCCTGTACTCCAGTAGAACGTGGCCTCCTTTCCTGTGACCACTGGTAACCCAGAGGAAACAAATGGGGGTCTTTCTTTTAGTGTCACAAGGACTATTGGGTGAGAATCGCTGGCCTTTGTGACATTGACACCCAAATAAGAAAGTGGCACACGTGGTTGTGTTATGAAATAGGAGAACTCTCCTGTTATGGACAGTGATGTGCCACTGCTCAATGAAACACACGTGGTAAGTCTGGTGGCCCTTTACTTATACCACTGGACTTATCAAATAACGGGGTCCCAAGGGGAGGGAGTTCTTCAGTATTAGTTCAGGTCTAGTCAGTTAAACACGGGACTCTCCCGGCTGATCTAACAATTGGCAATTATTCTTGATATGAGCTTATGTTCATTCATTAGGTCATTCATTCATACATCCGCCAGCTTTGTTCCTTTCATATTCTCTCTACTCTTTCTTTCTCTTCTACAGGCAATGCCCACCCATGAATGATACAAGTAGCCAGACTGGCTACTAAGGAGCCAGGATGTAAATTCCCCGGCTATGAAAGGTCTGAATGTGATATGCCTACAAGGCCTGCTAATGACTTTCCCTTGTGAAATATAATGCTGACATTTACGCTTTTATTGGCATTTCTGTCAATGGCACTAATAAGCTCTTCTGTTAATGAAGAAGAATTAGTGGGTGAGTAACTGCCTGGGAATTCCTGGTTGCTGCAATGTGGTAACTAGGTGTTATATTGTTTCATTAAGCAATAAACAGCGTAGTGGCAATGACATGAATGGAGTGAGGATTACCGCCCCTACGCCAAGCACGCCATCTATTACTTGCAAGAAATGAAGCCACTTCCCAGCTAGACATTCAGGTACTCATTATTCTACAATGAGTTCCAAGTTCCCTACGCCAAGCACGCCATCCTTTGTTTCCAAGAACTGAAGCCACTTTCCAGCTAGACACCAAGGTTCTCATTAATCTACAATGTTCTCTAAGTTCCCTACGCCAAGCATGCCATCCATTATTTCCAAGTAATTTAGCCACTTTTAGCTGGACATCAAGGTTTTCATTCTTCTACAACGTTCTCCAAGTTCCCTACACCAAAGACACCATCCTTTATTACCAAAAGCTGGAGCCACTTTCTAGCTAGATACAGAGGTTCTCATTATTCTACCACATTCCCCAAGTTCCCTACACCAAGCCCACCATCCTTCATTTCCAAGAAATTAAGCCACTTTTGGCTAAACATGAGGTTTCCTATTAGTCTACAAATCGTTCCAAGTTCCCTACACCAAGCACACCATCCTTTATTTCCAAGAAATGAAACAACTTTTGGCTAGACACAAGGTTCTCATTATTCTACAAATTGTTCCAAGAGGTTCTCGTTAGTCTACAAATTGTTCCAAGTTCCCTACACCAAGCACGCCATCCTTTATTTCCAAGAAATTAAGCCACTTTCCAGCTAGACAGAGGTTCTCATTGGTCTAGAAAGTGCCCCAAGTTCCCTACACCAAGCATGCCATTTCCAATATGGAAGCTACTTTCCAGCTAGATACTGAGGTTCTCATTGTTCTACAATGTTTTCCAAGTTCCTTACACCAAGCCCACCATCCTTAATTTCCAAGAAAAGAAGCCACTTTTGGCTAGACACAAGGTTCTCATTATTCTACAAATTGTTCCAATTAGGTTTTCATTAGTCTACAAAGTGCTCCAAGTTCCCTACACCGAGCATGTCATCTTTTATTTCCAAGAAATAAAGCCACTTTTGATTAGACGTGAGGTTCTCATTATTCTACAACATTTTCCAAGTTCCCTACACCAAGCACGCCATCCTTTATTTCCAAGAACTGAAGCCACTTTCCAGTTAGAGACTGAGGTTCTCATTATTCTACAAATTGTTCCAAGTTCCCTACACCAAGCACGCCACCCTTTATTCCAAGCAATGAGGCCACTTTCCAGCTGGACACTGAGGTTCTAATGATTTTACAAAGTGCTCCAAGTTCTCTAAACCAAGCCCACCATCCTTTATTTCCAAGAAATTAAGCCACTTTTGGCTAAACATGAGGTTTCCTATTAGTCTACAAATTGTTCCAAGTTCCCTGCACCAAGCACACCATCCTTTATTTCCAAGAAATGAAACCACTTTTGGCTAGACACAAGGTTCTCATTATTCTACAAATTGTTCCAAGAGGTTCTCGTTAGTCTACAAATTGTTCCAAGTTCCCTACACCAAGCACGCCATCCTTTATTTCCAAGAAATTAAGCCACTTTCCAGCTAGACATAGAGGTTCTCATTGGTCTAGAAAGTGCCCCAAGTTCCCTACACCAAGCATGCCATTTCCAAGATGGAAGCTACTTTCCAGCTAGATACTGAGGTTCTCATTGTTCTACAATGTTTTCCAAGTTCCCTACACCAAGCCCACCATCCTTAATTTCCAAGAAAAGAAGCCACTTTTGGCTAGACACAAGGTTCTCATTATTCTACAAATTGTTCCAAGTTCCCTACACCAAGCACGCCACCCTTTATTCCAAGCAATGAGGCCACTTTCCAGCTGGACACCGAGGTTCTAATGATTTTACAAAGTGCTCCAAGTTCTCTAAACCAAGCCCACCATCCTTTATTTCCAAGAAATTAAGCCACTTTTGGCTAAACATGAGGTTTCTTATTAGTCTACAAATTGTTCCAAGTTCCCTACACCAAGCCCACCATCCTTAATTTCCAAGAAAAGAAGCCACTTTTGGCTAGACACAAGGTTCTCATTATTCTACAAATTGTTCCAAGAGATTCTCGTTAGGCTACAAAGGGCTCCAAGTTCCCTACACCGAGCTCGTTATCTTTTATTTCCAAGCAATGAGGTCACTTTCCAGCTAGACACCGAGATTTTACAAAGTGCTCCAAGTTCTCTAAAACAAGCCCACCATCCTTTATTTCCAAGAACTGAAACCACTTTCAAGCTAGACACTGAGCTTCTCATTATTCTACAACATTTTCCAAGTTCCCTACACCAAGCACGGCATCCATTATTGCTTTGGTGCTAAATGATACAAATAAATCTGTGAAAAGTGTGGGGGAGGGGCATTTGTATGGCGCCCCCCGGAGTCAATACTTTGTAGAACCCCCTTTCTCTACAAGTCTTTTTGGGGGTGTCTCTACCAGCTTTGCCCATCTAGAGAGGACATTTCTGCCCATTCTTCTTCTTTGTAAAATATCTCAAGCTCTGTCAGATTGGATGGAGAGCGTCTGTGATCAGCAATTTTCAAGTCTTGCCACAGATTCTCAATGGGATTTAGGTCTGGACTGTGACTGGGCCATTCTAACACATGAATATGCTTTGATGTAAACCATTCCATTGTAGCTCTGGCTGGATGTTTCGGGTCGTTGTCCTGCTGGAAGGGGAACCTCCGCCCCGGTCTCAAGTCTTTTGCCGACTCTAACACGTTTTCTTCTAAGATTGTCCTGTATTTGTCTCCATCCATCTTCCCATCACCTCTGACCAGCTTCCCTGTCCCTGCTGAAGAAAACCATCCCCACCACATGATGCTGCCACCACCATGTCTCACGGTGGGGATGGTGTGTTCGGGGGATGGGCGGTGTTAGTTTTCCCCACACATAGCGTTTTGCTTTTAGGCCATAAAGTAGAATTTTGGTCTCCTCTGACCAGATCACCTTCTTCCACATGTTTGCTGCCCCCTCCCCCACATGGCTTCTCACAAACTACAAACAGGACTTCTTATGACTTTCTTTCTCCAATGTCTTTCTTCTTGTCACTCTTCCATAAAGGGCAGATTTGTGGAGAGACGACTAATAGTTGTCCTGTGGACAGATTCTCCCCCCTGAGCTGTGGATCTCTGCAGCTCCTCCAGAGTCACCATGGACCTCTTGGCTCTTCTCTGATGAATGCTCTCCTTGCCCGGCCCGGTCAGTTTAGGTGGACGGCCATGTCTTGGTCGGTTTGCGGTTGTGCCATACTCTTTCCATTTTCCAATGATGGATTGAACAGAGCTCCGTGAGATGGTCAAAGCTTGGGATACTTCTTTATAACCCAACCCCAGGCATGTACTGGTCATCGGAACTACAGGGAGTTTCCCGATTGGCCGATGGCTCAGTGGGCCGTTTTTTATGCAGCGTTTGGCGGCAGCGGGAGTGTGGCAGCAAACAGCGGCGGGGATTCGAGTAAGGTGACCAGCGAGGAGGGCAGTTAGATATGAGAGCCCGGGAGGGAGAAGTGGACAACCCCCTCCCTGGTCACCGAAGAGGCAAACAGGAGAGGGCGCAGCCACTCCAGCGCTCCCAGAACCTCGTTTCCTCCAACTCCTCTCTGCTCCAAGAACAGTGCGGCCCAGGCCGGAGACAGGATGACTGGGGGCCCAGAGGAAGAGGACAGGTGGGAGGTGGAGGCTGCCAAGGAGTCACTGGAAGGAGCAGAACACGAGAACAGCCCCGGATCCAGAGGGAGAATCGGCTCTGTCACTGCTGGCCATCAGGTACCCCGCATACTACACATACCTGCCCACACACAGAGCCTGCGGGGGGGGGGGGGACTGCACATAGGAACAGTGCTATGTGGTCTCTCATCCCCCCCTCTGTCTCAGCCTTATCTGGCTCTCAGCCCCCCGTCTATCAGTCCCCCCCCCCATCTCTCAGCCCCCCCACTGTCTCGCAGCCCCCTCCTCTCTCTCATCCACCCCCTCTGTCCCCTTTCCCTCAACCCCCTTCTCTCACCATTTCATGATATTCAATAATGGATGTGAGGTACTTATGGTGGGGGTGATTTTTTTTTTTTGGGAGGGGGCAGCATTTTATTCATAAAAAGTGGGCCGGTCTGGATGAAGTCCAGGGCCACATTTTTTTCCCCCAGTCCAGCCCTGCCTAACCCTGCTTTATACTTCTCCACAACTTTATCCCTGACCTGTCTGGTGTGTTCCTTGGCCTTCGTGATGCTGTTTGTTCACTAAGGTTCTCTAACAAACCTCCGAGGGCTTCACAGAACAGCTGTATTTATACTGAGATTAAATGACACACAGGTGGGCTCTATTTACTAATTAGGTGACTTCTTCACTTATCATTTATAATTTTCCTTCCACTTCACAATTATGTGACACTTTGTGTTGGTCCATCACATAAAATCCCAATAAAAGACATTTAAGTTTTTTGGATGTAACATGACGAAATGTGGACAATGTCAAGGGGTATGAATACTTTTTCACTGTACACGTAAAGATAATACAAAATATGGCAAACATAGACAGCTGAAGCCATGCGCAGCCCTCCACTAAGCTCCGATCAATCCCCTCCATGTAGGGGACCTAAAGGCCCCTTTCACACGGGCGGATAGAGCGGTGCTTTTAGCTGCGGATTTTCTAGTTTTCTACCGCAGCTAAAAAGCACACAATGCTTTCCTATGGCCCCATTCACACACAGCGTTTAGCTGCGATTTCATTACATGCGGTTCGGTGCGAATAGAAAAAAATAGAATTGAATGCGTCCAGGTGCGATGTAGCTCAGCTATATGCACCTAACCGCAGGTAATCGCAGACTTTTGTGTCAACTGCGGATAACAGAGTGAGAAGGGATTCAAGGGACCAAAAAAATAAAAAAAAGGGTTGCTATGGGAACGACTATATTAGATAACCGCAGCTGAACGCAACTGCACAGAAACGCACATAAACGCAGGTAACTGCACTGTACAAATGCAGCTGATCGCTGTGCCCGGAGTCTTGAATTTCACAGAAAAAAAAATTAAACATGCTGAACTGCGGAAGAACAGAAAGGGGCCAAAAAGACCACCGGGTTCCACAGCATTTCAAGGAGAGTGGGGGGCCGAAGCCCCAAAACAGTCCTACTGGTTCTAAAACACAATCGATTAACTGGTTCCGTTCCTGAGGTCGTAGGCCTGGATAAGAGAACAGAGTTCTTGTCAACAGGGGGGGCCGGCGTATGACACCGCGGATACAGGGGGTTGGCACCCATATCTGGGCCCAATAGAAGACCAATGCCTAAACATAACAATAGACACCTCAATACCGGGCACTTACACCCCCTTCCTGTACACACCAATTATCAGCTTTCAGCGCTCTCACAGTTTGAATGACAATTACTCAGTCATGCAACACTGTATCCATATGAAACTTGCGTCCTTTTTTCCACACAAATAGACCTTTCTTTTGGTGGTATTTAATCACTAGTGGGGTTTTTTATTTTTTGTGCTATAAATAAAATAAAACTTAAATTTTGTGAAAAAAAATGCCTTTTTCTTCGTTTCTGTCATAAATTTTTGCTAATTAGTAATTTTTCTTCATAAATTTTGGCCAAAATTTATACTGTTACATATCTTTGGTAAAAATAACCCACATTAGTGGATATTATTTGGTCTTTGTGAAAGTTATAGAGTCTACAAACTATGGTGCCATTTGCTGAAAATTGATCACTTCTGATCAGGCCTTCAGTACATCAGGTGTATCTCATTTCTTGAGACACCAACAAGTCAGGAAAGTACAAATACCCCAAATGACCCCTTTTTACAAAGTAGACATCCCAAGGTATTAAGTAAGTAGCATGGTGAGTTTTTTTAAGTTGTCATTTTTTCCCACAATTCTTTGCAAATGAAGATTTTTTTTTAATTATTATTTTTTTTTACAAAATTGTCATATTATCAGGTTATTTCTCACACACAACATATGCATACAACAAATTACACCCCAAAATACATTCTGCTACTCTTCCCGAGTACGGCGATACCACATGTGTGAGACTTTTACACAGCCTGGCCACATACAGAGGACCAACATTGATGTAGTACCTTCAGACGTTCTACGAACAAAAATTACGCATCTCATTTCTCAACCACCTATTACACTTTTGAAGGCCCTGGAGTACCAGGACAATGGAATTTCCCATAAAATTACCCCATTTTGGAAAGAAAACACCCCAACGTATAATCTGTGAGGCATAATGAGTCTTTTGAACGGTTAATTTTTTTCCAGAAGTTTTTGTAATATGTGGAAAGAAATTAAAACGCATTTTTTTTTTTTTTTTTACACAAAATTGTCAATTTATAAGATATTTCTAACACATAGCATGTGTATAGCAAAAATGACACCCCAAAATACATTCTGCTACTCCTCCCAAGTATGGCGATACCACATGTGTAGGACTTTTACACAGCCTGGCCACATAGAGAGGACCAACATTGAAGTAGTACGTTCAGGCGTTCTAGGAGCATAAATGACACATCTCATTTCATTCCTACCCATCACACTTTTGAAGGTCCTGAACCACCAGGACAGTGAAATTACCCACAAAATGACCCCATTTTGGAAAGCAAACACCCCAACGTATATTCTATGAGACATGGGCTGCAAATAGGTACTCGGGTACTCTGATGGACTGGTGGCAGGTACTCTGGTACTCTGAAGGGCGGTGACAGGTACTCGGGTACTCTGATGGGCTGTGATTGACTGGTACTATGAGGGGTGGTGACAGGTCCTCTTTATTGGGGGGGGGGGGGGGCAATCAGTGTGCTTGACGTGTACTGTAGGCGGTAACGAGATGTTACCGCAATCGCCTCCTCACACACGATCGGTGTGTGAGGAGGAGAAACCGGTAACATCACGTTACCGCGGTTTGTTTACATTTTAGTGATCGGCTGTGAAAGGATCACAGCCGATCACGTGGGTAAACAGCCGGCCAATAGCTGTTTACCAGCATCGGTGACGAGCAGTGTTCCCGGGGAACACGCCGCCACCGACGTGCACGCGCAGCACGCTCACGATCGCGCGCATGCGCCGTGCACAGTCGGGGTGTGACCATCTGTGATCGCTGTGGGGTTCTGTGCTATCTGTGTCTATAGCCAGCCTAGACTATGGCGGGTGTGGGGGCCTAAAATCCCGATATGAGGCTTTCCTCTGGAGAGGTTCCTTCCCGTCCTCACATCTCTGCATCTCTCTTCTTCTCTAATTAAGAAAGAACTCCGCTCCCACCAAAAAAATGGGCAGCTTCTGCTGGAAGCCCAGTAAACCTTCTTGCATCAATGCCTTCCTATTGGTCAACAAAACAACCCATCACATTAAATGACCAATAATGAGACTCCAGGATGGAGAATGGCGAGGCTGCATTCATGGCAATGGCGAGGCTGCATTCATGGCAATGGCGAGGCTGCATTCATGGCAATGGCGAGGCTGCATTCATGGCAATGGCGAGGCTGCATTCATGGCAATGGCGAGGCTGCATTCATGGCAATGGCGAGGCTGCATTCATGGCAATGGCGAGGCTGCATTCATGGCAATGGCGAGGCTGCATTCATGGCAATTGCGAGGCTGCATTCATGGCAATGGAGAGGCTGCACTGATGGCAATGGTGAGGCTGCACTGATGGCAATGGTGAGGCTGCAATTGGGGTACAATCGTGGGGTACGACTTGTCAGGCGAATTTGCAGGACAAGTCGCACAAGTGTGAAAGGGGGCCTTAGTCAACATTCAAAACGTTTCTTCTTCAGCTGACCCCCAACACAGATACAGGGCCGTTGCTACCACTAGGCAAACCAGGCAGCCGCGGTAGAAGCACCGGGAACCTTCCAGGCAGATGACTCACCAAAACTGACCACCAGCACTCCTTTCCTGAACTGACTCCCATGCATTTGTTTCCCCCGAGGCATTGGCTGAAAGAAGTCGTAGTCTAGTTCTGTTGTCATCAGGGACGGACTGACCATTGGGCCACTCGGGCACTGCCCGAGGGCCCCGAGCCACTAGGGGGCCCCATTAGGGTTGCCAGTGTAGTGTCACAGTTTGCTGCCTATCACAGGATGGTGCGGAAGTGACGTTGTTGCGTACTGCGCATGCGCGATGCGTTCCAAACGCTCGCGCCGTGCGTTCCAACATAGTTTCGGCAATACAGTTCAGCGAAACCATCACATAATGTTACGGAAGTGAAGTTACACACAACACAAACACTGGGCCGTTCGTTACAACACTAATACTTCCCTTGTTACCTAGTAGGTTTTGCATTGCTGGGACTTGTAGTGCCTATCCTGAGCTACATGCTTCAATGTTCAGTGTCCTCATCCCTATCCCCGAGCTTCAATGTTCAGTGTCCTCCTCCCTATCCCCGAGCTTCAATGTTCAGTGTCCTCATCCTTATCCCCGAGCTTCAATGTTCAGTGTCCTCATCCCTATCCCCCTGCTTCAATGTTCAGTGTCCTCATCCTTATCCCCGAGCTTCAATGTTCAGTGTCCTCATCCCTATCCCCCTGCTTCAATGTTCAGTGTCCTCATCCCTATCCCCGAGCTTCAATGTTCAGTGTCCATCCTTATCCCTGTGCTTCAATGTTCAGTGTCCTCATCCCTATCCGCAAGCTTCAATGTTCAGTGTCCTCATCCTTATCCCCATGCTTCGATGTTCAGTGTCCTCATCGAAGCAGGGGGATAAGGATGAGGACACTGAACATTGAAGCTCGCGGATAGGGATGAGGACACTGAACATTGAAGCAGGGGGATAGGGATGAGGACACTGAACATTGAAGCTCGGGGATAAGGATGAGGACCCTGAACATTGAAGCAGGGGGATAAGGATGAGGACACTGAACATTGAAGCTCGCGGATAGGGATGAGGACACTGAACATTGAAGCAGGGGGATAGGGATGAGGACACTGAACATTGAAGCTCAGGGATAAGGATGAGGACACTGAACATTGAAGCACAGGGATAAGGATGAGGACACTGAACATTTAAAGCTTGCGGATAGGGATGAGGACACTGAACATTGAAGCACAGGGATAAGGATGAGGACACTGAACATTGAAGCTTGCGGATAGGGATGAGGACACTGAACATTGAAGCATGGGGATAGGGATGAGGACACTGAACATTGAAGCACAGGGATAAGGATGAGGACACTGAACATTGAAGCTCGCGGATAGGGATGAGGACACTGAACATTGAAGCATGGGGATAGGGATGAGGACACTGAACATTGAAGCACAGGGATAAGGATGAGGACACTGAACATTGAAGCTCGCGGATAGGGATGAGGACACTGAACATTGAAGCATGG
The DNA here is from genome assembly GCF_037356315.1 of Lithobates pipiens. Taxonomy (NCBI): domain Eukaryota; kingdom Metazoa; phylum Chordata; class Amphibia; order Anura; family Ranidae; genus Lithobates; species Lithobates pipiens. The sequence continues at coordinate 2,514,438 of NW_027507758.1, forward strand.
GGATAAGGATGGACACTGAACATTGAAGCTCGGGGATAAGGATGAGGACACTGAACATTGAAGCACAGGGATAAGGATGAGGACACTGAACATTGAAGCTTGCGGATAGGGATGAGGACACTGAACATTGAAGCATGGGGATAGGGATGAGGACACTGAACATTGAAGCACAGGGATAAGGATGAGGACACTGAACATTGAAGCTCGCGGATAGGGATGAGGACACTGAACATTGAAGCATGGGGATAGGGATGAGGACACTGAACATTGAAGCACAGGGATAAGGATGAGGACACTGAACATTGAAGCTCGCGGATAGGGATGAGGACACTGAACATTGAAGCATGGGGATAAGGATGAGGACACTGAACATTGAAGCACGGGGATAAGGATGGACACTGAACATTGAAGCATGGGGATAGGGATGAGGACACTGAACATTGAAGCACGGGGATAAGAATGGACACTGAACATTGAAGCTCGGGGATAAGGATGAGGACACTGAACATTGAAGCACGGGGATAAGGATGGACACTGAACATTGAAGCATGGGGATAGGGATGAGGACACTGAACATTGAAGCATGTAGCTCAGGATAGGCACTACAAGTCCCAGCAATGCAAAACCTACTAGGTAACAAGGGAAGTATTAGTGTTGTAACGAACGGCCCAGTGTTTGTGTTGTGTGTAACTTCACTTCCGTAACATTATGTGATGGTTTCGCTGAACTGTATTGCCGAAACTATGTTGGAACGCACGGCGCGAGCGTTTGGAACGCATCGCGCATGCGCAGTACGCAACAACGTCACTTCCGCACCATCCTGTGATAGGCAGCAAACTGTGACACTACACCAGCCTCAGTAAAACCAGGGACAGTATGTAAATATCTGTGTTTTTTTTACATTTGTCTCTGAAATGTCCCTTACCGACATCCTTTTGGTCTAAAAATCCTGAGATTATCGCTGCCCCACCTCTCCAGTACCTTCTCAGCCAATAGAAACATGTCTGTATATACTGTGTGTACATGTATGTGTATACTGTGTGATTGTATACAGTGTGTGTGTGTATACTGTGTGATTGTATACAGTGTGTGTGTGTATACTGTGTGATTGTGTACTGTGTGGCCCCATAATCTGCTATTGCCCGGGGGGCCCCATGAGTTGTCACCCCTCACCGGCTTCACTGGTGTACCTGACTGCCTGCAGCCTTAAAGCAATTACACTCACTTCCATGGTACCACTTACAAAGAACTCACTCAAAGGTGAACATTCTTGTTCTCACCTACTTCACCCAACATCATTGTTCCACAAGCTTATGTAGAGAGATCCCGGGACCCCTGGGGCCTAATGGTGACCTCCAGAGTTAGGGACAGGCGGACATCCTTCTGTGTAGAGTGGTGACATAGAAATTTATAGATAGGTAACACCTATCCCCATACTCATTAGTGGTTCCAAATTAGGAAGCATGGTGGGTGTAATGCAAGATAGATTCATGGGTGCCAGACACTTCTTGAATGCAAAGAGATTTATTTTCTCTTGAACAGAACTGTGGGAGAGAGGGTTGGGGCCAGGACACCCTTTAGTAGTTGCAATGTCAATTTGGCAGACTCCGAGGCTTCTATAGGCAGACAGCCATGCAAGGAAAGGCATCGCGCAAGACACCACTTCTGCATGAGTGAGATTGCTGTCTCCTATGGCAACAGTCTCATAACAGTTTCTAACACAAGTTGTAAAAAACTCATTTACTTCTTCTACAATCTCCTCTTGTAGATCTTCACCCAACTGAGCTCCTGGTCTCTCTCACTAGACTTGCTGATCCTCTGCCACGGGATCTTCTGAGCTCTTCAAATCTTCCCACTGAGTATCTTCCTCAAGCGTCACCCCCACGTCCCTGCTCGGTCCCTGGCTTGGCACACAAGGCTGCTCTGCAAGCGTCACCTCCGCTGGTTGGGTCCCTGGCTTGGCACACAAGACTGGTCTGCAAGCGTCTCCTCCACTGGTTGGGTCCCTGGCTTGAGAGGTGGTTGGGTGCCTGGCTTGGCACACAAGGCTGGTTGGGTGCCTGGCTTGGCACACAAGGCTGTTCTGCAAGCGTCACCTCCACTGGTTGGGTCCCTGGCTTGGCACACAAGGCTGCTCTGCAAACGTCACCTCCGCTGGTTGGGTCCCTGGCTTGGCACACAAGACTGCTCTGCAAGCGTCACCTCCGCTGGTTGGGTCCCTGGCTTGGCACACAAGACTGCTCTGCAAGCGTCACCTCCGCTGGTTGGGTCCCTGGCTTGGCACACAAGACTGGTCTGCAAGCGTCACCTCCACTGGTTGGGTCCCTGGCTTGGCACACAAGGCTGCTCTGCAAGCGTCACCTCCGCTGGTTAGTAGTGATGGACGAACGTTTCGCCCGGCGGTCGTTTCGCGGCGAATTTCCGACTTTCGCCGTCCGCGGGTTCGAACGCCTTTTTCCGTCGTTCGCCCCGGCGGACTTACGTGTTTAATGTATACAAGAACTTTAACCTTTCGTGACACGTTTATCATGTGTTACAGGACAACCAATTGAGACATGACAGCTCATGGACACTTGGACATTCCCCCTAACCTATAAATACACCCGATCCGGTGGCCATTTTACATTCTTTCTTCTGTCACTGTAGGGAAAGGATCCTGTGTGGAGTAGGGACAGAGAAAACGCTAGCTATTTGGTACACAAAAGTTCTTTTCAGGACTGGTATAGGTGTTAGGTCAGCAGCCTGAGTTTCTTTTGTCAGTTTAGATAAAGGGACAGAGCGCTGTATGCTGCTATTTTAGGGACAGCTCAGCCAGATTAGTCTTTCTTCATCATCATCATCATCATCATCATTAGCTGTTACTATCAGGTCCACAAAAGAGCTGTTCCAGCTAATCGTTCCAGCCTACTCTTTTTTGCCAATTTGTATAGGGACAGGCAGGAAGCAGTGTGTCAGGCAGTGAGGATAATTTTAAAGACTTGCTGTTACTATTAGTTCCACAAAGGTTCTTTTCAGGACTGGTATCAGTGGTACGGTAATAGGCTTGTACACGTATAATATTCTTTCTTCCAAATATAGAAAGAATATTATACTTGACTGCTGCCCTTCTGCTGCAGTCTGCTAATCATTCACAACTCACTTGTTCCACAAAGCTCTTTATCAGGACTGGTAACTTGGTCTGTCTAGGGTGCTACGGTACATAGGCTTGGGTGCGGTACAGTCTGCTGTTCTGTAAGGACCGCTATCGGTCCACAATAGATAGGGTTGCCGTGCACTACTGCTGACCGCTGCCCTATACTGCAGCAGTCCTTCAGCGGTATAGGGACTGACGCACAGTCTGCTAAACACTAATACACAACCTGCTTGGTCCACAAAAGTTCTTATAAGGACTGGTAACTTGGTATAGGGTGCTACGGTACATAGGCCTGAGTGCGTTACAGTCTGCTGTTCTGTAAGGACCGCTATCGGTCCACAATACATAGGGTTGACGTGCACTACTGCTGACCGCTGCCCTATACTGCAGCAGTCCTTCAGCGGTATAGGGACTGACGCACAGTCTGCTAAACACTAACACACAACCTGCTTGGTCCACAAAAGTTCTTATAAGGACTGGTAACTTGGTATAGGGTGCTACGGTACATAGGCCTGAGTGCAGTACAGTCTGCTGTTCTGTAAGGACTGCTATCGGTCCACAATACATAGGGTTGCCGTGCACTACTGCTGACCGCTGCCCTATACTGCAGCAGTCCTTCAGCGGTATAGGGACTGACGCACAGTCTGCTAAACACTAATACACAACCTGCTTGGTCCACAAAAGTTCTTATAAGGACTGGTAACTTGGTATAGGGTGCTACGGTACATAGGCCTGAGTGCAGTACAGTCTGCTGTTCTGTAAGGACCGCTATCGGTCCACAATACATAGGGTTGCCGTGCACTACTGCTGACCGCTGCCCTATACTGCAGCAGTCCTTCATTGGTATAGGGACTGACGTACAGTCTGCTAATCACTAACACACAACCTGCTTGGTCCACAAAAGTTCTTATAAGGACTGGTAACTTGGTATAGGGTGCTACGGTACATAGGCCTGAGTGCGTTACAGTCTGCTGTTCTGTAAGGACCGCTATCGGTCCACAATACATAGGGTTGCCGTGCACTACTGCTGACCGCTGCCCTATACTGCAGCAGTCCTTCAGCGGTATAGGGACTGACGCACAGTCTGCTAAACACTAACACACAACCTGCTTGGTCCACAAAAGTTTTTATAAGGACTGGTAACTTGGTATAGGGTGCTACGGTACATAGGCCTGAGTGCAGTACAGTCTGCTGTTCTGTAAGGACCGCTATCGGTCCACAATACATAGGGTTGCCGTGCACTACTGCTGACCGCTGCCCTATACTGCAGCAGTCCTTCATTGGTATAGGGACTGACGTACAGTCTGCTAATCACTAACACACAACCTGCTTGGTCCACAAAAGTTCTTATAAGGACTGGTAACTTGGTATAGGGTGCTACGGTACATAGGCCTGAGTGCGTTACAGTCTGCTGTTCTGTAAGGACCGCTATCGGTCCACAATACATAGGGTTGCCGTGCACTACTGCTGACCGCTGCCCTATACTGCAGCAGTCCTTCATTGGTATAGGGACTGACGTACAGTCTGCTAATCACTAACACACAACCTGCTTGGTCCACAAAAGTTCTTATAAGGACTGGTAACTTGGTATAGGGTGCTACGGTACATAGGCCTGAGTGCGTTACAGTCTGCTGTTCTGTAAGGACCGCTATCGGTCCACAATACATAGGGTTGCCGTGCACTACTGCTGACCGCTGCCCTATACTGCAGCAGTCCTTCATTGGTATAGGGACTGACGTACAGTCTGCTAATCACTAACACACAACCTGCTTGGTCCACAAAAGTTCTTATAAGGACTGGTAACTTGGTATAGGGTGCTACGGTACATAGGCCTGAGTGCGTTACAGTCTGCTGTTCTGTAAGGACCGCTATCGGTCCACAATACATAGGGTTGCCGTGCACTACTGCTGACCGCTGCCCTATACTGCAGCAGTCCTTCATTGGTATAGGGACTGACGTACAGTCTGCTAATCACTAACACACAACCTGCTTGGTCCACAAAAGTTCTTATAAGGACTGGTAACTTGGTATAGGGTGCTACGGTACATAGGCCTGAGTGCAGTACAGTCTGCTGTTCTGTAAGGACCGCTATCGGTCCACAATACATAGGGTTGCCGTGCACTACTGCTGACCGCTGCCCTATACTGCAGCAGTCCTTCATTGGTATAGGGACTGACGTACAGTCTGCTAATCACTAACACACAACCTGCTTGGTCCACAAAAGTTTTTATAAGGACTGGTAACTTGGTATAGGGTGCTACGGTACATAGGCCTGAGTGCAGTACAGTCTGCTGTTCTGTAAGGACCGCTATCGGTCCACAATACATAGGGTTGCCGTGCACTACTGCTGACCGCTGCCCTATACTGCAGCAGTCCTTCATTGGTATAGGGACTGACGTACAGTCTGCTAATCACTAACACACAACCTGCTTGGTCCACAAAAGTTCTTATAAGGACTGGTAACTTGGTATAGGGTGCTACGGTACATAGGCCTGAGTGCAGTACAGTCTGCTGTTCTGTAAGGACCGCTATCGGTCCACAATACATAGGGTTGCCGTGCACTACTGCTGACCGCTGCCCTATACTGCAGCAGTCCTTCATTGGTATAGGGACTGACGTACAGTCTGCTAATCACTAACACACAACCTGCTTGGTCCACAAAAGTTTTTATAAGGACTGGTAACTTGGTATAGGGTGCTACGGTACATAGGCCTGAGTGCAGTACAGTCTGCTGTTCTGTAAGGACCGCTATCGGTCCACAATACATAGGGTTGACGTGCACTACTGCTGACCGCTGCCCTATACTGCAGCAGTCCTTCAGCGGTATAGGGACTAAGAGTTTTGTCACAGGGTGATTTAAAAAATGACAGGCAGAGGAAGAGGCAGGCCCTTCCGCAGGGGTGGTAGGGGTAGGGCAGGAGCAACAGCCTTGAGCCAAAGTGGGAAGTTGCAGAAGGTGCGTTCAATTACTTTAAAGGACGCACCAGACTTGGTTGAGTGGCTCACTCAGCCTTATTCTTCTGCACCCTCCTCATCCTCTCGATCTGCACCCTCTTCTTCACTCTCTGCTATGTGCACCCCCAAAGACACTACCACCAACAACACCACCACCACCACATACCTTCCGCTTGAGTGCAAATGGGGGCCTTCATGCTCCAGTGTTTTAATAGGGACCCCCGTATAAAAAGCATGAGGGTCAAGGACCAGTACTGGGTGGCAACGTACTTAGATCCCCGGTACAAACACAAAATGGCGGAAATGTTACCGCCGTCGCAGAGGGCTGTCAGAATGCAGCACTTCCAGGCCTTGCTTCGAGAAATGCTGCATTCTGCTTTTGCGTGCGCTGGCAGAGGAGCAATTCCCACTCCCAGAGAAGGATTTGCGGGTACCAATCCAACAGCGCCTGCAAGAAGAGGCCGGTTTGAAGATGTGTTGGTGACTTCGGATATGAGGTCATTCTTTCAGCCGACCCATCGACAGGTGTCATCCGGATCCAGCATCAGGGAACGCCTAGACCGTCAGGTGTCCGACTACATCGGGTTAACGGCCGATGTGGACGCTCTGAGGAGTGATGAACCCCTAGACTACTGGGTGGGCAGGCTTGACCTCTGGCCAGAGCTTGCCCAATTTGCAATCGAACTGTTGGCTTGCCCCTCATCCAGTGTCCTGTCCGAAAGGACGTTCAGCGCAGCAGGGGGGATTGTGACCGATAAGCGTACTCGCCTAGCTCACGACAGTGTTAACTACCTCACATTTCTAAAAATGAATGAGGCATGGATCTCGGAGGAATTCAACACATGTGATCAGTAGACCATGTATATGTCTATAAACAATTTTTGGAATCAAGCACACAGACCTTCTTAATTCATTTGGCTCACTTCCCTGACCCAAAAAAGCACACCGTACTATATGCCCCTACCCTCCTCTTTGAAGAGGTTGAGCGGTGTCATATTTCTACTGGGGCTGCTTATTATGAGGGGTTCCCACCATCCCTGTGCTGTGCTGACTTCCTCCTGGGTGTTCTTATTATGAGGGGCTCCCACCATCCCTGTGCTGTGCTGACTTCCTCCTGGGGGTTCTTATTATGAGGGGCTCCCACCATCCCTGTGCTGTGCTGACTTCCTCCTGGGGGTTCTTATTATGAGGGGATCACACCATCCCTGTGCTGTGCTGACTTCCTCCTGGGGCTGCTTACGGTGCTGCTGTCAGCGCTGTATGTCACGGAGCTGCTGTCAGCGCTGTATGTCACGGAGCTGCTGTCAGCGCTGTATGTCACGGAGCTGCTGTCAGCGCTGTATGTCACGGAGCTGCTGTCAGCGCTGTATGTCACGGAGCTGCTGTCAGCGCTGTATGTCACGGAGCTGCTGTCAGCGCTGTATGTCACGGAGCTGCTGTCAGCGCTGTATGTCACGGAGCTGCTGTCAGCGCTGTATGTCACGGTGCTGCTGTCAGCGCTGTATGTCACGGAGCTGCTGTCAGCGCTGTATGTCACGGAGCTGCTGTCAGTGCTGTATGTCACGGAGCTGCTGTCAGCGCTGTATGTCACGGAGCTGCTGTCAGCGCTGTATGTCACGGAGCTGCTGTCAGCGCTGTATGTCACGGTGCTGCTGTCAGCGCTGTATGTCACGGAGCTGCTGTCAGCGCTGTATGTCACGGAGCTGCTGTCAGTGCTGTATGTCACGGAGCTGCTGTCAGCGCTGTATGTCACGGAGCTGCTGTCAGCGCTGTATGTCACGGAGCTGCTGTCAGCGCTGTATGTCACGGTGCTGCTGTCAGCGCTGTATGTCACGGAGCTGCTGTCAGCGCTGTATGTCACGGAGCTGCTGTCAGCGCTGTATGTCACGGAGCTGCTGTCAGCGCTGTATGTCACGGAGCTGCTGTCAGCGCTGTATGTCACGGAGCTGCTGTCAGCGCTGTATGTCACGGTGCTGATGTCAGTGCTCTGTATTACGGTGCTGCTGTCAGTGCTCTGTATCTCCTGCACCCTCTTGTTTGCCTACCCTGGTCCCTGACCTTCCCTCTCCTCCATTGCCTTCATTAGCTCCATAGTCCTGAATTGTCAGAACAATTTCCCAAATAAAAAAAAAATGCTTGTAGTTATCGATCCCAAATTCACCTCATACATGTATTATGCTATTGTCCAGGTGGTGGGACTACGTGCTACCCCCTAATAATTACCCCGTGGCCGCAAATTCGACCTAAAGGTTTGCGAAATTCGCCTCCCATTGAAGTCAATGGAGCCCGCGGCGAACGGTCGTTTTCGCGAACGTTTGTGTCCGTTCGCGTTTCGCGTTCGCGAAACGTCCCGTCGGAAGTTCGTCCATCACTACTGGTTAGGTCCCTGGCTTGGCACACAAGGCTGCTCGGCAAGCGTCACCTCCGCTGGTTAGGTCCCTGGCTTGGCACACAAGGCTGCTCGGCAAGCGTCACCTCCGCTGGTTAGGTCCCTGGCTTGGAACCTGCTGAAGTTCCCCCATTCTCCATCCTCCCTGGTTGGTGAGAATGCTGCTCTGGTACTTGCTCCAGCTACTCACGGTGGTCCCCGGTAATAATAAGGTGGTCGGCCCCTTAGTGGTGACAGCTTCCCCTCTACCTCCGACCACGACAGCTTCTCCGGCCGGCAGAACCGTCACTTTTGGTTGGACTGCAACTTGCAGTTGATATGAAAATACTTCCCACTGAAGGGTCCTCGGATGGGGTTCTGTGCTATCTGTGTCCATAGCCAGCCTAGACTATGGCGGGTGTGTGGGTCTAAAATCCCGATATGAGGCTTTCCTCTGGAGAGGTTCCTTCCCATCCTCACATCTCTGCATCTCTCTTCTTCTCTAATTAAGAAAGAACTCCGCTCCCACCAAAAAAATGGGCAGCTTCTCCTGGAAGCCCAGTAAACCTTCCTGCATCAATGCCTTCCTATTGGTCAACAAAACAACCCATCACATTAAATGACCTATAATGAGACTCCAGGATGGAGAATGGCTAGGCTGCATTCATGGCAATGGTGAGGCTGCATTCATGGCAATGGCGAGGCTGCATTCATGGCAATGGCGAGGCTGCATTCATGGCAATGGCGAGGCTGCATTCATGGCAATGGAGAGGCTGCATTCATGGCAATGGAGAGGCTGCATTCATGGCAATGGAGAGGCTGCATTCATGGCAATGGAGAGGCTGCATTCATGGCAATGGAGAGGCTGCATTCATGGCAATGGTGAGGCTGCATTCATGGCAATGGAGAGGCTGCACTGATGGCAATGGTGAGGCTGCATTCATGGCAATGGAGAGGCTGCACTGATGGCAATGGAGAGGCTGCACTGATGGCAATGGAGAGGCTGCATTCATGGCAATGGAGAGGCTGCACTGATGGCAATGGTGAGGCTACACTGATGGCAATGGTGAGGCTGCACTGATGGCAATGGTGAGGCTGCACTGATGGCAATGGTGAGGCTGCACTGATGGCAATGGTGAGGCTGCACTGATGGCAATGGTGAGGCTGCACTGATGGCAATGGTGAGGCTGCACTGATGGCAATTGGGGTACAATCGTGGGGTACGACTTGTCATGCGAATTTGCAGGACAAGTCGCACAAGTGTGAAAGGGGGCCTTAGTCAACATTCAAAACATTTCTTCTTCAGCTGACCCCCAACACAGATACAGGGCCGGTGCTACCACTAGGCAAACCAGGCAGCCGCCTAGGGCGCCCGGCCACTGGTGTTCCTACTCTCTTCTCTCTGCAGCAAGCAAATAAATCTCAGGATCAGCAGACAGCCGCCTCTCCATTCGCACATGGTATCAGAGGAGCAACGGTGGTGGAGGAGGACTGTGTCTGTGTCCCAACTCTGGAATGAATGGAAGCAAGCCAACATTTATTGATGGGTACTGGTGAGGCTGCATTGATGGGCGCTGGTGAGGCTGCATTGATGGGCGCTGGTGAGGCTGCATTGATGGGCGCTGGTGAGGCTGCATTTTATGGATGCTTCATTAAAAAGGTGGCATATAAATGGGCAGGGCAAAGGGGGTGGCTTCAGGGGTGGAGCCAGGAGGGAGGGGGGGCTACAAAATCATGTTTCGTCTAGACTGAGTGTCAGACATCCTCGCACCAGCCCTGGACAGATACGGCCACAGACTGAATAGCAACGAAAGCCTACAAAGTGCCCCTCCAGCGTCCCAATATACAACCCTCCGATTGTTACATTTGATTACAATTTCTTTTCTTTACCTCTGTCGGCTCTGCTTCACATCACTGCAGCTTCGCATTTCAGCTGCGACACAGAAAGTCGCATGACAAGTCAAAGCGCATTCATTTACAACCGGGGGGCAACTGGAGTTCCAGCCACAAAAAAATAAATAAATAAAAATTTCCTGCATTACTTTTCTGTGTCTTCCGTGAAACCTGACGAACAAATGACCGCAAACCGATAACCGACCATCGCAGCGAAAAGCGCAAAGAAGGGCGACGCATCATATCAAACAAAACCAAAGAAAGTTCCCGACCCCCCGAATTCTCCGATCACATCGAAAGCAGACATTTCCAAATTCACCAGAAAGCGGCAGAACCTCCTCACCGCAATGCCGCAAAATCACAGAGAGTGGCGAGGAAGTCGCTCCTTTGTGACTTCACTGCGACTTCAGAGGGTTTTGTCTATTAATACAGAGCCATGAAAAAGTATTCATACCCCTTATTTATTTATACACAAATAAATAAAGATACATAAATAAATATACAAATAAAGATACAGTTCCTTGAAAAAGTATTCATACCCCCTGAAATCCCCACATTTTGTCATGTTACACCCAAAACCATCAATGTATTTTATTGGCATTTTATGTGATGGATCAACACAAAGTGTCACATAATTGTGAAGTGGAAGGAAAATGATACAAATAAATATGTGAAAAGTGTGGGGGAGGGGCATTTGTATGGCGCCCCCTTTACTCTGATACCCCTAAAATCTAGTGGAGCCAATTGCCTTCAGAAGTCACCTAATTAGTAAATAGAGTCCACCTGTGTGTCATTTAATCTCAGTATAAATACAGCTGTTCTGTGAAGCCCTCAGAGGTTTGTTAGAGAACCTTAGTGAACAAACAGCATCATGAAGGCCAAGGAACACACCAGACAGGTCAGGGATGAAGTTGTGGAGAAGTATAAAGCAGGGTCGGGTTATAATAAAATCTCCCCCAAGCTTTGACCATCTCACGGAGCTCTGTTCAATCCATCATCGGAAAATGGAAAGAGTATGGGCACAGCCGCAAACCTACCAAGACATGGCCGTCCACCTAAACTGACCGGGCCGGGCAAGGAGAGCATTCATCAGAGAAGAGCCAAGAGGTCCATGGTAACTGTGGAGGAGCTGCAGAGATCCACAGCTCAGGGGGGAGAATCTGTCCACAGGACAACTATTAGTCGTCTCTCCACAAATCTGCCCTTTATGGAAGAGTGACAAGAAGAAAGACATTGGAGAAAGAAAGTCATAAGAAGTCCTGTTTGTAGTTTGTGAGAAGCCATGTGGGGGAGGGGGCAGCAAACATGTGGAAGAAGGTGATCTGGTCAGAGGAGACCAAAATTCTGCTTTATGGCCTAAAAGCAAAACGCTATGTGTGGGGGAAACTAACACCGCCCATCCCCCAAACACACCATCCCCACCGTGAGACATGGTGGTGGCAGCATCATGTGGTGGGGATGGTTTTCTTCAGCAGGGACAGGGAAGCTGGTCAGAGTTGATGGGAAGATGGATGGAGACAAATACAGGACAATCTTAGAAGAAAACCTGTTAGAGTCGGCAAAAGACTTGAGACCGGGGCGGAGGTTCCCCTTCCAGCAGGACAACGACCCGAAACATCCAGCCAGAGCTACAATGGAATGGTTTACATCAAAGCATATTCATGTGTTAGAATGGCCCAGTCACAGTCCAGACCTAAATCCCATTGAGAATCTGTGGCCAGACTTGTAGAGAAAGGGGGTTCTACAAAGTATTGACTCCGGGGGGCTCCATACAAATGCCCCTCCCCCCACACTTTTCACATATTTCTTTGTATCATTTATCATTTTCCTTCCACTTCACAATTATGTGACACTTTGTGTTGGTCCATCACATAAAATCCCAATAAAATACATTTACGGTTTTGGGTGTAACAAAATGTGGGGAATTTCAGGGGGTATGAATACTTTTTCCAAGGCGCTGTATGTACCACACTCTGTATTGTTATGATTTACCAAAGACAAAGCTGCAAAACATCGAAGTCTCCTGAAAGTTGCATTGAAGTCACATGACTTTGGGGTGTCAGCGGTGTGAACCGTGCAGGGCACAGACACAAGGAAGAAAAGAGGTGCCAAGGCGATGAACCAATGGGATTGCTGCCTTCAGATGGCGACTTCTCCAGCAGAATCACACAGCTTGCTATGCCAGGCAGACCAGCCATTCTCCGGCACATCCCAACCCTGAAGAAGGGTTCCCATGCCCAGAAACGTGGCGGCTTTCAACTGATGATAAAAGAAAATGATTGGTGCCCAACAACCTCATCAGATCGTCTTCGTGGTGATCCTCGTCTCCTTCACCCGAGGTCCCTCAGTGTGGGGGGGCACCCTGTCCCTCAGTGTGGGGGGGCACCCTGTCCCTCAGTGTGGGGGGGCACCCTGTCCCTCAGTGTGGGGGGGGCACCCTGTCCCTCAGTGTGGGGGGGGCACCCTGTCCCTCAGTGTGGGGGGGGCACCCTGTCCCTCAGTGTGGGGGGGGACTCTGTCCCTCAGTGTTGGGGGGGCGTGGGGGGGCATCCTGTCCCTCAGTGTGGGGGGGGGGCGTGGGGGGGGCATCCTGTCCCTCAGTGTGGGGGGGGCACCCTGTCCCTCAGTGTGGGGGGGGCACCCTGTCCCTCAGTGTGGGGGGGCACCCTGTCCCTCAGTGTGGGGGGGGCACCCTGTCCCTCAGTGTGGGGGGGGCACCCTGTCCCTCAGTGTGGGGGGGCACCCTGTCCCTCAGTGTGGGGGGGGACTCTGTCCCTCAGTGTTGGGGGGGCGTGGGGGGGCATCCTGTCCCTCAGTGTGGGGGGGGGGCGTGGGGGGGGCATCCTGTCCCTCAGTGTGGGGGGGGCACCCTGTCCCTCAGTGTGGGGGGGGCACCCTGTCCCTCAGTGTGGGGGGGGCACCCTGTCCCTCAGTGTGGGGGGGCATCCTGTCCCTCAGTGTGGGGGGGCATCCTGTCCCTCAGTGTGGGGGGGCACCCTGTCCCTCAGTGTGGGGGGGCATCCTGTCCCTCAGTGTGGGGGGGCATCCTGTCCCTCAGTGTGGGGGGGCATCCTGTCCCTCAGTGTGGGGGGGGCACCCTGTCCCTCAGTGTGGGGGGGGCACCCTGTCCCTCAGTGTGGGGGGGGCACCCTGTCCCTCAGTGTGGGGGGGCACCCTGTCCCTCAGTGTGGGGGGGCGTGGGGGGGCATCCTGTCCCTCAGTGTGGGGGGGGCGTGTGGGAGATCCTGTCCCTCAGTGTGGGGGGGCACCCTGTCCCTCAGTGTGGGGGGGCATCCTGTCCCTCAGTGTGGGGGGGCACCCTGTCCCTCAGTGTGGGGGGGCACCCTGTCCCTCAGTGTGGGGGGGCACCCTGTCCCTCAGTGTGGGGGGGGCACCCTGTCTCTCAGTGTGGGGGGGCACCCTGTCTCTCAGTGTGGGGGGGGCACCCTGTCCCTCAGTGTGGGGGGGGCACCCTGTCCCTCAGTGTGGGGGGGGCACCCTGTCTCTCAGTAGGGGGGGGATTCTGAACACTAAAACTTATTTTTGTATTTCTTTTCCCGGAAATTTGTGTTTAATATACAGCTGCGCAAACATCATGTGACATAAAAAATTTCAACAGTCACCATTTTTTTCTCCAGGGTCTCTGCTTTCAGACAATATGGTCATTTTCTAGCAAAAACGTGATTTCAACATGTGTGTGACGTGAATATGACAACATGTGTGTGACGTGAATATGACAACATGTGTGTGACGTGAATATGACAACATGTGTGTGACGTGAATATGACAACATGTGTGTGACGTGAATATGGTATCGCCCGGATGGCGAGGGGTTAAGCAGAAAACGATGCAAAGACGCTGCAAGGACGCATGTCTGCGCTCTCCATGTTCTCCCATCGATGTCTATGGGACAAAAATGTCACCCTGTGAAGCTCACACTGCACCGCGTCACATGAATGTGAATGGACACCATAGAGGGTCATGTGATTGGGACTGCTACGAATCGCAGCGTGACGACAGACTCAGGAGAAAGCTCACCTAGTGTGAAAAAAGAAAACGAATGCGGACGTCACATGTCAGACCCGCTAAGCTGCAATATATGAGATTTCTGAGTTCAGGTTTATTATCACTTCAGGTGAAGTTTTTTTAAAGGCAAAACTTTGTGTTGCGCTTCGGATGGAATCGGAATTGTGACCCCCAATCAGGTTTTATATCCTCTTCCCATAGTCACAAGTACGAGTTTTGTCTTTAGATGGAATCTAATACCCATATATACAGTATACACGGCACTGTGCGTACAATGTGTGTGTCTTCACCCATATATACAGTATACACGGCACTGTGCGTACAATGTGTGTGTCTTCACCCATATATACAGTATACACGGCACTGTGCGTACAATGTGTGTGTCTTCACCCATATATACAGTATACACGGCACTGTGCGTACAATGTGTGTGTCTTCACCCATATATACAGTATACACGGCACTGTGCGTACAATGTGTGTGTCTTCACCCATATATACAGTATACACGGCACTGTGCGTACAATGTGTGTGTCTTCACCCATATATACAGTATACACGGCGCTGTGCGTTCATTGTGTGTGTCTTCACCCATATATACAGTATACACGGCGCTGTGTACACATTGTGTGTGTCTTCAACCATAAATATATACATCAATATACACAGTATACACGGCACTGCGCGCAAATCATCTATATATATAGTATACACGGCACTGTGCGTACATTGTGTGTGTCTTCATCTATATATATAGTATACACAGCACTGTGCGTACATTGTGTGTGTCTTCATCTATATATATAGTATACACGGTGCTGTGCGTACATTGTGTGTGTCTTCATCTATATATGTAGTATACACGGCGCTGTGCGTACATTGTGTGTGTCTTCATCTATATATGTAGTATACACGGCGCTGTGCGTACATTGTGTGTGTCTTCATCTATATATATATAGTATACACGGCACTGTGTGTACATTGTGTGTGTCTTCATCTATATATATAGTATACACGGCACTGTGCGTACATTGTGTGTGTCTTCATCCATATATACAGTATACACGGCACTGTGCGTACATTGTGTGTGTCTTCATCCATATATACAGTATACACGGCGCTGTGCGTACATTATGTGTGTCTTCATCCATATATACAGTATACACGGCACTGTGCGTACATTGTGTGTGTCTTCATCCATATATACAGTATACACGGCACTGTGTGTACATTGTGTGTGTCTTCATCTATATATATAGTATACACGGTGCTGTGCGTACATTGTGTGTGTCTTCATCTATATATATAGTATACACGGCACTGTGCACGCATTGTGTGTGTCTTCATCTATATATGTAGTATACACGGCACTGTGCGTACATTGTGTGTGTCTTCATCCATATATACAGTATACACGGCACTGTGCGTACATTGTGTGTGTCTTCATCTATATATGTAGTATACACGGCACTGTGCGTACATTGTGTGTGTCTTCATCTATATATATAGTATACACGGCGCTGTGCGTACATTGTGTGTGTCTTCATCCATATATACAGTATACACGGCACTGTGCGTACATTGTGTGTGTCTTCATCTATATATGTAGTATACACGGCACTGTGCGTACATTGTGTGTGTCTTCATCCATATATACAGTATACACGGCACTGTGTGTACATTGTGTGTGTCTTCATCTATATATGTAGTATACACGGCACTGTGCGTACATTGTGTGTGTCTTCATCTATATATATAGTATACACGGCGCTGTGCGTACATTGTGTGTGTCTTCATCCATATATACAGTATACACGGCACTGTGCGTACATTGTGTGTGTCTTCATCTATATATATAGTATACACGGCGCTGTGCGTACATTGTGTGTGTCTTCATCCATATATACAGTATACACAGCACTGTGCACGCATTGTGTGTGTCTTCATCTATATATGTAGTATACACGGCGCTGTGCGTACATTGTGTGTGTCTTCATCTATATATATAGTATACACGGCGCTGTGCGTACATTGTGTGTGTCTTCATCTATATATGTAGTATACACGGCGCTGTGCGTACATTGTGTGTGTCTTCATCTATATATGTAGTATACACGGCACTGTGCGTACATTGTGTGTGTCTTCATCTATATATATAGTATACACGGCGCTGTGCGTACATTGTGTGTGTCTTCATCTATATATGTAGTATACACGGTGCTGTGCGTACATTGTGTGTGTCTTCATCCATATATACAGTATACACGGCACTGTGTGTACATTGTGTGTGTCTTCATCCATATATACAGTATACACGGCACTGTGTGTACATTGTGTGTGTCTTCATCTATATATACAGTATACACGGCACTGTGCACGCATTGTGTGTGTCTTCATCTATATATATAGTATACACGGCGCTGTGCGTACATTGTGTGTGTCTTCATCCATATATACAGTATACACAGCACTGTGTGTACATTGTGTGTGTCTTCATCTATATATGTAGTATACACGGCACTGTGCGTACATTGTGTGTGTCTTCATCTATATATACAGTATACACGGCGCTGTGCGCACATTGTGTGTGTCTTCATCTATATATGTAGTATACACGGCGCTGTGCGCACATTGTGTGTGTCTTCATCTATATATGTAGTATACACGGCACTGTGCGCACATTGTGTGTGTCTTCATCCATATATACAGTATACACGGCACTGTGCGTACATTGTGTGTGTCTTCATCCATATATACAGTATACACGGTGCTGTGCGTACATTGTGTGTGTCTTCATCTATATATATAGTATACACGGCACTGTGCGTACATTGTGTGTGTCTTCATCTATATATGTAGTATACACGGCACTGTGCGTACATTGTGTGTGTCTTCATCCATATATACAGTATACACGGCACTGTGCGTACATTGTGTGTGTCTTCATCTATATATATAGTATACACGGCGCTGTGCGTACATTGTGTGTGTCTTCATCTATATATACAGTATACACGGCACTGTGCGTACATTGTGTGTGTCTTCATCCATATATACAGTATACACGGCACTGTGCACACATTGTGTGTGTCTTCATCTATATATATAGTATACACGGTGCTGTGCGTACATTGTGTGTGTCTTCATCTATATATGTAGTATACACGGCACTGTGCGTACATTGTGTGTGTCTTCATCTATATATACAGTATACACGGCACTGTGCGTACATTGTGTGTGTCTTCATCCATATATACAGTATACACGGCACTGTGTGTACATTGTGTGTGTCTTCATCTATATATATAGTATACACGGCACTGTGCGTACATTGTGTGTGTCTTCATCTATATATATAGTATACACGGCACTGTGCGTACATTGTGTGTGTCTTCATCTATATATACAGTATACACGGCACTGTGCGTACATTGTGTGTGTCTTCATCTATATATACAGTATACACGGCACTGTGCGTACATTGTGTGTGTCTTCATCTATATATATAGTATACACGGCACTGTGCGTACATTGTGTGTGTCTTCATCTATATATACAGTATACACGGCACTGTGTGTACATTGTGTGTGTCTTCATCTATATATATAGTATACACGGCGCTGTGCGTACATTGTGTGTGTCTTCATCTATATATATAGTATACACGGCGCTGTGCACGCATTGTGTGTGTCTTCATCTATATATACAGTATACACGGCACTGTGCGTACATTGTGTGTGTCTTCATCTATATATATAGTATACACGGCGCTGTGCGTACATTGTGTGTGTCTTCATCTATATATACAGTATACACGGCACTGTGCGTACATTGTGTGTGTCTTCATCCATATATACAGTATACACGGCACTGTGCACGCATTGTGTGTGTCTTCATCTATATATGTAGTATACACGGCACTGTGCGTACATTGTGTGTGTCTTCATCTATATATACAGTATACACGGCACTGTGCACGCATTGTGTGTGTCTTCATCCATATATACAGTATACACGGCGCTGTGCGCACATTGTGTGTGTCTTCATCTATATATATAGTATACACGGCGCTGTGCGCACATTGTGTGTGTCTTCATCTATATATGTAGTATACACGGTGCTGTGCGTACATTGTGTGTGTCTTCATCCATATATACAGTATACACGGCACTGTGCGTACATTGTGTGTGTCTTCATCTATATATATAGTATACACGGCGCTGTGCGTACATTGTGTGTGTCTTCATCTATATATACAGTATACACGGCACTGTGCGTACATTGTGTGTGTCTTCATCCATATATACAGTATACACGGCACTGTGCACACATTGTGTGTGTCTTCATCTATATATATAGTATACACGGTGCTGTGCGTACATTGTGTGTGTCTTCATCTATATATACAGTATACACGGCACTGTGCGTACATTGTGTGTGTCTTCATCTATATATGTAGTATACACGGCACTGTGCGTACATTGTGTGTGTCTTCATCCATATATACAGTATACACGGCACTGTGCGTACATTGTGTGTGTCTTCATCCATATATACAGTATACACGGCACTGTGCGTACATTGTGTGTGTCTTCATCCATATATACAGTATACACGGCACTGTGTGTACATTGTGTGTGTCTTCATCTATATGTACAGTATACACGGCACTGTGCGTACATTGTGTGTGTCTTCATCTATATATACAGTATACACGGCACTGTGCGTACATTGTGTGTGTCTTCATCCATATATACAGTATACACGGCACTGTGTGTACATTGTGTGTGTCTTCATCTATATGTACAGTATACACGGCACTGTGCGTACATTGTGTGTGTCTTCATCCATATATACAGTATACACAGCACTGTGCGTACATTGTGTGTGTCTTCATCTATATATGTAGTATACACGGCACTGTGCACGCATTGTGTGTGTCTTCATCTATATATACAGTATACACGGTGCTGTGCGTACATTGTGTGTGTCTTCATCTATATATATAGTATACACGGCACTGTGCGTACATTGTGTGTGTCTTCATCTATATATACAGTATACACGGCACTGTGCACGCATTGTGTGTGTCTTCATCTATATATACAGTATACACGGCACTGTGCGTACATTGTGTGTGTCTTCATCTATATATACAGTATACACGGCACTGTGCACGCATTGTGTGTGTCTTCATCTATATATACAGTATACACGGCACTGTGCGTACATTGTGTGTGTCTTCATCTATATATACAGTATACACGGCACTGTGCGCACATTGTGTGTGTCTTCATCCATATATACAGTATACACGGCACTGTGCGTACATTGTGTGTGTCTTCATCTATATATATAGTATACACGGCGCTGTGCGTACATTGTGTGTGTCTTCATCTATATATACAGTATACACGGCACTGTGCGTACATTGTGTGTGTCTTCATCCATATATACAGTATACACAGCACTGTGCACGCATTGTGTGTGTCTTCATCTATATATGTAGTATACACGGCGCTGTGCGTACATTGTGTGTGTCTTCATCTATATATACAGTATACACAGCACTGTGCACGCATTGTGTGTGTCTTCATCCATATATACAGTATACACGGCACTGTGCGTACATTGTGTGTGTCTTCATCCATATATACAGTATACACAGCACTGTGCACGCATTGTGTGTGTCTTCATCTATATATGTAGTATACACGGCACTGTGCGTACATTGTGTGTGTCTTCATCCATATATACAGTATACACGGCGCTGTGCGCACATTGTGTGTGTCTTCATCTATATATATAGTATACACGGCGCTGTGCGCACATTGTGTGTGTCTTCATCTATATATGTAGTATACACGGCACTGTGCGTACATTGTGTGTGTCTTCATCTATATATACAGTATACACGGCACTGTGCGTACATTGTGTGTGTCTTCATCTATATATACAGTATACACGGCGCTGTGCGCACATTGTGTGTGTCTTCATCTATATATACAGTATACACGGCACTGTGCACGCATTGTGTGTGTCTTCATCTATATATGTAGTATATACACGGCACTGTGCGTACATTGTGTGTGTCTTCATCTATATATACAGTATACACGGCACTGTGCACGCATTGTGTGTGTCTTCATCCATATATACAGTATACACGGCACTGTGTGTACATTGTGTGTGTCTTCATCTATATATACAGTATACACGGCACTGTGTGTACATTGTGTGTGTCTTCATCTATATATATAGTATACACGGCACTGTGCGTACATTGTGTGTGTCTTCATCCATATATACAGTATACACGGCACTGTGTGTACATTGTGTGTGTCTTCATCCATATATACAGTATACACGGCACTGTGTGTACATTGTGTGTGTCTTCATCCATATATACAGTATACACGGCACTGTGCGTACATTGTGTGTGTCTTCATCTATATATATAGTATACACGGCACTGTGCGTACATTGTGTGTGTCTTCATCTATATATGTAGTATACACGGCGCTGTGCGTACATTGTGTGTGTCTTCATCTATATATACAGTATACACGGCGCTGTGCACGCATTGTGTGTGTCTTCATCTATATATACAGTATACACGGCACTGTGCACGCATTGTGTGTGTCTTCATCTATATATACAGTATACACGGTGCTGTGCGTACATTGTGTGTGTCTTCATCTATATATACAGTATACACGGTGCTGTGCGTACATTGTGTGTGTCTTCATCTATATATATAGTATACACGGTGCTGTGCGTACATTGTGTGTGTCTTCATCTATATATGTAGTATACACGGTGCTGTGCGTACATTGTGTGTGTCTTCATCTATATATACAGTATACACGGCACTGTGCACGCATTGTGTGTGTCTTCATCTATATATACAGTATACACGGCACTGTGCGCACATTGTGTGTGTCTTCATCCATATATACAGTATACACGGCACTGTGTGTACATTGTGTGTGTCTTCATCTATATGTAGTATACACGGCGCTGTGCGTACATTGTGTGTGTCTTCATCTATATATACAGTATACACGGTGCTGTGCGTACATTGTGTGTGTCTTCATCTATATATATAGTATACACAGTGCTGTGCGTACATTGTGTGTGTCTTCATCTATATATATAGTATACACGGTGCTGTGCGTACATTGTGTGTGTCTTCATCTATATATATAGTATACACGGCGCTGTGCGCACATTGTGTGTGTCTTCATCTATATATACAGTATACACGGCACTGTGCACGCATTGTGTGTGTCTTCATCTATATATACAGTATACACGGCACTGTGTGTACATTGTGTGTGTCTTCATCCATATATACAGTATACACGGCACTGTGTGTACATTGTGTGTGTCTTCATCCATATATACAGTATACACGGCACTGTGCGTACATTGTGTGTGTCTTCATCTATATATATAGTATACACGGCGCTGTGCGTACATTGTGTGTGTCTTCATCTATATATACAGTATACACGGCACTGTGTGTACATTGTGTGTGTCTTCATCCATATATACAGTATACACGGCACTGTGCGTACATTGTGTGTGTCTTCATCTATATATACAGTATACACGGCACTGTGCGTACATTGTGTGTGTCTTCATCTATATATATAGTATACACGGCGCTGTGCGTACATTGTGTGTGTCTTCATCCATATATACAGTATACACGGCACTGTGCACGCATTGTGTGTGTCTTCATCTATATATACAGTATACACGGCACTGTGCGTACATTGTGTGTGTCTTCATCCATATATACAGTATACACGGCACTGTGCACGCATTGTGTGTGTCTTCATCTATATATGTAGTATACACGGCACTGTGCGTACATTGTGTGTGTCTTCATCCATATATACAGTATACACGGCACTGTGCGTACATTGTGTGTGTCTTCATCTATATATACAGTATACACGGCACTGTGCACGCATTGTGTGTGTCTTCATCTATATATGTAGTATACACGGCGCTGTGCGTACATTGTGTGTGTCTTCATCTATATATACAGTATACACAGCACTGTGCACGCATTGTGTGTGTCTTCATCTATATATGTAGTATACACGGCGCTGTGCGTACATTGTGTGTGTCTTCATCCATATATACAGTATACACGGCACTGTGCGTACATTGTGTGTGTCTTCATCCATATATACAGTATACACGGCACTGTGCGTACATTGTGTGTGTCTTCATCCATATATACAGTATACACGGCACTGTGCGTACATTGTGTGTGTCTTCATCTATATATATAGTATACACGGCGCTGTGCGTACATTGTGTGTGTCTTCATCTATATATACAGTATACACGGCACTGTGCGTACATTGTGTGTGTCTTCATCTATATATACAGTATACACGGCACTGTGCACGCATTGTGTGTGTCTTCATCTATATATACAGTATACACGGCACTGTGCGCACATTGTGTGTGTCTTCATCCATATATACAGTATACACGGCACTGTATGTACATTGTGTGTGTCTTCATCTATATATACAGTATACACGGCACTGTATGTACATTGTGTGTGTCTTCATCTATATATATAGTATACACGGCACTGTATGTACATTGTGTGTGTCTTCATCTATATATACAGTATACACGGCACTGTGCGTACATTGTGTGTGTCTTCATCTATATATACAGTATACACGGCACTGTGCGTACATTGTGTGTGTCTTCATCTATATATACAGTATACACGGCACTGTGCACGCATTGTGTGTGTCTTCATCTATATATGTAGTATACACGGCACTGTGCGTACATTGTGTGTGTCTTCATCTATATATGTAGTATACACGGCACTGTGCGTACATTGTGTGTGTCTTCATCCATATATACAGTATACACGGCACTGTATGTACATTGTGTGTGTCTTCATCTATATATATAGTATACACGGCACTGTGCGTACATTGTGTGTGTCTTCATCTATATATACAGTATACACGGCACTGTGTGTACATTGTGTGTGTCTTCATCTATATATATAGTATACACGGCACTGTGCGTACATTGTGTGTGTCTTCATCTATATATACAGTATACACGGCACTGTGCGTACATTGTGTGTGTCTTCATCTATATATACAGTATACACGGCACTGTGCACGCATTGTGTGTGTCTTCATCTATATATGTAGTATACACGGCACTGTGCGTACATTGTGTGTGTCTTCATCTATATATACAGTATACACGGCGCTGTGCGTACATTGTGTGTGTCTTCATCTATATATACAGTATACACGGCACTGTGTGTACATTGTGTGTGTCTTCATCCATATATACAGTATACACGGCGCTGTGCGTACATTGTGTGTGTCTTCATCTATATATACAGTATACACGGCACTGTGCGTACATTGTGTGTGTCTTCATCTATATATATAGTATACACGGCACTGTGCGTACATTGTGTGTGTCTTCATCTATATATACAGTATACACGGCACTGTGCACGCATTGTGTGTGTCTTCATCTATATATACAGTATACACGGCACTGTGCGCACATTGTGTGTGTCTTCATCTATATATATAGTATACACGGCACTGTGCGTACATTGTGTGTGTCTTCATCTATATATACAGTATACACGGCGCTGTGCGTACATTGTGTGTGTCTTCATCTATATATACAGTATACACGGCGCTGTGCGTACATTGTGTGTGTCTTCATCTATATATACAGTATACACGGCACTGTGCACGCATTGTGTGTGTCTTCATCTATATATACAGTATACACGGCACTGTGCGCACATTGTGTGTGTCTTCATCTATATATACAGTATACACGGCACTGTGTGTACATTGTGTGTGTCTTCATCTATATATATAGTATACACGGCACTGTGCGTACATTGTGTGTGTCTTCATCTATATATGTAGTATACACGGCGCTGTGCGTACATTGTGTGTGTCTTCATCTATATATACAGTATACACGGCACTGTGCACGCATTGTGTGTGTCTTCATCCATATATACAGTATACACGGCACTGTGTGTACATTGTGTGTGTCTTCATCCATATATACAGTATACACGGCACTGTGTGTACATTGTGTGTGTCTTCATCCATATATACAGTATACACGGCACTGTGCGTACATTGTGTGTGTCTTCATCTATATATATAGTATACACGGCACTGTGCGTACATTGTGTGTGTCTTCATCTATATATATAGTATACACGGTGCTGTGCGTACATTGTGTGTGTCTTCATCTATATATGTAGTATACACGGTGCTGTGCGTACATTGTGTGTGTCTTCATCTATATATATAGTATACACGGCACTGTGCGTACATTGTGTGTGTCTTCATCTATATATGTAGTATACACGGTGCTGTGCGTACATTGTGTGTGTCTTCATCTATATATGTAGTATACACGGCACTGTGCGTACATTGTGTGTGTCTTCATCTATATATGTAGTATACACGGTGCTGTGCGTACATTGTGTGTGTCTTCATCTATATATACAGTATACACGGCACTGTGCGTACATTGTGTGTGTCTTCATCTATATATATAGTATACACGGCACTGTGCACGCATTGTGTGTGTCTTCATCTATATATACAGTATACACGGCACTGTGCACGCATTGTGTGTGTCTTCATCTATATATACAGTATACACGGCACTGTGCGTACATTGTGTGTGTCTTCATCCATATATACAGTATACACGGCACTGTGCACGCATTGTGTGTGTCTTCATCTATATATGTAGTATACACGGCACTGTGCGTACATTGTGTGTGTCTTCATCCATATATACAGTATACACAGCACTGTGCGTACATTGTGTGTGTCTTCATCTATATATATAGTATACACGGCGCTGTGCGTACATTGTGTGTGTCTTCATCTATATATATAGTATACACGGCACTGTGCGTACATTGTGTGTGTCTTCATCTATATATACAGTATACACGGCACTGTGCACGCATTGTGTGTGTCTTCATCTATATATACAGTATACACGGCGCTGTGCGTACATTGTGTGTGTCTTCATCTATATATACAGTATACACAGCACTGTGCGTACATTGTGTGTGTCTTCATCCATATATACAGTATACACGGCGCTGTGCGTACATTGTGTGTGTCTTCATCCATATATACAGTATACACGGCACTGTGCGTACATTGTGTGTGTCTTCATCTATATATACAGTATACACAGCACTGTGCGTACATTGTGTGTGTCTTCATCCATATATACAGTATACACGGCGCTGTGCGTACATTGTGTGTGTCTTCATCCATATATACAGTATACACGGCACTGTGTGTACATTGTGTGTGTCTTCATCTATATATATAGTATACACGGCACTGTGCGCACATTGTGTGTGTCTTCATCCATATATACAGTATACACGGCACTGTGCGTACATTGTGTGTGTCTTCATCTATATATATAGTATACACGGCGCTGTGCGTACATTGTGTGTGTCTTCATCCATATATACAGTATACACGGCACTGTGCGTACATTGTGTGTGTCTTCATCCATATATACAGTATACACGGCACTGTGCGTACATTGTGTGTGTCTTCATCTATATATACAGTATACACGGCACTGTGCGCACATTGTGTGTGTCTTCATCCATATATACAGTATACACGGCGCTGTGCGTACATTGTGTGTGTCTTCATCCATATATATAGTATACACGGCACTGTGCGTACATTGTGTGTGTCTTCATCTATATATATAGTATACACGGCACTGTGCGTACATTGTGTGTGTCTTCATCCATATATACAGTATACACGGCACTGTGCACGCATTGTGTGTGTCTTCATCTATATATGTAGTATACACGGCACTGTGCGTACATTGTGTGTGTCTTCATCTATATATACAGTATACACGGCACTGTGCACGCATTGTGTGTGTCTTCATCTATATATACAGTATACACGGCACTGTGCGCACATTGTGTGTGTCTTCATCCATATATACAGTATACACGGCACTGTGCGTACATTGTGTGTGTCTTCATCTATATATGTAGTATACACGGTGCTGTGCGTACATTGTGTGTGTCTTCATCTATATATGTAGTATACACGGTGCTGTGCGTACATTGTGTGTGTCTTCATCCATGTATACAGTATACACGGCGCTGTGCGTACATTGTGTGTGTCTTCATCCATGTATACAGTATACACGGCGCTGTCCGCACATTGTGTGTGTCTTCACCCATAAATATATACATCAATATACACAGTATACACGGCACTGCGTGCACATTGTGCGTCTTCATCCATATATATATATATAGTATACACGGCACTGTGCACGCATTGTGTGTGTCTTCATCCATAAATACATACATCTATATACACAGTATACATGGCACTTTGCACATTGTACATATATACAGTATACACGGCGCTGTACTCAGATTGTGTAATAAGAAAACAGTTACAAAGTATCATCAGAGAAGATGTGGCCCCCCTAGATTAGGGCCCCCCTGGATGGGATGAGAGAAGAGGGTACCTGGTGCAGGCTCTGGCAGTGTCCGGGTGTCAGGCTCGGTGTCAGGGTGACACCCGGTATCCAGGCGCGGTGTGAAGTGTCACTCCTGGGGCAGAGCCGTCCATTGTCATGTTAATACCTGAGAGGAGAGTCACACCTGAGTGTCCTTGACAGCAATGAGACTCTCTGCAGGAGAGCCCCAGATTAACCCCTTCACTGCCAACCTCACCGCTACAGGGCATGGGTACCCCCCACATATAGATAGGGGATGGGGGGGAGGAGAGAAGAGAGGGGGGAGAGAAGAGAAGAGAGGAAGAGGAGAGGAGAGAAGAGAGGGAGAGGAAAAAGAGGGGGAGAGGAGAGGGAGAGGAGAAAAGAGAGGGAGAGGAAGAGAGGGAGTGGAAAAAAGAGAAGGAGAGGAGAGAAGAGGGAGGAGGGGGGGAGGAGACAAGAGAAAATAGAGAGAGGAGAGGAGAAAAGAGAGGGAGAGGAGAGAAGAGAGAAAGGAGGGGGAGAGAAGAGAAGGAGAGATAAGAGAGAAGGGGAGAGAGAAAGGAGGAGGAGAGAGGAGAGGAGAGAAAAGATAGAGAAGAGAGAGAGGAAGAGAGGGAGGAGAGAGAGAAAGAAAGGAGAGAGAAGAGAGAGACAGGAGAAGAGAGAGAGAGAAGTGAGGGAAGAGGGTGAAGAAGGGGGAAAGAGAAGAAAGAGTGGGAAGGAGAGAGAAGAAGAGGGAGAGGAGAGTAAAGAGAGATGAGAGAGAGCTTTACTCCCCTTCCCATCCAATCCTCTACAAATGCAGCTACTTTGGCAATGTTGGGGTGTATTTGATCCCGCCAACAAAACGTATATTGAAGTTTAGAGGAGAGAGAGAGAAAGAGAGAAGTATTCAGTGGAGAAGTATGGGGAAGGCTCTTGTGGTCATAGGGGGTCATGGGTGGTCATAGATCTCTGATGGTCTCCGGTGGTCTCTGGTGGTCTCCGGTGGTCTATGATGGTCTCCGGTGGTCTATGATGGTCTCCGGTGGTCTCCAATGGTCTCTGGTGGTCTCCAATGGTCTCCGGTGGTCTCTGATGGTCTCAGGTTGTCTCCGGTGGCCACCGATGGTCTCCGGCAGTCCGCGGTGGTCTCTGATGGTCTTCGGCAGTCTCCAGTGGTCTCCGATGGTCTCCGACGGTCATTGATGGTCTCCGATGGTCTCCGGTGGTCTCCGATGGTCTCTGATGGTCCCCGGTGGTCTCCAATGGTCTCTGGTGGTCTCTGATGGTCTCCAATGGTCTCCAGTGGTCTCTGATGGTCTCCAGTGGTCCCCGATGGTCTCCAACGGTCTCTGGTGGTCTCTGGTGGTCTCCGATGGTCTCTGAAGGTCTTCGGTGGTCTCTAATGGTCTCTGGTGGTCTCCAATGGTCTCTGGTGGTCTCCAATGGTCTCTGGTGGTCTCCGGTGGTCTCTAAAGGTCTCCGGTGGTCTCCAATGGTCTTTGTTGGTCTCCGATGGTCTCCGGTGGTCTCTGATAGTCTCTAGTGGCCTCCGATGGTCTCCGGCAGTCTCCGGTGGTCTCTGATGGTGTTTGGCAGTCTCCAATGGTCTCTGGTGGTCTCTAATGTCTCCGGTGGTCATCAATGGTCTCTGATGGTCTCTGGTGGTCTCCAGTGGTCTCCGATGGTCTCTGGTGGTCTCCAATGGTCTCTGGTGGTCTCAGGTGGTCTCCAGTGGTCTCTAAAGTTCTCCGGTAGTCTCCAATGGTCTCCGGTGGTCTCTGATAGTCTCCGGTGGCCTCCGATGGTCTCCGGCAGTCTCCGGTGGTCTCTGATGGTCTCCGGTGGTCATCGATGGTCTCCGATGGTCTCCGATGGTCTCTGATGTTCTCTGGTGGTCTCCAATGGCCTTTGGTTCTCTGGTGGTCTCCGGTGGTCATCGATGGTCTCCGATGGTCTCCGATGGTCTCTGATGGTCACAGATGGTCTCAGATGATCTCCAATGGTCTCCGGTGATCTCTGGTGGTCTCCGATGGTCTCCGGTGGTCTCTGGTGGTCTCAGGAGAACACTTTAGTTCTGCACTCCGGTGACACAGAGGTTAATCTCTGCAGGTTTCCACAACACACCGCACTGTACATTGTGGTGTGAATGGGGCCCACGGGAAACGATTGTCTTCTGCAATCCTCCTCTCCACATATGAAGGTGTGAAGGAGCTCTGAGTGCAGATAAAGAAGTGTCACAACTCAGGAGCACCAATCCATCTCCTCTCATCCTAAACCTGAGAGGAGGATTAAAAGGAGTGAGATGGGGAAGAGAGGAGAGGAGAGGAGGGGGGATAGATTTTGAGAAATAGAAAGAAAATATGAATTGATAAAGAGTAAAAAAAAGGAGAGACAGAGAGAAAAAGAAAGGGAGAAAAGGAAGGAAGGTAGGAGAAAGGGAAGAAAGGAAGGAAAGGAAGGAAGGAGAGAGGGAATGAAAGAAAAAAGAAAAGGAAGGAGGGAGGGAGGAAGGATGGAAGGAAAGAGAGAAGGAAGGAAGGGAAAATTATGGAAGACTGAAGAGAAGGAAGGAAGGATGGAAGAAAAACGATAAGGAAGGAAAGAACGAAAAAAGAGGAGGAAGGAAGGATGGAGGGAAGAGAGGAGAGAGGGATGGAGGAAAGGATCAAAGAAAAGAAAGAGGGAAGGAAGGAAGAATGAAAGAAAGGCGAAAGGAAGGAAGGAGGGAGGGAAGGAGAAAGGGGAAAAAGGAAGGATAGAGAGAAGGAAGGGAAGATAGAAGAAAAGAAAGAAGGAAGGAAGGAAGGAGGGAAGGATGGGAGAGTTAAAGAAAGGAGAGAAGGAAGGAGGGAGAGAGAGAGGGAAGGAAGGAGGAAGGGAAGGAAGGAGGAAGGGAAGGAAGGAGGGAGGGAGGGAGGGAAGGAAGGAGGAAGGGAAGGAAGGAGGAAGGGAAGGAAGGAGGGAGGGAGGGAGGGAAGGAAGGATGGATGGAGGGAGGGAAGGATGGGAGAATGAAATTAAGGAGAGAAGGAAGGAAGGGGAGAAGGAAGGAAGGAGAGGGAAGGAAGGAATGAATGAGAGAAGGAAGGAATGAATGAGAGAAGGAAGGAAGGAGAGAGGGAAGGAAGAAGGATGGAAGGAAGGAGAGAAAGAGAGAAGGAGAGAAGGAATCATTGAGAGAAGGAAGGAAGGAGAGAATAAAGGATGGAGAGAAGGAAGGAGGAAAGGAGAGAAGGGAGGAAGGAGGAAAGGAGAGAAGGAAGGAAGTATGAAGAGAAGGATGGAAGAAAGGAGAGAAGGAGAGAAGGAAGGATGGACAGAGAGAAGGAAGAGGAGGAAGGAAGGATGGAGAGAAGGAAGGATGCATGGAGAGAAGGATGGAAGAAATAAGAGAAAGAGAGAAGGAAGGAGGAAAGGAGAGAAGGAAGGAAGGAGAGAAGGAAGGATGCATGGAGAGAGAAGGATGGAAGAAATAAGAGAAAGAGAGAAGGAAGGAGGAAAGGAGAGAAGGAAGGAAGGAAGGAAGGAGGAAGGAAAGGATGGAAGAAAGGAGAGAAGGAAGGAAGGATGGAAGGAAGGAAGGAGAGAAGGAAGGATGGACGGAGAGAAGGATGGAAGGAGAGAAGGTAGAGGAGGAAGGAAGGAAAGAGAGAAGGAAGGAAGGATGGAGAGAAGGATGGAAGAAAGGAGAGAAGGAAGGATGGAAGGAAGAATGGACGGAGAGAAGAATGGAAGGAAGGAGAGAAGGAAAGATGGAAGGAAGGAAGAAGAGAAGGAAGAGGAGGAAGGAAGGAGGGAAAGAGAGAAGGAAGGATGGAAGCAATGAGAGATGGAAGAAAGTAACAAAGGTGAGAAGGAAGGATGGAAGGAAGGAAGGTGAGAAGGAAGGATGGAAGGAAGGAAGGTGAGAAGGAAGGATGGAAGGAAGGAAGGTGAGAAGGAAGGATGGAAGGAAGGAAGGAGAGGAGGAAGGAAGGAATCATGTAAAAGACTATCAATGTTGCCTTTGTTGCCGTCATCCTGATCAGATTTTAGACCTCTTCACACTGATGTTCCCATTGACTGACACGCATGCAGGACTTGTGCAGAGAACCTGCAGTGTGAACAGTTACATAGGATTTAATGGGGAATAATTTTTATGCGCTTTTGTCGCCCTGGCAAATCGCAGACAGGTGAGTGTGTAAAGGGGGTTTAGCTTTCATTTTTTTCCTAGCACAAGAAAAATGACAGCTGTGATCTGATTGGCTCCTGCAGGAAATTCATTTTCTAGGCCTATTCTTTTTTGTCGGGTGATCGCACTGTCGGAGCTGTGATGGAACATATCCGGAAGGTTCTTTTTAGTAAATAGCGGTTCAGAGAAGATGATGTCACATAATATGAAGTCCATCAGTGGGAGAGACACTTACCTTCATCTCCTGAGTGTCTGCATTTAAAGGGGAAGTACACACAATATATACCGGTCATAGAGATCAGCGTATCTACATCCCAATCATCTGTGTGCAAAGGACAGACTTATCTACGTATCTCCTCGTTACATACTCGTTGCCTGCTTCCTGCTTCACCGCCCCTTCTCGCCAAACAAGTCTGGAGGTCATTCAGAAAACAATACAACCCCCCCCCCAGAGCTAATGTCATGTCTCAAGTGTTAATGGATGAGTGCTCTTTAAAAGAAAGTCCATACATTCTTGTTGCAATTATGTAGAACAGCAGGCTCCATACTGCGGCCCGGGGGGTAATATTCCATACACTGACACCAACAATGGGGCATAATTCCTTCCATTATTGCCAGCAATGAGCCACTAACCCTATTTCTAACCATAAACCTAACCCTAATCATAACCCTAATCCTAATCATAACCCCAATCCTAGTCTAACCCTAACCATAGCCATAACCCTAATCCTAACTCTATTTATAACCATAGCCATAACCCAAACCCTAGTCTAACCCTAATCATAACCCTAACCATAACCCTACTCACAACCCTAACCATAGCCATAAACCTAACTATAGGCATTAACCCTAACCTGAACTTTATTTATACCCCCAACCCAAACCCTAATCTAACCCAAGCCACAACCCTAACCATAGCTATAACCCTAACCCTAGCCATAACCCTAGCCTATCCCTAACTATAGCCATAACCCTACTCACAACCCTAATCATAGCCATAACCCTAACCTTAGACATAACCTTAACCCTATTTATAACCCTAACCCAAACCCTAATCTAACCCAAGCTATAATCCTAACCATAACCCTAACCCTAGTCATAACCTTAACCCTAACCATAGCCATAATGTCACGGGAAGCACCCTCATGGCTAACAGAGGACAGAATGAGAATTAGACTTGAAAAACATAACATTAATAAATCACCGGGACCAGATGGCTTGCACCCGAGGGTACTTAGGGAACTCAGTCAAGTAATTGGCAGAACATTGTTCCTCATTTTTACTGACAGTCTACTGACTGGAATGGTACCAGATGATTGGAGAAAAGCCAATGTAGCTCCAATATTTAAAAAGAGCCAAAATACATCCCTGGGAATTACAGACCAGTCAGCCTAACATCAATAGTATGTAAACTCTTGGAGGGGATGATAAGGGACTATATACAAGATTTTAGTAATGAGAACGCTATCATTAGCAGTAATCAGCATGGATTCATGAAGAATCGTTCTTGCCAAACCAATCTACTAATCTTCTATGAGGAGGTGAGTTGCCATCTATATAAAGGAAGGCCCGTAGACGTGGTGTATCTAGATAAAGGAAGGCCCGTAGATGTGGTGTTTATAGATAAAGGAAGGCCCGTAGATGTGGTGTTTATAGATAAAGGAAGGCCCGTAGACATGGTGTATCTAGATAAAGGAAGGCCCGTAGACGTGGTGTATCTGGATAAAGGAAGGTCCGTAGACGTGGTGTATCTAGATAAAGGAAGGCCCGTAGACGTGGTGTATCTAGATAAAGGAAGGTCCGTAGACATGGTGTATCTAGATAAAGGAAGGCCCGTAGACGTGGTGTATCTAGATAAAGGAAGGCCCGTAGATGTGGTGTATCTAGATAAAGGAAGGCCCGTAGATGTGGTGTATCTGGATAAAGGAAGGCTCGTAGACGTGGTGTATCTAGATAAAGGAAGGTCCGTAGACGTGGTGTATCTAGATAAAGGAAGGCTCGTAGACGTGGTGTATCTAGATAAAGGAAGGCCCGTAGACGTGGTGTATCTAGATAAAGGAAGGCCCGTAGACGTGGTGTATCTAGATAAAGGAAGGCCCGTAGATGTGGTGTATCTAGATAAAGGAAGGCCCGTAGACGCGGTGTATCTAGATAAAGGAAGGCCCGTAGACGTGGTGTATCTAGATAAAGGAAGGTCCGTAGACGTGGTGTATCTATATAAAGGAAGGCCCGTAGACATGGTGTATCTGGATAAAGGAAGGCCCGTAGACGTGGTGTATCTAGATAAAGGAAGGCCCGTAGACGTGGTGTATCTGGATAAAGGAAGGCCCATAGACGGTGGTGTATTTAGATAAAGGAAGGCCCGTAGACGTGGTGTATCTAGATAAAGGAAGGCCTGTAGACGTGGTGTATCTGGATAAAGGAAGGCCCGTAGATGTGGTGTATCTAGATAAAGGAAGGCCCGTAAACGTGGTGTATCTAGATAAAGGAAGGCCCGTAGATGTGGTGTAGCTAGATAAAGGAAGGCCTGTAGACGTGGTGTATCTGGATAAAGGAAGGCCCGTAGACGTGGTGTATCTAGATAAAGGAAGGCCCGTAGACGTGGTGTATCTAGATAAATGAAGGCCCGTAGATGTGGTGTATCTAGATAAAGAAAGGGCCGTAGACGTGGTGTATCTGGATAAAGGAAGGCCCGTAGATGTGGTGTATCTAGATAAAGGAAGGCCTGTAGACGTGGTGTATCTAGATAAAGGAAGGCCTGTAGACGTGGTGTATCTAGATAAAGGAAGGCCCGTAGACGTGGTGTATCTAGATAAAGGAAGGCCCGTAGACGTGGTGTATCTGGATAAAGGAAGGCCCGTAGATGTGGTGTATCTAGATAAAGGAAGGCCCGTAGATGTGGTGTATCTAGATAAAGGAAGGCCCGTAGATGTGGTGTATCTAGATAAAGAAAGGCCCGTAGATGTGGTGTATCTAGATAAAGGAAGGCCCGTAGACGTGGTGTATCTAGATAAAGGAAGGTCCGTAGACGTGGTGTATCTAGATAAAGGAAGGTCCGTAGACGTGGTGTATCTAGATAAAGGAAGGCCCGTAGATGTGGTGTATCTAGATAAAGGAAGGCCCGTAGACGTGGTGTATCTAGATAAAGGAAGGCCCGTAGATGTGGTGTTTATAGATAAAGGAAGGCCCGTAGATGTGGTGTTTATAGATAAAGGAAGGCCCATAGACATGGTGTATCTAGATAAAGGAAGGCCCGTAGACGTGGTGTATCTGGATAAAGGAAGGTCCGTAGACATGGTGTATCTAGATAAAGGAAGGCCCGTAGACGTGGTGTATCTAGATAAAGGAAGGCCCGTAGATGTGGTGTATCTAGATAAAGGAAGGCCCGTAGATGTGGTGTATCTGGATAAAGGAAGGCTCGTAGGCGTGGTGTATCTAGATAAAGGAAGGTCCGTAGACGTGGTGTATCTAGATAAAGGAAGGCTCGTAGACGTGGTGTATCTAGATAAAGGAAGGCCCGTAGACGTGGTGTATCTAGATAAAGGAAGGCCCGTAGACGTGTGTATCTAGATAAAGGAAGGTCCGTAGACATGGTGTATCTAGATAAAGGAAGGCCCGTAGACGTGGTGTATCTAGATAAAGGAAGGCCTGTAGACGTGGTGTATCTAGATAAAGGAAGGCCCGTAGACGTGGTGTATCTAGATAAAGGAAGGCCCGTAGATGTGGTGTATCTAGATAAAGGAAGGCCCATAGATGTGGTGTATCTAGATAAAGGAAGGCCCGTAGACGTGGTGTATCTAGATAAAGGAAGGCCCGTAGACGTGGTGTATCTAGATAAAGGAAGGCCTGTAGATGTGGTGTATCTAGATAAAGGAAGGCCTGTAGATGTGGTGTTTATAGATAAAGGAAGGCCCGTAGATGTGGTGTATCTAGATAAAGGAAGGCCTGTAGATGTGGTGTTTATAGATAAAGGAAGGCCCGTAGACGTGGTGTATCTGGATAAAGGAAGGCCCGTAGACGTGGTGTATCTAGATAAAGGAAGGCCCGTAGACGTGGTGTATCTAGATAAAGGAAGGTCGTAGACATGGTGTATCTAGATAAAGGAAGGCCCGTAGACGTGGTGTATCTAGATAAAGGAAGGCCCGTAGACGTGGTGTATCTAGATAAAGGAAGGCCCGTAGACGTGGTGTATCTAGGTAAAGGAAGGCCCGTAGACGTGGTGTATCTGGAT
Source organism: Lithobates pipiens (assembly GCF_037356315.1). Classification (NCBI taxonomy): domain Eukaryota; kingdom Metazoa; phylum Chordata; class Amphibia; order Anura; family Ranidae; genus Lithobates; species Lithobates pipiens. The sequence continues at coordinate 2,549,769 of NW_027507758.1, forward strand.
AAAGGAAGGCCCGTAGATGTGGTGTATCTGGATAAAGGAAGGCCCGTAGACGTGGTGTATCTGGATAAAGGAAGGCCCGTAGATGTGGTGTATCTAGATAAAGGAAGGCCCGTAGATGTGGTGTATCTAGATAAAGGAAGGCCCGTAGATGTGGTGTATCTAGGTAACTATAATCATCCAAGCCATAACCGTAACACTTTGAAAACGCAACAAAACGCATCAAAAACGCCCAATACAGAGACGCATCTGGACTGAATTTTATGGTGTGAAGCGGCCCTAAAATGTTGCATTCCCCGTCGTTTTCTGGGCACAGGAAGCCAATCCAGCAGCCGTCACTCCCCCCCCCCCCCCCCCCGCCCTGAAAATCAGCACGCTGACAGGAGTAGAGAGCCCCACAATAGTCGCTGCTCCTTTCGCTGTCCACTCATACGCTAGGGGCGGGGCGGGGAGGGGAGGGGAGCCAGCCACGTTGCTCGACTTTAGTACAGAAAAAGGGTTATTATGACTGTGCAGCAGAGCTGTGAAATTCTCAGGACCGGATGGACAAATGCGAATCCTCGACACGCAACGCATTTCTAACATGTGTGTCTCATCCGTGTAATTAGCGGTTTGTCTGGAGTTCCGCTTCAAAGTCGCAGAGGTTGAAAAAGTAACAAAATATATATAAATCCTGAATAATAATAATAATAAAATGTTACCTTGTTTCCCGATCTACAAGATTTCCGTTACATAAACTGCAATGATTTGTGCCTAAAAGTACAACACTGCGTCCTGCCGGAGTCCCCCCCTCACCTGTCAGAGTTTCACAGTGGTCTGTCCCTCCGGGTGATGGAGTCCCCCCCTCACCTGTCAGAGTTTCACAGTGGTCTGTCCCTCCGGGTGATGGAGTCCCCCCTCACCTGTCAGAGTCGCAGTGGTCTGTCCCTCCAGGTGATTCCCCCCTCACCTGTCAGAGTCGCAGTGGTCTGTCCCTCCAGGTGATGGAGTCCCCCCCTCACCTGTCAGAGTCGCAGTGGTCTGTCCCTCCAGGTGATTCCCCCCCTCACCTGTCAGAGTCGCAGTGGTCTGTCCCTCCAGGTGATGGAGTCCCCCCTCACCTGTCAGAGTCGCAGTGGTCTGTCCCTCCAGGTGATGGAGTCCCCCCCACCTGTCAGAGTCGCAGTGGTCTGTCCCTCTAGGTGATGGAGTCCCCCCCTCACCTGTCAGAGTCGCAGTGGTCTGTCCCTCCAGGAGATGGAGTCCCCCCTCACCTGTCAGAGTCGCAGTGGTCTGTCCCTCCAGGTGATGGAGTCCCCCCCTCACCTGTCAGAGTCGCAGTGGTCTGTCCCTCCAGGTGATGGAGTCCCCCCCTCACCTGTCAGAGTCGCAGTGGTCTGTCCCTCCAGGTGATTCCCCCCTCACCTGTCAGAGTCGCAGTGGTCTGTCCCTCCAGGTGATTCCCCCCCTCACCTGTCAGAGTCTCAGTGGTCTGTCCCTCCAGGTGATGGAGTCCCCCCCTCACCTGTCAGAGTCGCAGTGGTCTGTCCCTCCAGGTGATGGAGTCCCCCCTCACCTGTCAGAGTCGCAGTGGTCTGTCCCTCCAGGTGATGGAGTCCCCCCCTCACCTTTCAGAGTCGCAGTGGTCTGTCCCTCCAGGTGATGGAGTCCCCCCCTCACCTGTCAGAGTCGCAGTGGTCTGTCCCTCCAGGTGATTCCCCCCTCACCTGTCAGAGTCGCAGTGGTCTGTCCCTCCAGGTGATGGAGTCCCCCCCTCACCTGTCAGAGTCGCAGTGGTCTGTCCCTCCAGGTGATGGAGTCCCCCCCCACCTGTCAGAGTCGCAGTGGTCTGTCCCTCCAGGTGATGGAGTCCCCCCCCCACCTGTCAGAGTCGCAGTGGTCTGTCCCTCCAGGTGATGGAGTCCCCCCCTCACCTGTCAGAGTCGCAGTGGTCTGTCCCTCCAGGTGATGGAGTCCCCCCCCACCTGTCAGAGTCGCAGTGGTCTGTCCCTCCAGGTGATGGAGTCCCCCCCTCACCTGTCAGAGTCGCAGTGGTCTGTCCCTCCAGGTGATGGAGTCCCCCCCTCACCTGTCAGAGTCGCAGTGGTCTGTCCCTCCAGGTGATGGAGTCCCCCCCTCACCTGTCAGAGTCGCAGTGGTCTCTTTGCAGGTCGGTGAGGTTCCGGCGTCTTTGCAGGATTGCTCTCTACAAGTTCTTTCCATCACACGGCTCTCAGCCTCGCTCACCGGGGAGATCAGACCCATGGCAACCGCATTCCTCCTCGCAGTGCCAGGGTGTAATTAGAGTGCCCCCGGGGGGGGTGACACACAAATGCCTCCGCAGTCCTCGTACACACCATGATATCTATACACATACAAGGCCGATACATTGTTACCTTCCTCCATTGTTCACTTTCTTCCGGAACTTCTGGACGGTTCACTTTCTACGTTCAACCATCAAATCAATCATCTCTATGGGGGCTGGGGGGGCTCTTCTCTATGGGGCTGGGGGGGCCCTTCTCTATGGGGGCTGGGGGGCTCTTCTCTATGGGGGCTGGGGGGCTCTTCTCTATGGGGATTGGTGTGGCCCTTCTCTATGGTGATTGGTGTGGCCCTTCTCTATGGTGATTGGTGTGGCCTGGTGATTGGTGTGGCCCTTTTCTATGGGGGTTGGGGGGCCTTCTCTATGGGGGGCTGAGGTGGCCCTTCTCTATAGGGATTGGTGTGGGTCTTCTCTATGGGGGCCTTCTATATGGGGGCTGGGGGGGCATTCTCTATGGGGGGTTGGGGGGGACTTCTCTATGGGGGGCTGGTGTGGGTCTTCTCTATGGGGGCTGGGGGCCTTCTCTATGGGGGGCTGAGGGGGGCTTCTCTATGGGGGGCTGGTGTGGCCCTTCTCATTGGGGGCTACTGTGACCTTTCTCTATGGGGTTTGATGTGACCCTTCTCTATGGGGGCTGGGGTGGCCCTTTTCTATCGAGGCTGATGCAGACATCTGATGTAAAGGGGCACTCTGATGGGGTCACCCCATGTAAAGGGGCACACTGATGGGGACACCTGATGTAAAGGGGCACTCTGATGGGGACACCTGATGTAAAGGGGCACTCTGATGGGGACACCTGATATAAAGGGGCTCTCGGATGGGGACACCCAACATAAAGGGGCACTCTGATAGGGCACCTGATGTAAAGGGGCACGCTGATGGGGACACATGATGTAAAGGGGCACTCTGGTGGGGCACCTGATGTAAAGGGGCACGCTGATGGGGACACCTAATGTAAAGGGGCACTCTGATGGGGACACCCAATGTAAAGGGGCACTCTGATGGGGACACCTGATGTAAAGGGGCACTCTGATGGGGACACCCAATGTAAAGGGGCACTCTGATGGGGACACCTGATGTAAAGGGGCACTCTGATGGGCACACCCTATGTAAAGGGGCACTCTGATGGGGACACCTGATGTAAAGGGGCACTCTGATGGGGACACCCAATGTAAAAGGGCACTCTGACAAGGCACCTGATGTAAAGGGGCACTGTGATGGGGACACCCAATGTAAAGGGGCACTCTAACGGGGCACCTGAAGTAAAGGGGCACTCTGATGGGGACACATGATGTAAAGGGGCACTCTAATGGGGACACCTGATGTAAAGGGGCACACTGATGGGGACACCTGATGTAAAGGGGCACTCTGATGGGGACACCCGATATAGAGGGGTACGCTGATGCAGACATCTGATGTAAAGGGCCACTCTGATGGGAACACTCGATGTAAAGGGGCACTCTGATGGGAACACCCGATGTAAAGGGGCACTCTGATGGGAACACCCGATGTAAAGGGGCACTCTGATGGGAACACCCGATGTAAAGGGGCACTCTGATGGGAACACCCGATGTAAAGGGGCACTCTGATGGGAACACCCGATGTAAAAGGGCACTCTGATGGGAACACCCGATGTAAAGGGGCACTCTGATGGGAACACCCGATGTAAAGGGGCACTCTGATGGGAACACCCGATGTAAAGGGGCACTCTGATGGGAACACCCGATGTAAAAGGGCACTCTGATGGGGACACCCGATGTAAAGGGGCACTCTGATGGGAACACCCGATGTAAAGGGGCATTCTGATGGGAACACCCGATGTAAAGGGGCACTCCGATGGGAACACCCGATGTAAAGGGGCACTCCGATGGGAACACTCGATGTAAAGGGGCACTCCGATGGGAACACCCGATGTAAAGGGGCACTCGGACCCAACATCAGAAGACATATTGGGGGAGATTTACTAAAACCGGAGCACATACAATCTGATGCAGCTGTGCATAGCAGCCAATCAGCTTCCAGATTTTATTGTCAAAGCTTCATTGAAAAAAGCTGAAGTTAGAAGCTGATTGGCCGCCGTGTACAGCTGCCTCAGATTTAGTAAATCTCCCCCATAGAAATTGTCTCAGTTTCCATGTTTTGCAGAGTATTGGGCACAATGTGATCTCCGCCCCCTAGTGTGCGCTAAGGTGCATTACACAGGGAGGGTGACACCATCGCTCCGAGGCTGCAGCTCTATAGAGAGTCTGCTGACTCCTCTAAGGATTACTGTCGCTGATCTTCATCTGTGTTCTTATCCGTAGAACCCGAGAGCTTCTCCGCTGATAATAATGATACAGAAGTCAGCGCACAGCGAAGGCCGAGCGGTGGGGGAAGGGGGCCCCTTTGTAGGTGTTTGCTGAGAAAACCGGATCAGGCCAATCAATACCGAGCAAACATTACAGAGCCGCTCTGCAAATACAGCCGTGTGTGTGATATCATCTGCGAGGAATACAGACTGCGAGTACACCGACCCCGCCGCAGTACACCGCGAGGGGGGGAAGTATTGTACACTCGCCCCACTGACAAAGAAACGATCGTCTATCATTTTATTGGTCGGTTTATTATAACAGAGAGAGAAGAACAGAACAAATATCCAGAAAAACGCATTTCAAAAAAAGTTATAAATTGATTTGCATTTTAAGTGATTGAAAAAAGTGAGTGGAATAAGTATGTGAACCCTTCACAGAACATCACTTAGTGGTTGGTGGAGAAACCCTTGTTGGTGATCACAGAGGTCAGACGTTTCTTGGAGTTGGCCTCCAGGTTCGCACATCTCAGGAGGGATTTTGTCCTCTTTGTAGATCCTCTCCAAGTCATGAAGGTTTCCAGGCTGACGTTTGGTGACTCCAATCTTCAGCTCCCTCCACATATTTTCTATGGGATTAAGGTCTGGAGACTGGCTAGGCCACTCAAGGACCTTAATGTGCTTCTTCTTGAGCCGCTCCTTTGTTGCCTTGGTCGTGTGTTTTGGGTCATTGTCATGCTGGAAGACCCATCCATGACCCGTCTTCAATGCCCTGGCTGAGGGAAGGAGGTTCTCACCCAAGATTTGATGGTACATGACCCCGTCCATCATCCCTTTGATGAGGTGAAGTTGTCCTGTCCCCTTAGCAGAAAAATACTCAAAGCATAATGTGTAGACCTCCATGTATGACGGTGGGGGATGGTGTTCTTGGGGTCATAGGACCTTCATGTATGACGGTGGGGGATGGTGTTCTTGGGGTCATAGGACCTTCATGTATGACGGTGGGGGATGGTGTTCTTGGGGTCATAGGACCTTCATGTATGACGGTGGGGGATGGTGTTCTTGGGGTCATAGGACCTTCATGTATGACGGTGGGGGATGGTGTTCTTGGGGTCATAGGACCTCCATGTATGACGGTGGGGGATGGTGTTCTTGGGGTCATAGGACCTTCATGTATGACGGTGGGGGATGGTGTTCTTGGGGTCGTAGGACCTCCATGTATGACGGTGGGGGATGGTGTTCTTGGGGTCATAGGACCTCCATGTATGACGGTGGGGGATGGTGTTCTTGGGGTCATAGGACCTTCATGTATGACGGTGGGGGATGGTGTTCTTGGGGTCGTAGGACCTCCATGTATGACGGTGGGGATGGTGTTCTTGGGGTCATAGGACCTCCATGTATGACGGAGGGGGATGGTGTTCTTGGGGTCATAGGACCTTCATGTATGATGGTGGGGGATGGTGTTCTTGGGGTCGTAGGTCCTCCATGTATGATGGTGGGGGATGGTGTTCTTGGGGTCGTAGGACCTCCATGTATGACGGTGGGGGATGGTGTTCTTGGGGTCATAGGAACTCCATGTATGACGGTGGGGGATGGTGTTCTTGGGGTCATAGGTCCTCCATGTATGACGGTGGGGGAGGGTGTTCTTGGGGTCATAGGTCCTCCATGTATGACGGTGGGGGAAGGTGTTCTTGGGGTCATAGGTCCTCCATGTATGACGGTGGGGGATGGTGTTCTTGGGGTCATAGGTCCTCCATGTATGACGGTGGGGGATGGTGTTCTTGGGGTCATAGGAACTCCATGTATGACGGTGGGGGATGGTGTTCTTGGGGTCATAGGTCCTCCATGTATGACGGTGGGGGAGGGTGTTCTTGGGGTCATAGGTCCTCCATGTATGACGGTGGGGGAAGGTGTTCTTGGGGTCATAGGTCCTCCATGTATGACGGTGGGGGATGGTGTTCTTGGGGTCATAGGTCCTCCATGTATGACGGTGGGGGATGGTGTTCTTGGGGTCATAGGAACTCCATGTATGACGGTGGGGGATGGTGTTCTTGGGGTCATAGGTCCTCCATGTATGACGGTGGGGGAGGGTGTTCTTGGGGTCATAGGTCCTCCATGTATGACGGTGGGGGATGGTGTTCTTGGGGTCGTAGGTCCTCCATGTATGACGGTGGGGGATGGTGTTCTTGGGGTCATAGGACCTTCATGTATGACGGTGGGGGATGGTGTTCTTGGGGTCGTAGGTCCTCCATGTATGATGGTGGGGGATGGGTTTCTTGGGGTCATAGGACCTCCATGTATGACGGTGGGGGATGGTGTTCTTAGGGGTCATAGGTCCTCCATGTATGGTGGTGGGGGATGGTGTTCTTGGGGAAACTTCCCCCGGTTCTCCTCGGAATCATTCGATGGTCATTAGTGATCTTCAGACGGACCTGTACATGTGATTTCCTGAGCGGGGGGGACCTGTACATGTGATTTCCTGAGCGGGGGGGACCTGTACATGTGATTTCCTGAGCGGGGGGGACCTGTACATGTGATTTCCTGAGCGGGGGGGACCTGTACATGTGATTTCCTGAGCGGGGGGGACCTGTACATGTGATTTCCTGAGCGGGGGGATCTTGCGGGGGCTGCAGGATTTCAGTCCCTCGCGGTGTAGTGTGTCACCGATTGTTCTCTTGGTGACTATGGTCCCAGCTGAGATCATGGAGAAGATTCTCCGGTGTAGTTCTGGGCGGATTCCTCACCGTTCTCCTGATCATTGATCCTCCACGAGGTGAGATCTTCCATGGAGCCCCAGACCGAGGAGATCCATCGTTATTTTGTGTCTCTTCTGTAGCACCTATAACCCGTTGCAGGGTGGACTGGACTGAATGGGCTTACCGGTGACCTTCTCTCGGCCTGCTCCTCCACATCTAGGGGTTCCCAGGGTGGACACCCAACGACTTGTACACTGACACAGATAAAGTCCTTTCAAAAGGTTTCATTTTGTAGTAGAACTTTCACAAAACACAGTCTCTTAGGGAACAGAGGGCACGGGGTGAAGAACTCAGGTACCTTGAACTGCTGGTTGTAACAAAGTCTCTACTTCCACCCAGAGAGTAGCCACTCGCAGCTGGGCACTTCAAGGCTGAACAGACCTCTAGCCAGAGATCATGGCAGTCGGTACGTTGACTCAAAACTTGAACAATCAACTGAAGATAAACAGGAACCTTTTTCCTCCGTACCTGGAACGTCTCCAGCTTCATTTGAGGTACTGGAAAAGTGCCGACTCGTCAATGTCCTTCCCAACTCAGTAACCAGGCACTTCTCAGGATGACACTTGCCGGCCCTCCTCCGAAGAGTCCTCCCCCGATCACTTCCACGAGCTGTGGTGTCCCTCCAAGTCAAGAGCACACCCGGACACCCGGACACTACGAATCCTCCCTCAGTTACTGCGCCTGGGACTAGCCGGTTCTGAGACTTGGGAACAGACGAATCCTCACCCCAGACCAGAAGGGTATATCAGGGGCCACTGATAGGAACATGCTGCAGGATGTCGAACACCCCGTGTCTGGGACCCCTCACAGGGCTCAGTGATGTCACCGCTTTCTAGTGAATGGATTGGCTGCATTCTCAGTGATGTCACCGCTCTCTAGTGATTGGATAGGCCACATTCTCAGTGATGTCACCGCTCTCTAGTGATTGGATAGGCTGCACTCTCAGTGATGTCACCGCTCTCTAGTAATTGGATAGGCCGCATTCTCAGTGATGTCACCGCTCTCTAGTGATTGGATAGGCCACATTCTCAGTGATGTCACCGCTCTCTAGTAATTGGATAGGCTGCATTCTCAGTAATGTCATCGCTCTCTAGTGATTGGATAGGCCACATTCTCAGTGATGTCATCGCTCTCTAGTGATTGGATAGGCCACATTCTCAGTGATGTCATCGCTCTCTAGTGAATGGATAGGCTGTATTCTCAGTGATGTCATCGCTCTCTAGTGAATGGATAGGCTGTATTCTCAGTGATGTCACCGCTATCTAGTGATTGGATAGGCTGCATTTTCAGTGATGTCACTTCTCTCTAGTGATTGGATAGGCTGCATTTTCAGTGATGTCACCGCTATCTAGTGATTGGATAGGCTGCATTTTCAGTGATGTCACCGCTCTCTAGTGATTGGATAGGCTGCATTCTCAGTGATGTCACTGCTCTCTAGTGAATGGATAGGCCACATTCTCAGTGATGTCACCGCTCTCTAGTGATTGGATAAGCTGCATTCTCAGTGATGTCACTGCTCTCTAGTGATTGGATAGGCTGCATTCTCAGTGATGTCACCGCTCTCTAGTGAATGGATAGGCTGCATTCTCAGTGATGTCATCGGATTTGATAGGCTGCATTCTCAGTGATGTCACTGCTCTCTAGTGAATGGATAGGCCACATTCTCAGTGATGTCACCGCTCTCTAGTGATTGGATAAGCTGCATTCTCAGTGATGTCACCGCTCTCTAGTGATTGGATAGGCTGTATTCTCAGTGATGTCACCGCTCTCTAGTGAATGGATAGGCTGCATTCTCAGTGATGTCATCGGATTTGATAGGCTGCATTCTCAGTGATGTCACTGCTCTCTAGTGAATGGATAGGCTGTATTCTCAGTGATGTCACCGCTCTCTAGTAATTGGATAGGCTGCATTCTCAGTGATGTCACCGCTCTCTAGTGAATGGATAGGCTGCATTCTCAGTGATGTCACCGCTCTCTAGTGAATGGATAGACTGCATTCTCAGTGATGTCACCGCTCTCTAGTGAATGGATAGGCTGTATTCTCAGTGATGTCATCGGATTTGATAGGCTGCATTCTTAGTGATGTCACCGCTCTCTAGTGAATGGATAGGCTGCATTCTCAGTGATGTCACCGGTTGTAGAATATGAACACATTGTTATCATTTTAAAGGTGTAATATTATTATAGTTCCTAAAAAAACTAGTGGGGTAAATCTCTGCTGGTAATTAAGTATCTGTAATAATATAAATAAAGTGCGGCATCTTATTGTGATTTCATGAACTGCAAATAGAAGCTGTGCTGGCCGGGCAGTGTCAATGAATGGTACAAGTTATATATATATATATTGTATATACAGATCACAGTGAACTCTCCAGAAAACTATGTGTAATGTGACATCTAGTGGTCACTGTGCGGTACTACTCCTAATAAGAATCTCGCGGATTACTCTCTGATGGTAGAATGTAGAACATGTTGTATTGTGTTAACCAAAAATAAGAAAAAAAGTCTTGTCCTAGTGATACAATTTAGTGTAAAATCAAAAATAATAAAAATGTAGACTTTATTAATTGATTACATTTTTTTTTTTATTTGCCAATATGTCTGAGGAAGCAGCCTAGTGATCGGAAAGCTTCCATTTATAATCTCATTAATTATCCAAAAAAAAAAGGTAAAACTATAACAATACTTTTTCCCCACACTGGAACCTAAACGCTAACTGAATAGCATCTAGCTTTGTATAAATAATTGACTTTTATTCATAAAATACTTGTTTTTAGCTCCTTTCATCTGTTTTTTTTTTAAGCCACTTCCTATTCGCACTCCAGCGATGGCAATTCCCAGAGCAGCTCTCCTGATGGTGACAACAATGAATTCTGTGTCTAATGTGTTTTAAAGGTCATTTGTAATCAGAGGCACATGTGACAGGGTGACAACGAGGGAAAGCAATTGGGGAACAGGTTCAGAGCGTTGTCACCCTATAACAGGAAGTGCCGGAACAAGGACCATCATGGCGGGATCACCGGGGATTATCTTAATGAAAACTGCAGATTTAAAAACACTGCAAATCACTACAGAAATGAACAAATTATGAGATTCTAGTGTTTAGTTTTATTTTAAAGTGATTGTAAAGGTGCAACCTATGCATTAAGATACCCCCCCCCCCCCGAACCTTACCTGCACCCCACCTCCATCCACTGATGTTGCACGAAGGTCTCGGCTGTCCGGGACTCTCTCTCTCCTGATTGGTTGAGACACCACTGGCTCTCGCTGCTGGCAAATTCGGTGAGCCAATGAGGAGAGAGAGGGGGTGGAGCCAAGCCAGGGCTCCGTGTCTGAATGAACACACGGAGCAGCGGCTCGGCTTGGGTGACCCCATAGCAAGCTGCTTGGTGTGCAGGTATCCCCGCGGCGATCGAGTCCGCGGGACCCGTGGGCGCGGTCACGGAGCTTGCATCAGGCGCGCGCATGGGCACGGCGGGAAATTCAAACTAACGTACGGGTACATTACTTTGCCCAGCCGTGCCGACATATAAGTACAGGAGCCGGTCAGAACCGGTTTAAAAAAATAAATAAAATGTAATTGCTGTGTGCCGCTAAAGTGTTTGGATTTGGCTTGAAGAAAAGGTGGCAGCCCTAGATCCAGCGATGCCCTCACCCGAGCCGGTTCTTCAATCAGCTTCAGGTGCCGGCACTGGCATCTCTAGTAAGGGAAACAGGCAGCGAAGCCTTGCTACTGTGCATGCGCAAGTCACCCTGCGCCTTGTGAATGGTGCCGCAGTCTTCTGGGACCTCGATGTGTCCCAGAAAGACTGCATGGGAAGGAGGGGGGGAGGGGGAGAACCTCAGTTTGCCGCAGCAATCAAAATCAGGTACCCCCCCCCCCCCTTAAAAGTACCAAATGTGGCAGGGGGGCTTCCCCCTTTTGGGTGTAACTCCACTTTAAGCCCTTGTACACACGGTCGGAAATTCCGATGGAAAACGTCCGATTGGACTGTGTTGTCGGAGAATCCAACCGTGTGTGGGCTCCATCGGACTTTTTCCGTCGGAATGTCTGACCAACAAAGTTTGAGAGCTGGATATAACATTTTCCGACAACATGATCCGATCAGACTTTGTCCGATTGTTTGTAGAGAATTCCGATCGGACAAAGTGCCACGCATGCTCAGATCAAATTTCTAGACCAAAGCTATTGGCTACTAGCCTGAATGTAGTCCCGTCGTAACGAAATAACGTCATCACGCTATGTACGATCGGATTTTCCGATAAGTTTGTCCGACCGTGTGTATGCAACACCAGGTAAAAATCCGACGGATTTTGTTTTCGGAATGTCTGACCGTGTGTACGGGGGCTTAGACAACTCTCATGGACTAGCATGGGATTCGACATCTCATGCGACTTGGGGGCCTCACAAGTCGGATCCCGGACCGGAGTCGCAAAGGGAAGTCCTCTCTGCTTGCATGCGCAGTACACAGCGGACAGTATCCAACGGGGGACACTATTGGACATGACACCGGCCAAACACGTTGGATTCCCGACAACCCCTCCCCCCAACCCCCACCCAGCCGTGCTCAGTGGTTTGATCCACCAGTCCCTGTTTCCTGTAATGACATAGATGACCAGCAGGAGGAACCACAGAGCACAGCGGGGCAGGGAATCGGGGACGCGCACACATCATTACACGGAGTACAGGGGGATCAGGCTGTGTGGTGAGGCGCCCCCTATGGGAGACATGCAAATGACAGTCTGGGGTCAGAGGAAGGGGGCAGAATGACATCAAATCTTTCCGACGGACTTGAGTCCGGTCCAAATATCCGTTCATCTGTATGCTAGTCTGACGGACAGAAACCGACGCGAGGGCAGCTATTGGCTACTGGCTATGAACTTCCTTATTCTAGTCCGGTCGTACGTCATCACGTTTGAATCCGTCGGACTTTGGTGTGATTGTGTGTGGCCAAGTCCGTTTGTTCGGAAAGTCCGTCGGGAAGACCGTCGGGCCTAGTCTGGCGGAGAGTCCGGTCGTGTGTACGCGACATTAGCCTCACTCCTGATTCCACATTCAGGGGTGTTTGGACCGGAGTCACAAAGGGAAGTCCTCTCTGCTTGCATGCGCAGTACACAGTGGACAGTATCCAACGGGGGACAATATTTGACATGACACCGGCCAAACACGTTGGATTCCAGACACCCCCACCCCGCCGTGCTCAGTGGTTTGATCCACCAGTCCCTGTTTCCTGTAATGGCATAGGTGACCAGCAGGAGGAACCACAGAGCACAGCGTGGCAGGGAATCGGGGGCACGCACACATCATTACACGGAGTACAGGGAGATCAGGCTGTGGTGAGGCGCCCCCTATGGGAGACATGCAAATGACAGTCTGGGGTCAGAGGAAGTGGGCAGAATTACATCAAATCTTTCCGACGGACTTGAGTCCGGTCCAAATATCCGTTCATCTGTATGCTAGTCTGACGGACAGAAACCGACGCGAGGGCAGCTATTGGCTACTGGCTATGAACTTCCTTATTCTAGTCCGGTCGTACGTCATCACGGTCGAATCCGTCGGACTTTGGTGTGATTGTGTGTGGGCAAGTCCGTTCGTTCGGAAAGTCCGTGGGAACTCCGCTGAAAAGTCAGTCGGGAAGACCGTCGGACCTAGTCTGGCGGAAAGTCCGGTGGTGTGTACGCGACATTAGCCTCACTCCTGATTCCACATTTCAGGGAGCCGCAAAGGGAAGTCCTCTCACCACTTTCGCTTCCACCGCGATGCGTGACAAAGACATCGATAAACGAACCTATCGTGAGAGTAATATGGAACAGCCAATGCCGAACTCCTGATGAAAAATACTACTTGCCCCAATCTGAGTCCCGCCCCCGCCCCACCCCCCCGGAACAAGTAACAGCTGGCGTTCCATCGCCCCGGCTCCATTCTCACCGATGCCGGGGATAGGCGGCTGGCCCTGTACATTGCTCTGCCACTCTATTCCCATACAAAATATATATATATTTTTTATTCATTTTGCAAAAAAAAATTCAATGATAGTTAATGGAAGGCCAATTGGATGAGATGGAAAACGTTCACCATGTGATTGTAGGGTGGGTGGGGGGGTGGGGGCTGGGCTGATTGGCTTCCATCTACAACTGTCATGTTTATGCATTGAACAATGCTATCCCCGGGGGAACAATACTACTGTGTTTCCCGGAAAATAAGACCGGGTCTTATAATTAATTTTTGGCTACAAATAACACACTAGGGTTTATTTTCAGGGGGTGTCTTATCTCTGCCCCCCGTCATCTCAGGGGTCATCATTATTAGTGTGAGAGGAAAACAATTTACTTTGATGAAAACAAGGAAAAAAAAAAAAAAGAAACAACGTTCTTTCCCGCATAACAAGGAAAGAACGAATAATGGTAAAATGATGGATGAGAAGCCATTGTACGGTGTATGGGGAGACCGACGCACCACCAGGGGGAGGAGCTTCGTCTCTGCGCCCAACAGGAAACATTCTCAGCATTCCGAACTATGGGAACCGTAGTCATGGTAATCCCCCGGGTACAAATCCGGCTGGGAATGCAGCTCAGCCGTGGAAAGATCCGGGCTGGAAGCCGGAACTACAGTAAAAGACAACTTCCCTAAAAACAGAATGAACACCTACCTGTCCCCACATAGGGTGAGCATGGGTTTGCTCTGAACTTGGGTTCTAACCAATCCTGGAAAGGGAGGATGTCAATCTTGACCACTGTCACCCAATCACCTGTCACCAGGGGTTCCCCGCCCTCCAACAGATGCACAAAGGGGTGGAGATGCTCATGACATCATTGGCCTAATATGACTGCAGGGTTCAATGTAGGTGACCTAATATGGCCATCAATGATGTCATGACGTTCCCTGCCCCTCTGTGCAGCTGCGGGGTGCCGAATGCCCTGGCGGCAGTTGATTGGGCAGCAGTGGGAGTGAGTGACATCTACCTTACAGGTTGGGTCCCAACCCAAGTTCCGGTGTTCAAAAATGTCCGCCTATCAAATAGTGTCCGCTGTGTACTGCGCAGGCGCAGCGCTTGCGCAGTACGGGGCACAAAGAGATACGGAAAATCTCCGAAGATGAACGGCGCCTGCGCCGCGAGTCGAGGTGCAAGCCCCACCATCCAAGTGGACATAGGGCTGCACATATTAGAGGGCCCCTTGCCACGCTTCGCTCGCCACACTTCGGGCACGTCCACTTGGATGGTGGGGCTTGCACCAGGACTCACGGCGCAGGCGCCGTTCATCTTCAGAGATTTTCCAAATCTACTTGTCCTGTGTACTGCGCATGCACAGTACACAGCCGACACTATCCAACGGGGGACACTATTTGACATGACACCGGCCAAACACGTTGGATTCCCGACAACCCTCCCACCCCGCCATGCTCAGTGGTTTGATCCACCAGTCCCCGTTTCCTGTAATGACATAGGGGGCGCCTCACCACACAGCCTGATCCCCCTGTACTCTGTGTAATGATATATTATACAAGAGTGACATCACCGCTCTCCAGATATAAGATATATTATACGGGAGTGACATCACCGCTCTCCAGATATAAGATATATTATACAGGAGTGACATCACCACTCTCCAGATATAAGATATATTATACGGGAGTGACATCACTGCCCTCCAGATATAAGATATATTATACAGGAGTGACATCACCACTCTCCAGATATAAGATATATTACACAGGAGTGACATGACATGACACCGGCCAAACACGTTGCATTCCCGAGAACCCCCCCACCCCGCCGTGCTCAGTGGTTTGATCCACCAGTCCCCGTTTCCTGTAATGACATAGGTGACCAGTAGGAGGAACCACAGAGCACAGCGGGGTAGGGATCGGGGGTGGGCATTCCTCACGGACTGAGCGGCGCACACATCATTACACAGAGTACAGGGGGATCAGGCTGTGTGGTGAGGCGCCCCCTATGGGAGACATGCAAATGACAGTCTGGGGTCAGAGGAAGGGGGCAGAATGTCAATGAGGAATGCTGGGGCTGGATGGAGGAACAGAAAGCCTGGGAGGGGGGGGTGCCCTGGGGGCAGCTGATTGATTGGGAATTTTTCATATTGGGGGATGAAAAGAAATGTAGTTAGAGCTCTACTTTATCACATTGTCCCCAGGGTGTGACTCCTCGGGGGTTATAATGAGCTCCTCAGGGGTGGAGACTGGTGTGACGTTTTCTATAAATCTTATTGGAGAGGGGGGGGGGGTTCGCTCATGATTTAATGCAGACAGGAAGTGAGGGAAAAACTCCAATGGGGACACAGCCAGCAATGAAAACCTCCCTCCCCCATACTGGTAAAGAATCATGTTGGTGTATTTGGGTAAATCATTTCTGATTGGAAGAATGAGGAGCCAATAATTCTCATTATTTATTACTTAGCTGATCCTGATAGTGACGGATCAGGATGACAAACAAGCCAGCAGAGACTGAAAACTTGTAATAATATATATATATATATATATATATACACACATTGAATATAATATGACAATAATGATGTCATATAATAATTAGGAGTCACTTTCCCAAGCTGGACACCGGAGGAGAGGGAAGAATAATGAGCTTGTGCTGAAAACCCAAATCTGAAATATATCTGTATATACAGTACAAAGCCATATACACCGAGCTATAAACTACTCTGCGGCAGATGGTAACAACCATAACAATATATTAGATCAGATATATTATACAGGAGTGACATCACCACTCTCCAGATATAAGATATATTATACAAGAGTGACATCACCGCTCTCCAGATATAAGATATATTATACAGGAGTGATATCACCGCTCTCCAGATATAAGATATATTACACAGGAGTGACATCACCGCTCTCCAGATATAAGATATATTATACAAGAGTGACATCACCGCTCTCCAGATATAAGATATATTATACGGGAGTGACATCACCACTCTCCAGATATAAGATATATTATACAGGAGTGACATCACCGCTCTCCAGATATAAGATATATTATACAGGAGTGACATCACCGCTCTCCAGATATAAGATATATTACACAGGAGTGACATCATCGCTCTCCAGATATAAGATATATTATACAAGAGTGACATCACCGCTCTCCAGATATAAGATATATTACACACGAGTGACATCATCGCTCTCCAGATATAAGATATATTACACACGAGTGACATCACCGCTCTCCAGATATAAGATATATTATACAGGAGTGACATCACCGCTCTCCAGATATAAGATATATTATACAAGAGTGACATCACCGCTCTCCAGATATAAGATATATTATACAAGAGTGACATCACCGCTCTCCAGATATAAGATATATTATACAGGAGTGATATCACCGCTCTCCAGATATAAGATATATTACACAGGAGTGACATCACCGCTCTCCAGATATAAGATATATTATACAAGAGTGACATCACCGCTCTCCAGATATAAGATATATTATACAAGAGTGACATCACCGCTCTCCAGATATAAGATATATTATACAGGAGTGACACCACCGCTCTCCAGATATAAGATATATTATACAGGAGTGACATCACCGCTCTCCAGATATAAGATATATTATACAGGAGTGATATCACCGCTCTCCAGATATAAGATATATTACACACGAGTGACATCACCGCTCTCCAGATATAAGATATATTATACAAGAGTGACATCACCGCTCTCCAGATATAAGATATATTATACAAGAGTGACATCACTGCTCTCCAGATATAAGATATATTATACAAGAGTGACATCACCGCTCTCCAGATATAAGATATATTATACAAGAGTGACATCACCGCTCTCCAGATATAAGATATATTATACAGGAGTGACATCACCGCTCTCCAGATATAAGATATATTATACAAGAGTGACATCACCGCTCTCCAGATATAAGATATATTATACAGGAGTGACATCACCGCTCTCCAGATATAAGATATATTATACAGGAGTGACATCACCGCTCTCCAGATATAAGATATATTATACAGGAGTGACATCACCGCTCTCCAGATATAAGATATATTATACAAGAGTGACATCACCGCTCTCCAGATATAAGATATATTATACAAGAGTGACATCACCGCTCTCCAGATATAAGATATATTATACAGGAGTGACATCACCGCTCTCCAGATATAAGATATATTACACAGGAGTGACATCACCGCTCTCCAGATATAAGATATATTATACAAGAGTGACATCACCACTCTACAGATATAAGATATATTATACGGGAGTGACATCACCACTCTCCAGATATAAGATATATTATACAGGAGTGACATCACCGCTCTCCAGATATAAGATATATTATACAGGAGTGACATCACCGCTCTCCAGATATAAGATATATTACACAGGAGTGACATCATCGCTCTCCAGATATAATATATATTATACAAGAGTGACATCACCGCTCTCCAGATATAAGATATATTACACACGAGTGACATCATCGCTCTCCAGATATAAGATATATTACACACGAGTGACATCACCGCTCTCCAGATATAAGATATATTATACAGGAGTGACATCACCGCTCTCCAGATATAAGATATATTACACAGGAGTGACATCATCGCTCTCCAGATATAAGATATATTATACAAGAGTGACATCACCGCTCTCCAGATATAAGATATATTACACACGAGTGACATCATCGCTCTCCAGATATAAGATATATTATACAAGAGTGACATCACCGCTCTCCAGATATAAGATATATTACACAGGAGTGACATCACCGCTCTCCAGATATAAGATATATTATACAAGAGTGACATCACCACTCTACAGATATAAGATATATTATACGGGAGTGACATCACCACTCTCCAGATATAAGATATATTATACAGGAGTGACATCACCGCTCTCCAGATATAAGATATATTATACAGGAGTGACATCACCGCTCTCCAGATATAAGATATATTATACAGGAGTGACATCACTGCTCTCCAGATATAAGATATATTATACAGGAGTGACATCACCGCTCTCCAGATATAAGATATATTATACAAGAGTGACATCACCGCTCTCCAGATATAAGATATATTATACAGGAGTGACATCACCGCTCTCCAGATATAAGATATATTATACAGGAGTGACATCACCGCTCTCCAGATATAAGATATATTATACAAGAGTGACATCACCGCTCTCCAGATATAAGATATATTATACAGGAGTGACATCACCGCTCTCCGGATATAAGATATATTATACAGGAGTGACATCACCGCTCTCCGGATATAAGATATATTATACAGGAGTGACATCACCGCTCTCCGGATATAAGATATATTATACAGGAGTGACATCACCGCTCTCCGGATATAAGATATATTATACAGGAGTGACATCACCGCTCTCCAGATATAAGATATATTATACAGGAGTGACATCACCGCTCTCCAGATATAAGATATATTATACTTGAGTGACATCACCGCTCTCCAGATATAAGATATATTATACAGGAGTGACATCACCGCTCTCCAGATATAAGATATATTATACAAGAGTGACATCACCGCTCTCCAGATATAAGATATATTACACAGGAGTGACATCACCGCTCTCCAGATATAAGATATATTATAGAGGAGTGACATCACCGCTCTCCAGATATAAGATATATTATACAAGAGTGACATCACCACTCTCCAGATATAAGATATATTATACAGGAGTGACATCACCGCTCTCCAGATATAAGATATATTATACAAGAGTGACATCACCGCTCTCCAGATATAAGATATATTACACAGGAGTGACATCACCGCTCTCCAGATATAAGATATATTATACAGGAGTGACATCACCGCTCTCCAGATATAAGATATATTATACAGGAGTGACATCACCGCTCTCCAGATATAAGATATATTATACAGGAGTGACATCACCGCTCTCCAGATATAAGATATATTATACAGGAGTGACATCACCGCTCTCCAGATATAAGATATATTATACAAGAGTGACATCACCGCTCTCCGGATATAAGATATATTATACAGGAGTGACATCACCGCTCTCCAGATATAAGATATATTATACAGGAGTGACATCACCGCTCTCCAGATATAAGATATATTATACAAGAGTGACATCACCGCTCTCCAGATATAAGATATATTATACAGGAGTGACATCACCGCTCTCCAGATATAAGATATATTATAGAGGAGTGACATCACCGCTCTCCAGATATAAGATATATTATACAGGAGTGACATCACCGCTCTCCAGATATAAGATATATTATACAGGAGTGACATCACCGCTCTCCAGATATAAGATATATTATACAAGAGTGACATCACCGCTCTCCGGATATAAGATATATTATACAGGAGTGACATCACCGCTCTCCAGATATAAGATATATTATACAAGAGTGACATCACCGCTCTCCAGATATAAGATATATTATACAGGAGTGATATCACCGCTCTCCAGATATAAGATATATTATAGAGGAGTGGCATCACCGCTCTCCAGATATAAGATATATTATACAAGAGTGACATCACCACTCTCCAGATATAAGATATATTACACACGAGTGACATCACCGCTCTCCAGATATAAGATATATTATAGAGGAGTGACATCACCGCTCTCCGGATATAAGATATATTATACAGGAGTGACATCACCGCTCTCCAGATATAAGATATATTATACAAGAGTGACATCACCGCTCTCCAGATATAAGATATATTACACAGGAGTGACATCACCGCTCTCCAGATATAAGATATATTATACAGGAGTGACATCACCGCTCTCCAGATATAAGATATATTATACAAGAGTGACATCACCGCTCTCCGGATATAAGATATATTATACAGGAGTGACATCACCGCTCTCTGGATATAAGATATATTATATGGGAGTGACATCACCGCTCTCCAGATATAAGATATATTATATGGGAATGACATCACCGCTCTCTAGATATAAGATATATTATACAGGAGTGACATCACCGCCCTCCAGATATATTATACAGCAGTGACATCACCACTCTCCAGATATAAGATATATTATACAGGAGTGACATCACCGCCCTCCAGATATAAGATATATTATACAGAAGTGACATCACTGCTCTCCAGATATAAGATATATTATACAGAAGTGACATCACTGCCCTGCAGATATAAGATATATTATACAGGAGTGACATCACCGCTCTCCAGATATAAGATATATTATACAGGAGTGACATCACCGCTCTCCAGATATAAGATATATTATACAAGAGTGACATCACCGCTCTCCAGATATAAGATATATTACACAGGAGTGACATCACCGCTCTCCAGATATAAGATATATTATAGAGGAGTGACATCACCGCTCTCCAGATATAAGATATATTATACAAGAGTGACATCACCACTCTCCAGATATAAGATATATTATACAGGAGTGACATCACCGCTCTCCAGATATAAGATATATTATACAAGAGTGACATCACCGCTCTCCAGATATAAGATATATTACACAGGAGTGACATCACCGCTCTCCAGATATAAGATATATTATACAGGAGTGACATCACCGCTCTCCAGATATAAGATATATTATAGAGGAGTGACATCACCGCTCTCCAGATATAAGATATATTATACAGGAGTGACATCACCGCTCTCCAGATATAAGATATATTATACAGGAGTGACATCACCGCTCTCCAGATATAAGATATATTATACAGGAGTGACATCACCGCTCTCCAGATATAAGATATATTATACAGGAGTGACATCACCGCTCTCCAGATATAAGATATATTATACAAGAGTGACATCACCGCTCTCCAGATATAAGATATATTATACAGGAGTGACATCACCGCTCTCCAGATATAAGATATATTATACAAGAGTGACATCACCGCTCTCCGGATATAAGATATATTATACAGGAGTGACATCACCGCTCTCCAGATATAAGATATATTATACAGGAGTGACATCACCGCTCTCCAGATATAAGATATATTATACAAGAGTGACATCACCGCTCTCCAGATATAAGATATATTATAGAGGAGTGACATCACCGCTCTCCAGATATAAGATATATTATACAGGAGTGACATCACCGCTCTCCAGATATAAGATATATTATACAGGAGTGACATCACCGCTCTCCAGATATAAGATATATTATACAAGAGTGACATCACCGCTCTCCAGATATAAGATATATTATACAAGAGTGACATCACCGCTCTCCAGATATAAGATATATTATACAGGAGTGACATCACCGCTCTCCAGATATAAGATATATTACACACGAGTGACATCACCGCTCTCCAGATATAAGATATATTACACAGGAGTGACATCACCGCTCTCCAGATATAAGATATATTATACAAGAGTGACATCACCGCTCTCCAGATATAAGATATATTACACAGGAGTGACATCACCGCTCTCCAGATATAAGATATATTATACAGGAGTGACATCACCGCTCTCCAGATATAAGATATATTATACAAGAGTGACATCACCACTCTCCAGATATAAGATATATTATACAAGAGTGACATCACCGCTCTCCAGATATAAGATATATTACACACGAGTGACATCACCGCTCTCCAGATATAAGATATATTACACAGGAGTGACATCACCGCTCTCCAGATATAAGATATATTATACAAGAGTGACATCACCGCTCTCCAGATATAAGATATATTATACAGGAGTGACATCACCGCTCTCCAGATATAAGATATATTATACAGGAGTGACATCACCGCTCTCCAGATATAAGATATATTATACGGGAGTGACATCACCGCCCTCCAGATATAAGATATATTATACAAGAGTGACATCACCGCTCTCCAGATATAAGATATATTATACAGGAGTGACATCACCGCTCTCCAGATATAAGATATATTATACAAGAGTGACATCACCGCTCTCCGGATATAAGATATATTATACAGGAGTGACATCACCGCTCTCCAGATATAAGATATATTATACAGGAGTGACATCACCGCTCTCCAGATATAAGATATATTATACAAGAGTGACATCACCGCTCTCCAGATATAAGATATATTATACAGGAGTGACATCACCGCTCTCCAGATATAAGATATATTATAGAGGAGTGACATCACCGCTCTCCAGATATAAGATATATTACACAGGAGTGACATCACCGCTCTCCAGATATAAGATATATTATAGAGGAGTGACATCACCGCTCTCCAGATATAAGATATATTATACAGGAGTGACATCACCGCTCTCCAGATATAAGATATATTATACAAGAGTGACATCACCGCTCTCCAGATATAAGATATATTATACAGGAGTGACATCACCGCTCTCCAGATATAAGATATATTATACAAGAGTGACATCACCGCTCTCCAGATATAAGATATATTACACAGGAGTGACATCACCGCTCTCCAGATATAAGATATATTATAGAGGAGTGACATCACCGCTCTCCAGATATAAGATATATTATACAAGAGTGACATCACCACTCTCCAGATATAAGATATATTATACAGGAGTGACATCACCGCTCTCCAGATATAAGATATATTATACAAGAGTGACATCACCGCTCTCCAGATATAAGATATATTACACAGGAGTGACATCACCGCTCTCCAGATATAAGATATATTATACAGGAGTGACATCACCGCTCTCCAGATATAAGATATATTATACAGGAGTGACATCACCGCTCTCCAGATATAAGATATATTATACAGGAGTGACATCACCGCTCTCCAGATATAAGATATATTATACAGGAGTGACATCACCGCTCTCCAGATATAAGATATATTATACAAGAGTGACATCACCGCTCTCCGGATATAAGATATATTATACAGGAGTGACATCACCGCTCTCCAGATATAAGATATATTATACAGGAGTGACATCACCGCTCTCCAGATATAAGATATATTATACAAGAGTGACATCACCGCTCTCCAGATATAAGATATATTATACAGGAGTGACATCACCGCTCTCCAGATATAAGATATATTATAGAGGAGTGACATCACCGCTCTCCAGATATAAGATATATTATACAGGAGTGACATCACCGCTCTCCAGATATAAGATATATTATACAGGAGTGACATCACCGCTCTCCAGATATAAGATATATTATACAAGAGTGACATCACCGCTCTCCGGATATAAGATATATTATACAGGAGTGACATCACCGCTCTCCAGATATAAGATATATTATACAAGAGTGACATCACCGCTCTCCAGATATAAGATATATTATACAGGAGTGATATCACCGCTCTCCAGATATAAGATATATTATAGAGGAGTGGCATCACCGCTCTCCAGATATAAGATATATTATACAAGAGTGACATCACCACTCTCCAGATATAAGATATATTACACACGAGTGACATCACCGCTCTCCAGATATAAGATATATTATAGAGGAGTGACATCACCGCTCTCCGGATATAAGATATATTATACAGGAGTGACATCACCGCTCTCCAGATATAAGATATATTATACAAGAGTGACATCACCGCTCTCCAGATATAAGATATATTACACAGGAGTGACATCACCGCTCTCCAGATATAAGATATATTATACAGGAGTGACATCACCGCTCTCCAGATATAAGATATATTATACAAGAGTGACATCACCGCTCTCCGGATATAAGATATATTATACAGGAGTGACATCACCGCTCTCTGGATATAAGATATATTATATGGGAGTGACATCACCGCTCTCCAGATATAAGATATATTATATGGGAATGACATCACCGCTCTCTAGATATAAGATATATTATACAGGAGTGACATCACCGCCCTCCAGATATATTATACAGCAGTGACATCACCACTCTCCAGATATAAGATATATTATACAGGAGTGACATCACCGCCCTCCAGATATAAGATATATTATACAGAAGTGACATCACTGCTCTCCAGATATAAGATATATTATACAGAAGTGACATCACTGCCCTGCAGATATAAGATATATTATACAGGAGTGACATCACCGCTCTCCAGATATAAGATATATTATACAGGAGTGACATCACCGCTCTCCAGATATAAGATATATTATACAAGAGTGACATCACCGCTCTCCAGATATAAGATATATTACACAGGAGTGACATCACCGCTCTCCAGATATAAGATATATTATAGAGGAGTGACATCACCGCTCTCCAGATATAAGATATATTATACAAGAGTGACATCACCACTCTCCAGATATAAGATATATTATACAGGAGTGACATCACCGCTCTCCAGATATAAGATATATTATACAAGAGTGACATCACCGCTCTCCAGATATAAGATATATTACACAGGAGTGACATCACCGCTCTCCAGATATAAGATATATTATACAGGAGTGACATCACCGCTCTCCAGATATAAGATATATTATAGAGGAGTGACATCACCGCTCTCCAGATATAAGATATATTATACAGGAGTGACATCACCGCTCTCCAGATATAAGATATATTATACAGGAGTGACATCACCGCTCTCCAGATATAAGATATATTATACAGGAGTGACATCACCGCTCTCCAGATATAAGATATATTATACAGGAGTGACATCACCGCTCTCCAGATATAAGATATATTATACAAGAGTGACATCACCGCTCTCCAGATATAAGATATATTATACAGGAGTGACATCACCGCTCTCCAGATATAAGATATATTATACAAGAGTGACATCACCGCTCTCCGGATATAAGATATATTATACAGGAGTGACATCACCGCTCTCCAGATATAAGATATATTATACAGGAGTGACATCACCGCTCTCCAGATATAAGATATATTATACAAGAGTGACATCACCGCTCTCCAGATATAAGATATATTATAGAGGAGTGACATCACCGCTCTCCAGATATAAGATATATTATACAGGAGTGACATCACCGCTCTCCAGATATAAGATATATTATACAGGAGTGACATCACCGCTCTCCAGATATAAGATATATTATACAAGAGTGACATCACCGCTCTCCAGATATAAGATATATTATACAAGAGTGACATCACCGCTCTCCAGATATAAGATATATTATACAGGAGTGACATCACCGCTCTCCAGATATAAGATATATTACACACGAGTGACATCACCGCTCTCCAGATATAAGATATATTACACAGGAGTGACATCACCGCTCTCCAGATATAAGATATATTATACAAGAGTGACATCACCGCTCTCCAGATATAAGATATATTACACAGGAGTGACATCACCGCTCTCCAGATATAAGATATATTATACAGGAGTGACATCACCGCTCTCCAGATATAAGATATATTATACAAGAGTGACATCACCACTCTCCAGATATAAGATATATTATACAAGAGTGACATCACCGCTCTCCAGATATAAGATATATTACACACGAGTGACATCACCGCTCTCCAGATATAAGATATATTACACAGGAGTGACATCACCGCTCTCCAGATATAAGATATATTATACAAGAGTGACATCACCGCTCTCCAGATATAAGATATATTATACAGGAGTGACATCACCGCTCTCCAGATATAAGATATATTATACAGGAGTGACATCACCGCTCTCCAGATATAAGATATATTATACGGGAGTGACATCACCGCCCTCCAGATATAAGATATATTATACAAGAGTGACATCACCGCTCTCCAGATATAAGATATATTATACAGGAGTGACATCACCGCCCTCCAGATATAAGATATATTATACAGGAGTGACATCACCGCCCTCCAGATATAAGATATATTATACAGG
The DNA here is from genome assembly GCF_037356315.1 of Lithobates pipiens. Classification (NCBI taxonomy): domain Eukaryota; kingdom Metazoa; phylum Chordata; class Amphibia; order Anura; family Ranidae; genus Lithobates; species Lithobates pipiens. The sequence continues at coordinate 2,576,073 of NW_027507758.1, forward strand.
AGTGACATCACCGCTCTCCAGATATAAGATATATTATACAGGAGTGACATCACCACTCTCCAGATATAAGATATATTATACAGGAGTGACATCACCGCTCTCCGGATATAAGATATATTATACGGGAGTGACATCACCGCTCTCCAGATATAAGATATATTATACGGGAATGACATCACCGCTCTCCAGATATAAGATATATTATACAAGAGTGACATCACCGCTCTCCGGATATAAGATATATTACACAGGAGTGACATCACCGCTCTCCAGATATAAGATATATTACACAGGAGTGACATCACCGCTCTCCAGATATAAGATATATTATACAAGAGTGACATCACCGCTCTCCAGATATAAGATATATTACACAGGAGTGACATCACCGCTCTCCAGATATAAGATATATTATACAGGAGTGACATCACCGCTCTCCAGATATAAGATATATTATACAAGAGTGACATCACCGCTCTCCGGATATAAGATATATTACACAGGAGTGACATCACCGCTCTCCAGATATAAGATATATTATACAGGAGTGACATCACCGCTCTCTGGATATAAGATATATTATATGGGAGTGACATCACCGCTCTCCAGATATAAGATATATTATATGGGAATGACATCACCGCTCTCTAGATATAAGATATATTATACAGGAGTGACATCACCGCCCTCCAGATATATTATACAGCAGTGACATCACCACTCTCCAGATATAAGATATATTATACAGGAGTGACATCACCGCCCTCCAGATATAAGATATATTATACAGAAGTGACATCACTGCTCTCCAGATATAAGATATATTATACAGAAGTGACATCACTGCCCTGCAGATATAAGATATATTATACAGGAGTGACATCACCGCTCTCCAGATATAAGATATATTATACAAGAGTGACATCACCGCTCTCCAGATATAAGATATATTATACAGGAGTGACATCACCGCTCTCCAGATATAAGATATATTATACAAGAGTGACATCACCGCTCTCCAGATATAAGATATATTACACAGGAGTGACATCACCGCTCTCCAGATATAAGATATATTATAGAGGAGTGACATCACCGCTCTCCAGATATAAGATATATTATACAAGAGTGACATCACCACTCTCCAGATATAAGATATATTATACAGGAGTGACATCACCGCTCTCCAGATATAAGATATATTATACAAGAGTGACATCACCGCTCTCCAGATATAAGATATATTACACAGGAGTGACATCACCGCTCTCCAGATATAAGATATATTATACAGGAGTGACATCACCGCTCTCCAGATATAAGATATATTATAGAGGAGTGACATCACCGCTCTCCAGATATAAGATATATTATACAGGAGTGACATCACCGCCCTCCAGATATAAGATATATTATACAGGAGTGACATCACCGCTCTCCAGATATAAGATATATTATACAGGAGTGACATCACCGCCCTCCAGATATAAGATATATTATACAAGAGTGACATCACCGCTCTCCGGATATAAGATATATTATACAGGAGTGACATCACCGCTCTCCAGATATAAGATATATTATACAGGAGTGACATCACCGCTCTCCAGATATAAGATATATTATACAGGAGTGACATCACCGCCCTCCAGATATAAGATATATTATACAGGAGTGACATCACCGCTCTCCGGATATAAGATATATTATACAGGAGTGACATCACCGCTCTCCAGATATAAGATATATTATACAGGAGTGACATCACCGCTCTCCAGATATAAGATATATTATACAAGAGTGACATCACCGCTCTCCAGATATAAGATATATTATAGAGGAGTGACATCACCGCTCTCCAGATATAAGATATATTATACAGGAGTGACATCACCGCTCTCCAGATATAAGATATATTATAGAGGAGTGACATCACCGCTCTCCAGATATAAGATATATTATACAGGAGTGACATCACCGCTCTCCAGATATAAGATATATTATACAGGAGTGACATCACCGCCCTCCAGATATAAGATATATTATACAAGAGTGACATCACCGCTCTCCGGATATAAGATATATTATACAGGAGTGACATCACCGCTCTCCAGATATAAGATATATTATACAGGAGTGACATCACCGCTCTCCAGATATAAGATATATTATACAGGAGTGACATCACCGCCCTCCAGATATAAGATATATTATACAGGAGTGACATCACCGCTCTCCGGATATAAGATATATTATACAGGAGTGACATCACCGCTCTCCAGATATAAGATATATTATACAGGAGTGACATCACCGCTCTCCAGATATAAGATATATTATACAAGAGTGACATCACCGCTCTCCAGATATAAGATATATTATAGAGGAGTGACATCACCGCTCTCCAGATATAAGATATATTATACAGGAGTGACATCACCGCTCTCCAGATATAAGATATATTATACAGGAGTGACATCACCGCTCTCCAGATATAAGATATATTATACAAGAGTGACATCACCGCTCTCCGGATATAAGATATATTATACAAGAGTGACATCACCGCTCTCCAGATATAAGATATATTATACAAGAGTGACATCACCGCTCTCCAGATATAAGATATATTATACACGAGTGACATCACCGCTCTCCAGATATAAGATATATTATAGAGGAGTGACATCATCGCTCTCCAGATATAAGATATATTATACAGGAGTGACATCACCACTCTCCAGATATAAGATATATTACACACGAGTGACATCACCGCTCTCCAGATATAAGATATATTATAGAGGAGTGACATCATCGCTCTCCAGATATAAGATATATTATACAGGAGTGACATCACCACTCTCCAGATATAAGATATATTATACAAGAGTGACATCACCGCTCTCCAGATATAAGATATATTACACAGGAGTGACATCACCGCTCTCCAGATATAAGATATATTACACAGGAGTGACATCACCGCTCTCCAGATATAAGATATATTATACAGGAGTGACATCACCGCTCTCCAGATATAAGATATATTATACAAGAGTGACATCACCGCTCTCCAGATATAAGATATATTACACACGAGTGACATCACCGCTCTCCAGATATAAGATATATTACACAGGAGTGACATCACCGCTCTCCAGATATAAGATATATTATACAAGAGTGACATCACCGCTCTCCAGATATAAGATATATTACACAGGAGTGACATCACCGCTCTCCAGATATAAGATATATTATACAGGAGTGACATCACCGCTCTCCAGATATAAGATATATTATACAAGAGTGACATCACCACTCTCCAGATATAAGATATATTATACAAGAGTGACATCACCGCTCTCCAGATATAAGATATATTACACACGAGTGACATCACCGCTCTCCAGATATAAGATATATTACACAGGAGTGACATCACCGCTCTCCAGATATAAGATATATTATACAAGAGTGACATCACCGCTCTCCAGATATAAGATATATTATACAGGAGTGACATCACCGCTCTCCAGATATAAGATATATTATACAGGAGTGACATCACCGCTCTCCAGATATAAGATATATTATACGGGAGTGACATCACCGCCCTCCAGATATAAGATATATTATACAAGAGTGACATCACCGCTCTCCAGATATAAGATATATTATACAGGAGTGACATCACCGCCCTCCAGATATAAGATATATTATACAGGAGTGACATCACCGCCCTCCAGATATAAGATATATTATACAGGAGTGACATCACCGCTCTCCAGATATAAGATATATTATACAGGAGTGACATCACCACTCTCCAGATATAAGATATATTATACAGGAGTGACATCACCGCTCTCCGGATATAAGATATATTATACGGGAGTGACATCACCGCTCTCCAGATATAAGATATATTATACGGGAATGACATCACCGCTCTCCAGATATAAGATATATTATACAAGAGTGACATCACCGCTCTCCGGATATAAGATATATTACACAGGAGTGACATCACCGCTCTCCAGATATAAGATATATTACACAGGAGTGACATCACCGCTCTCCAGATATAAGATATATTATACAAGAGTGACATCACCGCTCTCCAGATATAAGATATATTATACAAGAGTGACATCACCGCTCTCCAGATATAAGATATATTATACAGGAGTGACATCACCGCTCTCTGGATATAAGATATATTATATGGGAGTGACATCACCGCTCTCCAGATATAAGATATATTATATGGGAATGACATCACCGCTCTCTAGATATAAGATATATTATACAGGAGTGACATCACCGCCCTCCAGATATATTATACAGCAGTGACATCACCACTCTCCAGATATAAGATATATTATACAGGAGTGACATCACCGCCCTCCAGATATAAGATATATTATACAGAAGTGACATCACTGCTCTCCAGATATAAGATATATTATACAGAAGTGACATCACTGCCCTGCAGATATAAGATATATTATACAGGAGTGACATCACCACTCTCCAGATATAAGATATATTACACAGGAGTGACATCACCGCTCTCCAGATATAAGATATATTATACAAGAGTGACATCACCACTCTCCGGATATATTATACAGGAGTGACATCACCGCTCTCCAGATATATTATACAGGAGTGACATCACCACTCTCCAGATATATTATACAGGAGTGACATCACCGCTCTCCGGATATAAGTTAAGTGATGATTTTCCAGGTTGACCATTTATATTCTGGCAGACTTGTGACAATCTAACGCTCCGTCACACTTTTCCACTCAACAGAAACATCGGAGAGAATTTTATGAATTACTCACAACAAAGACGGAGCAATAAATCCCACGAGGGCGACCGACCTTCACTAGAATCCGCCCCAAAAGTGACTTTCCTCCCCGCCATTGTTCTCCGGGGTTCTCCGGGGTCCTCCGGGCTCTTCTCTGCTAGAGAGAGGGAAGAGAATTTTAATTCTGGGGAGGGGGGAGGGGTCTGTTGTTTGGTGGTTGCCCTGGACAACCATTCCCATGGTGGTTAATCATTTTGCAGACCCCTTTTCACAACATGAAGCATGAATTGAATATTAAATGAATGGAGCCGGCGGGAGAGGCCCTGAGAGATCTCGTGTGAAGGACGCCAACTGATGGAGGTCTAATCATAGAAGGGAGGGGGGGGGGGGGTCCTCACCGTCTACAGATCCCCAATAAAGGGTTAATACTACCGATAGAGCAACTCCAAGATTAGGGGAGGCCACATCACACCCAACCCTATCCAGGGGCTCATATGGGGAATAATAATAATGTGACATTGTTCACGAGAAGCTTCACCGATACCAACAGTTCAGCTTTTACGTGTACACAATAGGCTCAATCAGACATACCCCCCTGTCACTCATCCCCTTTTAGAAAAAAAAAAGTGGTTTGGTGGCTCCGGGCACAGCAAATGGTCTGCAGGCTTCCTGGGTGGTTTGGTGAGATGAGCAGGCCCTCACACTTGTCCGGCATCCCCTCATCTCCACCCCCACCTCCTCTCAGCAGAAAGGACAGAACTCCTCCACCAAATCCTGCACTTCTCCATGCAGCCGCAGAGAGGCTCCTCTTTGGTCCCCACCCCCATCCCAGCAGTGGGCAGCAGAGAGGACAGAACTCCTTCCTACAGATCCTGCGCTTTGCTGTGCAGCCGCAGCACCCCCTCATCTCCGTCTCATCTGGTCTCAGCATTCAGCAGACTCTGGCAGCTGATTCCTGTCCTCAGCCAGACCCTGAACTTTTTGCACTGTCCACTGTGATGTAAGGGAGGCTCCTGACATCTCTTGTAAGGAGAAGATAGGAGGATGCTCTGGACATCTATCAGATAACAACCGAGGACAACCATAATGCTGATGCAGCCCATTATGAAATTGAGTTTAACACCCCTGTTCTACAGGCTCCTAGGGTGGTTTGGTGACTCCAGGCACAGCAAATGGTCTGCAGGCTTTCTGGGTGGCTCCAGGCACAGTAAATGGTCTGCAGCAGGGCTGGACTTACCATTGGGCTTGACTGGGCTCAAGCCCATGGGCCCCGCCCAATAGGGGGCCCCGCAAGCCCCCCGAGATACACAGACGAGTGTACTCGGCTTGGCTCTTCTCATAGTCACGCCCAGTCCTGCCCTATGATGGACATAACACAGGGACTGAGCGTGACTGTGAGCCGAGTCGAGTACACTCGGCTACTCTCGGCTCCGCTCGGGACTGTGAAGGGACCCGAGAGCCGCCGAGAGGGCCCGAGAGCTGCTGAGAGGACCTGAGAGCCGCCAAGAGGACCCAAGAGCTGCCGAGAAACACAGGACTCTGTATCTCGGCGGCGCCATTTTTAAACTTCAAGACTGCAATGACAAGGCTGCAAATGACACTGGACAAGCCTGCTGATGGATGGGAAAGGCTGCAGATGGACACTGATAAGGCTGCATTGATGGGCATTTAAATGTAAGTTTTTTCCTTAAACTTCCCTTCTAAAAGTTTTTTTCCTTACAATTCCCTCCTAAACTTGGGGCGCGTGTTATACGCTGATAAATATGGTAATGTATAGAAGATAGGGCCCAAAAGTGACTCAAGCCCAGGGGCCCCGACCACCCTAAGTCCTGCCCTGGTCTGCAGGCTTCCTGGGTGGCTCCAGGCACAGCAAATGGTCTACGGGCTTCCTGGGTGGTTTGGTGACTCCAGGCACAGGAAATGGTCTACGGGCTTTCTGGGTGGTTTGGTGACTCCAGGCACAGGAAATGGTCTACGGGCTTTCTGGGTGGTTTGGTGGCTCCGGGCACAGCAAATGGTCTGCAGGGTCTTGTACGTAAGTGAAGCCTTTATCAACTAGAGAACAGCCAAGAGATCATTCTGAAAAAAAATTTCCCCATCACTCTCACAATGTATGTAAATCCCACTAGTGGCCATTAGATCTGAGCACTGCAACATGGGAAGAGGTCACATGCTTCCCCTATACCTGGAAGCACAGGGTATTCTGGGGACACAGGAGTGGTGGGGGAGCGCTATAGAATGGGAACGGTGGTGGTCTCCTTCAACCTCTAAACACGCAAAGGGGTGAGACAGCCTGCACATGGCCACCAGTTTTACATGTTTTTACAATAGGATGGTGACCTGAATCAGACATTAAAGAGGATGGGGAATTTGGTGAGTGGATCTAAACCCACCAACCAAAAAAAATGTTTATATCTACTGTAAAAATCCATTTCTTGGAGTTCATTCAGTGACACTTCATTGAGGGTCTTGCATATCTAGAAAACAGCAGACTGATGCCAAAAAAAAACAAATAGCACTCAGATCCGGTAGAAAATGGTGGAACCCAAACCTTAATACCAGAAGCTTGAATGGATGGGCCCTTTGAGCCTGAGTAACAATTGGAGAATGAGAATCTGGTCCCCCTTTAATAATGACAGTCAGTCCTTCTAATGAAATAAGTGTCTGTGAGGTGGACACTCGGTACAAGATTAATTTAGGCAATGTGTTACCGGCCTCAAAATGTGAATTAAGAGAGCCGATGATTGTAGACGCGATGAGATAAGGTGATCAGCTTGGCGTGGACTGCAAAGAATCACACAAACAGAATGAGATATGACCACTGACTTTATGGCTGGAAGTAGTTTAATTTTTACATAACAATACATCTTTTACATTTTTATAGTCACATGTTTATAAACATTAACAATATATATAATACCGATTTTAACTAAAGTATTTTAAAACGTAGTTATAACAATGAACATTACTATATTTTATAACATATATATCCCTGTTATTCAGTGTTATAGATAATTATCCTTATCTCTCTGGTACACTTTAAGTGTGCAATAATCATACTGGCAATGCATTGCTTTAATACAAATATTTTCATGGTAGTACTCTTTTTTAACCACTAGATGGTGCACATTGCATGTCTGTATGATGCAATACATAAGCTTTACATACAATAGGTTTTTCTATATTAAATAACAGAAAACATGTGCTTCTATAAATCTATGCCATTTTCAATAAATCAGGTTTAAATATACCTATTTAGAAAGGTTTAGTGTTTATCATAGACATTTGTTCTGACTAATGCAGTATTTTCATGTTCTTATGCACTTTTCACTTGTTTCTGACACATGCTGTTCTAAACTTCTAATTACAGCAAAACTATAGCATAAAATCTGCTGAGACTTTTTCTGCATCTGCTCAAGATGTTTAGGAATCTTTCTATGACAGGTTAATACAGATTAGGAACAATTTAGAGTACATACCTGCAAAGAATCACACAAACAGAATGAGATATGACCACTGACTTTATGGCTGGAAGTAGTTTAATTTCCAGTCACATGGTGTGTGGCCTTATATAGACTCTGTTTGTGTACCTTCTCTGCCATCTACTGGTTATTAATAGAATAGAAGGGAGATGTTTAGAAATAAAATTAAAAAAAAATGAATATGTACTTTGCTTTGGGGTGTCTGTTTTGTGACCATATAAACCCCAGTCCGTCACAAATGCGTTCTCCTTCTGATCAACTGGAGCGGCCCAGAAGGTCAGCCAGAATGACATTCCTCAGAGATCCAAGTCCCCGGCACCAACAAGGTTTCCAGGACTTCTTCCCAGCCGAAAGGCTGATATCCATCCTGGGGATCTTCCAAGAGATCAAAGAAAAGACTTCTTCCTCATCACAGTATTTTTTAGCCACCTGGCCAGGCCCAACCTGATCATCAGCGCCAGGCAAAGAAGCCCGTCCAAGGACTGAACTTCAACCAAGATGTAAGGATGTTGAGTTGTAGGGGTTTGGAGTGGAACTGGGCAAACAGGACCGCCTGGAAGGAGACCACCATTGATGTCCACAGAGGTCAGAAAGTCTCCCTGGCTAAGGAGGTTATGAAAGACTTGGATTCCATGCAGATGTTTCTGGGCCTTAATGAAGACATTTAGTGCCCTGAGAACCAGACAAGGGTAGATACACGCCCTCCATTAACTTGGAAGCTGTGAACAGGTTGGGGTAGAAAACCTGAATCCATTCTGACCCAGGGACATTCCAGAAAACGGGCTGCTTGAAGATCTGCTATCCTGTGCAGTGACGTGGGCAGGTTGGAAAGCAAAAGCGAGGAGCCGAGAGAAGAGCCCCGGGTATTCATTCATCTACCCCAGCGTTTCTCAACTCCAGCCCTCAAGGCCAACAGGCCATGTTTTCAGGCTCTCCATTATTTTGCACAGGTGATTTTAACAGTTTCACTGCCTTAGTAATTACCACAGCTGTTTCATCTGAGGGAAATCCTGAAAACATGCCATGTTGGGGCGCCTTAAGGACTGGAGTTGAGAAACACTGATCTATCCTAACGTCTGCAAAGGATAACAGATTCCCACATTTTTTGGAATCAACCAGGTTTTGCAGGCAAACGGGATGCCAGGTTTGAGCCAAGCTTTGGTGGTTGAGATCTGGGAGTAACCAAAGGAACCCTTCTCAGCCAAACCCTAGGGCATTGATGGTGAACCTTGGCACTCCAGATGTTTTGGAACTACATTTCCCATGATGCTCATGTACTCTGCAGTGTAGTTGAGCATCATGGGAAATGTAGTTCCAAAACATCTGGGGTGCCGAGGTTCACCATCACTGCCTTAGGGGTTCTTTTATTAGAGCAAATACTCTTGGCTCTGGCAAGTCCCTTGATAAAAGGTATCCCACGGCAACTCCACTTTTTTTTTTTTTTTTTACAGGCCAGGTTCTGGTATAGCAATGATTTTCAACCTCAGTCCTCAAGTACCCCCGCCCCCAATGGGCCATGTTTTCAGGTTTTCCTTTAAACTGCAGTTGCTTTAAATCAATATCAATGACATGGTATTGATGAGAGCTATTTTATCTAAGGTGGGGATGTCCAAACTTTATTTTTTTTTAAAGATTTGATGAAGTGAACATGCGTGAGGGCCGACCATTTTGTCTGACATTCCTTGAACCATTAAAATTCGGCCTAATGCCGCGTACACGCGGTCGGATTTTCAGACGGAAAATGTTCGAGGGGAGCTTTTTGTCGGAAATTCCGACCGTGTGCGGGGCTCCATCGGACATTTTGCATCGGAATTTCCGACACACAAAATTTGAGATCTGGATCTCAAATTTTCCAACAACAAAATCCATTGTCGGAAAGTCCGATCGCGTGTACACAATTTCGACGCAACAAAGTTCCACGCATTGCTCGGAATCAAGCAGAACAGCCGCACTGGCTATTGACCTTACATCGGCTCGTCGTACGCGCTGTAAGTCACCGCGTTCTCGACGTTTAGAATTTCCAACAACATTGTGTGACCGTGTGTATGCAAGACCAGTTTGAGCCAACATCTGTCGGGAACAAAATCCCATGGATTTTGTTGTCGGAATGTCCGATCGTGTGTACGCGGCATAAGTGTGTTCCTCAGAGCAATAATACACTGCCTAACAAGAATATATATATATATATGTGTCTTTTGTGGCCCCCCCCCCAACGACTCCCTGAATGCTGCCCAGGACTAAGGATGAGCTTGGGCGTGTAATTTGTATAGATCGTATTTATTGGTGTATAACAAACACCTTCACTTTAAGAGGGAAGTTTCAGGAAAAAATAACTTCAATTTTCAATAAAGAACTGTGAAGAAAAATACAGGCCATACTCAAGAAATTAGAATATTGTGCAAAAGTTAATTTATTTCACTAATGCAACTTTAAAGGTGAAACTAATATATGAGACGGACTCATTACATGCAAAGCAAGATAGTGCAAGCCCTGATCTGTCATCATTGTGATGATTATGGCTTACAGCTCATGAAAACCCCAAATCCACAGAAAATTAGAATATTGTGAAAAGGTGCGACACTCTAGGCTCAAAGTGTCCCGCTCTATTCAGATAATTAAGCCTTAAAGTGCTTGTAAACCCTTACAAACCACTTTGACCTACAGGTGAGCCTAAATTAAGACTTACCTGTAGGTCCAAGAAATATCTCCTAAACCTATACGGTTTAGGAGATATTTACTAAAAGACAGGCACTGCTGTCTACGGCGCATGCGCCGTAGACAGAGGCGCACTGAGCCGGCCACAGATCACTGCGATATGCCGCTCGTGTCGGCTCCCGTGCGCATACGCGACATCATCGCAGCTCCGGCGAATCACAGCGTCGGAGCAGCGAGACCCGGAAGTCACTCCGGGATACATGGCAGCGGCGAATCTGAAGACAGAGGACCGCTTCGGGGGCTTTGTTCTCAGGTAAGTTATTCATAATGAGCTGGTATGCTATGCATACTAGCTCATTATGCCTTTGCCTTGCAGGTTGCCCTTTTTTTTTTTTTTTTTAATAGCCTTTACTTCCTCTTTAACACCAGCAAAGGGTTCCTGAGCCTTTAAATGGTCTCTCAGTCTGTAGGCACCACAATCATGGGAAAGACTGCTGACCTGACAGTTGGGCAGAAAACCATCATTGACGCCCTCCATAAGGAAAGCCTCAAAAGGTAATTGCAAAAAAAGTTGGATGGAAAGTGCCGTATCAAAGCACATTAATAGAAGTAAGAAAAAGGTGCACAAGCAACAGGGATGAGCGCAGCCTGGAGAGGATTGTCAGGAAAAGGCCATTCCTAAGTGTTGGGGACCTTCACAAGGAGTGGACTGCGGCCTGGAGTTGGCGCATCACGAGCCACCACCACACAGACGGATCCGGGACATGGGCTTCAAATGTCCTATTCCTCTTGTCAAGCCACTCCTGAAAAACAAACATCTGAAGCGTCTTACCCGGGCTAAAGAAAAATCAGAGCGGGTCTGTTGCTCAGTGGTCCGAAGTCCTCTTTTCTGACCAGAGCAAAGTTTGGATCTCATTTGGAAACCAAGGATCGGGAGTACGGAGGAAGAACGGAGAGGCGCACACTGCGTGGAGTTTCCACAGTTTGTGTTTATTTGGGGGAGCCACGTTATCTGCTGCTGTTGGTCCTCTGTGCTTCATTAAGTCCAGAGTCATCGCAGCCGTCTACCAGGAGATTTTGGCACACTTCATCCTTCCATCCACAGACCAGCTCTATGGGAATGTTGACTTCATTTTTCCAGCAGGACTTGGCACCACCTGCCCACAGCGCCAAAACTCAGTTCAATGACCGTGGGATTACTGGGCTTGATTAGCCAGCAAACTCACATGACCTGAACCCCATAGAGAAGCTATAGGGCATTGCCAAGAGAAAGATGACAGACATGAGACCCAACAATGTGGAAGAGCTGAAGGCCGCCATTGAAGGATCCTGGTCGTCCATAAAACCTCAGCAGTGCCACAGGCTGATCGCTTCCATGCCACACCACATTGTGGCAGTAATCGCTGCAAAAGGGGCACAAACCAAGTACATCTGCATACTTATACTTTTCAGATGTCAGATATTGTTCTATGTACAATCCTTGTTTTATTGATTGCATGTAATGTTCTAATTTTCTGAGATTGTGGATTTGGGGTTTTTATGAACTGTAAGCCATAATAATCACAATTATAACAAATCACACCTTAGATGCAAAGCAACAGAGATAATCTCATTAGTTTTACCTTTCAAGTAGAATGAGCGAAATAAATGAACTTTTGCATGATATTCTAATTTTTTGAATAGCACCTGTAAGTGTCAGTGGCCATGAATGCAGCCTCACCATTGCCATTAGTGCAGCCTGATCCATGCCCATCTACACCCTCAAAAGGGGAGCGGACGAGTGCCAACAGATTACAAACAGGAGAATCTCCTGGTTACTCAGCACCCTCTTTAATACAAAGTCTCACCTCCTATGATAGACAGAACAGTCGGCCAATGCCAACCCAGGAGAGGGGACTTCCTCCTACAGAGGCTGCCATGTTAACATTCTCCTGTATGTAAACAGAGCACTTGTCCCACCCCCTGCGAGGCAGCACCGATAAATGCGGAATCTCTTTTGTGGCCCTGGGGGACCACAAAAGAAATATCCAAAATTAGCAGGGGGTCCATATTAAACCGGAATGCAGGCCAGACTTTGGACATGCCTGATCTAAGGGAAGTTCCAAAAACATGGCCTGTGGGGGGGTATTTGAGGACTGAGGTTGAGAACCACTGTGGTAAAGGATCCCAATTACTTCCTCTGTAGTAACAGACATAACCAAACACTAGGGGGTGCAATGGATCGTCACCGATCCGTGATCCAAACGGGTCACCCCCGCTCAGATCGGCACATGCCCCGATCCGCTCCATGGTCTCAGCCTTAGTTGGCCGCCGAAGCCGCGGCCTTTCCTTTCTACACCCAGGCCGTTTACAATGCGATTGCCCGCAACGGAGCAGTCACTTGTAAACAAACCGGAGTCATGTCAGGACAGTTTTCTCTCTCCCCTCTCTGTATTAATCTGTACAGTGGATGGGAGAGAGCGGATGGAAGCAGCCATCCCTCCATACCCTGCCAATATTACAGTGGGGTGGGGGACATGGAAGTTAGAGTAGGGGAGATTGTGGATATTACAGTGGGGACTATATGGTGGTGGAATTTTCACAGGTTTTTGCAAATTCAATTATTTGCTGATCTGAAAAATGATCCGATCGTTTTTTGATCCGTTGCACCCCTACCAAACACACACTGGATAGTTCGGAAAGCACCCACCACCGGAGCTGGCACTAATCAGTGAAACCCCTGTCCACTATGCAAAAAAAAAAAAAACACCCCTGTGCCTCCACCACAGGAGGGAAAGGAAGAGCACAAACTAGCCCCCTGCTTTCTTAGCTTCGGGCCGGCATCAGCTGCTGGCACCTCCAGACCTGCCTTCTCCATGCTAGCTCACCTGAAGTCACCAGACGCCATGCTTTGTCTACACCCTTTTATATGGTGGAGTGGAATAGCCAGAGCGGCACTATGGAAATGGCACCACCTGTATAGCATAAGGGCTTACCTGGTGCTGTAATCCCAGCCATACACACAGATTTTTCCTCCTGGACGCATTAGGGTGTACCTAGATGGCCACCATTCAAGTTCCTGTCCCCGGCACCGGAAGTGACATCATACAGCGGCACCTGCCCACGAGACAGGAAGAAAAGTCTTCCTTTCCCAGCAGTCATTGCCAAGGGGGGGCACGACATCTTGACACCAGACCCTCCACTGCCAGAAGGACCAAGCAAGCCTTCAGCTCCAGACTACACCAACAGGAACCTTCAATGAGGCTACACCAAGCCAGGGAGAGGTCACCCATTCAATTTTCATCAAGACCCACTTACCAGATCCAAGGATGACCTGAGCACAAATCCTATCCCCATCCATCCAGGTTAGCTTAGACCAGCGATGGTAAACCTTGGCAACCCAGATGTTTTGGAACTACATTTCCCATGATGCTCAACTACACTGCATAGTGCATGAGCATCAATCATGGGAAACGTAGTTCCAAAACATCTGGGGTGCCGAGGTTCACCATCACTGGTTTGGACCATACATTCATAGTTTCATAGTTACTCAGGTTGAACTGGTGTCTATTCAACCTTACTGAGTGTCTACAACTGTCCCCATCCCTGTACACTCACACCAGTCCCTACCTTCAAGGAGCCCACAATCCAAGGTCCCCATTCATATACTAGGGCCAATTTTGGACAGAAGCCAATTAACCTACCTGCATGTCTTTGGATTGTGGGAGGAAACCCACGCAGGCACAGGGAGAACATGCAAACACCAGGCAGGTAGTGTGGTGGTCGGGATTTGAACCAGCGACCCTTCTTACTGCTAGGTGAGAGTGCTAACCACTACACCACTGTGCTGCACACTCTGCCCCTCCCTTTCTGTACCAGCAGTGCCTAGTGAAAATTTCTCCCAGGATAGAGCCAAGGACACCATACCCAACACAGATAAGGCCAGTGTCTTATCATATAAGGTCCTCCATCCGATAGTGTCCGCTGCGTACTGCGCATGCGCAGTACACAACACAGATTCCGAAAATTGCCGAGGACAAACGGCGCCTGCGCCGTGAGTCCAGGTTCTATCCCCACTATCTAAGTGGACATAGAGTAGGAATATAAAAGAGCCGCGCGCAGAGAGGCCGAGCCTGAAGCATGGCGAGCAAAGCTCGCCCGCGAGGGGCCCTCTAATATTCACAACCCTATGTCCGCTTGGATGGTGGGGCCACCACCTCCACTCACGGTGCAGGCGCCGTTCATCTTCGGAGATTTTCCGAAGCTTCGTCTGCTCTGTACTACGCATGCGCAGTACGTGGCGGACACTATATGGCACAACACCGGCCAGGTTCAGCAGAGACCCCCGGAATTGTGATCGATGTGTAGCCACCCCCACTTGATAGAGGCCAATAGATTTTTGTCAAAAGGGACATGCTGGAGCCTTACAAAAGCAATATTCCCCACGTGATCACAACTGTTGTCACATTTTTTTGAAAGCTTCAAGATAAACCTTTAACGAGAATGACGCTGGAAAACTTTTGTTGAACAAAATAAAAATTGAACTTTGAGGTGCAGAACAAGGCGATGTGATTGGTTACCATCAGCAAACAGATGACCACGTGATCTTCACAACACCAAAACACAGGACAAAGGAGAACTAGATTTTTTTTATTCACTTTACAAAGGTGGCGTTATTAACGATGCCATTAACAGCTTTATAGACAAATATACTGTACATTATATCCTGGAGGTTATACAAACAACTGCAGTTGCCTCTTAAAAATAAAAACACAAATTCAGCCTTCAAAAAACAAAAAAATGAAACCAGAATTGCTGAAGAAAAAAAAAAAAATTTGCATTAAAGATAGGGGGATTTTTTTTTTTTTTTTTTTTAAAGGTTTATTTTACACCCTAAGGATCGATGGCCATTTTCAGAAATGTACAGGCTTAATTTAAAAATAAAAAAAAGGAAACCGAAGTCCGTTTACTCATTTTTAAAAATAAATGCACAAAAAAAAAAAAAGCCAATGACACGGATTTATATGTAAAAATCAGCAAAAACAGTAAAAATTAAATAGTTGGAGAATGGACAAAGTGGTGATCGGACAGCGACTGAATTCCACGCTCGATTGGCTTAATCTGGGACCGAAAAATAAGATAAATTCATGGGTTTGGACTGCTTGAAAAAGTTTGTTCAGTTCCTTTCCATGAGGCCGAGGAACAATAATGAAATGTCTGAGAAATTTCGCCATTTCCCGCAAAATTGGTTTGCTACCAATAATGGCGCCAACTAACCAAATGAAACCAAGAACACGATTGGAGGTGTCACATGGGAGGGGGGAAAAAAAAAAAAACACAAGGAAAAAGGACAGCAGAAATGTACACGGAAATGAACCGAAGGTTATGGAGGAAACCTCTGAGGAAGGTCTGGACTAGTTGCGAAGTTTGGAACCGGGAGGGCGGATGCGATTCTCAGTGAAAAGGCAGATGTGGTTAAACATTCCGTAGGTTGGTCTGACTCCCAATCTTGCTGACGTCACCCCATCTTTCAGCACAGCTGCCGAGAGTCTGCACAGTGACGGGCCGGACAGTTTTGGGCATTATAGAACAATCGTCCCTTCTACAGCGAAACTGCTATTCTTCTTCACTTTCGTTCCCCGGATCGCCATCAGAATCGCCATTTACTTTGTCCACATTCATGTCCTCCTCAGAATCTCCCGATGTCTCAGATTCTCCATCATCCTCGTCTTCCTCCTCCTCCCAATTATCCTAAGAAATGAAGAGAATTTTTACAAAGCTAAATTAAACCTTAAAAAGGCCAACGCCATCCGCCCAACTACCATCGTCCCCCCCCGTACTCCCATCATCCTCCCCCCATACCCACTTCTTCCCTCTGTACTCCCATCATCCTCCCCCCATACCTACTTCTTCCCTCTCTACTCCCATCATCCTCCCCCATACCCACTTCTTCCCTCTGTACTCCCATCATCCTCCCCCATACCTACTTCTTCCCTCTGTACTCCCATCATCCTCCCCCATACCTACTTCTTCCCTCTGTACTCCCATCATCCTCCCCCCATACCCACTTCTTCCCTCTGTACTCCCATCATCCTCCCCCATACCCACTTCTTCCCTCTACTCCCATCATCCTCCCCCCATACCCACTTCTTCCCTCTGTACTCCCATCATCCTCCCCCATACCCACTTCTTCCCTCTACTCCCATCATCCTCCCCCCATACCCACTTCTTCCCTCTGTACTCCCATCATCCTCCCCCATACCCACTTCTTCCCTCTACTCCCATCATCCTCCCCCATACCCACTTATTCCCTCTGTACTCCCATCATCCTCCCCCATACCCACTTCTTCCCTCTGTACTCCCATCATCCTCCCCCCATACCCACTTCTTCCCTCTGTACTCCCATCATCCTCCCCCATACCCACTTCTTCCCTCTACTCCCATCATCCTCCCCCATACCCACTTATTCCCTCTGTACTCCCATCATCCTCCCCCATACCCACTTCTTCCCTCTGTACTCCCATCATCCTCCCCCATACCCACTTCTTCCCTCTGTACTCCCATCATCCTCCCCCCTTCCCACTTCTTCCCTCTGTACTCCCATCATCCCACCCTCCTCCCCCCTGTACTCCCATCCACCCCCACACTTCCATCCATCCAACTTCAGTCCTCCCCCCATACCACTTTCTTCCCCTAACTCCCATTATCCCCCTGAACCACCTACTTCTCCCCAACAATCCAACTCCCATCCTCCATCCAACTCCAGTCATAACCCCTTCTTCCCTTTGTACTCCCCTGGCTGTCCTATTGCCGTCCACACGCTTAGGGTGCAAAACAAGTGGGTGGAGCTCAGCTTTAATTTAAAGTGGGGTTCCACCCAGAAGTGGATACACAGCTGACCTGCTTTCTCCCCCCTTCCAGTGCCTGCTGGGGGGGGGGGGGGGGGGTGCAGGAATGGGGAGACTGCAAGACCCCAAGAGGAGAGCTGCTGCCCATCAGTCAGCAGCCCTCCGCCCCTAACCCCCGCAAGCTCACTGGAGCGCTGAGCGGCTTGCTGAGGTGGGCATCAGTCCAGACAAGCTCAGGCGCTGGACATTTCCCCCCCCCCCTAGACTGGAACACTGCTTTAAGCAAAGAGTGATCTCTCCGTAATGCAGAAGAAGTCAATTACTATAGGACACCCGATATGGGGTAGGGCTAAAAGGCTTTTGCTACAATACTCTCCTTCAACCCAGGGCTGTACCGTGCACAGCTGCTGCAAGACACATTTCAGCGGTTTCAGGAAGCATTTGCTCTCCACACCATGCGATTCGCTGCGTTCAGAGAACTCACAGCAATGGGAGACTCCCAACAAATCTATAATATACTCACATCAGAGTCCGAATTCTGCTCCTCTCCAGATTCCTCATCTGAAGACTCTGCAAAACAAAAACAACAATTACAGCGAGTCCGCCTCTCCCCCCTCTGATATACCAGTGAATAGACATGCAATGTATTCATAGCGGAGTCACATGCATTGGGGGCAGTGCATACACCCCCAGACACGAGCACCACTCAGAGGTGAATCGATCGCTGTACAGTCGCTCTGGACAGGCTGCAAGTCCTAGGCAGAGAATTACAGCCGACCGTACACTGCACCCCCTGCTTACAGCCAATCTTTGGTGTGGTCTTTACATGGAAGCCGCCCCCCGGAACTCACCTTCCTCATACACGACTTGGGCCTCCTGGTTGGCTTGTATCCTCTGTGAGATCTCAGATGTGGCCACCTACAGCAAAACAAAAATAACCCATCAGGACCGGACAAACGTCACAGGAGCGCCCCCTATACCCCTTTCCCTGCCTGTGTCCGTACAAATCGAGCAAATACCCAATACAGGGATTAGGGTGAAACCCCGTCACCACCCCACGACCCGTCTCACCTGTGTGATGAGAAGATAAAGCTTTCCATTCAGCCGGGACATTTTATTCAGAGTCTTCACCCGTGTCTCCATGAGCTGGTAGAGGGACCCGAGCTGAGGGACCAGATCTGGTAACTGCAAAACACACAATCCACCGAGACAAGACCATTAAACAAGGAACCGCCACACCCGTGTGAAGAGGGTCAGACAACTAGCGCTTTTATCTACACCCGAGGATACAGGGAGCCACCTCCACACAAAAAAGGTAAAATTTAAAAATTTAGGGCCAGACTGCAATTTTTGCAATAGAAAGGTTAGTGGTGAAAAAAATGCTGAGAATGCATTCAAAAACGAAATTGCATTAAGAAAAAAAGAATATAAAATAAACACCCCCCCCCCCCCACCACCTTAAAAATCAGATATTCAGTGTCCAGTGGCACTCCGGCTTTCAAGCAGCATTGGATCTCCAGTCTGAGGGACACGGCAGGTTGGTTCTTCCAAACATTTTAGGAGAAGTTCTGCTCTATGGATTTAGGTTCTCGGTGTCTTCTGTATCGAGCTCATCTTAGATAATTAAAGCGGAAGTCCACCCTAAAGTGGACCTTCCGCTCATCGGAACC
>NW_027507758.1:2595729-2700424 GCF_037356315.1 Lithobates pipiens
GGAACATTGGATATGTCAAGTGGGAGACCGGCTGGACTGTGCTGCCCCCCATTCCCCCCCCTCCCCCCATGGTGCGCAGCCGCCCCAATGGTGCACAGCCCACCTTCCCTTATGCCCCACCTACCTCCCTATGCCCCCCCCCCTGTCCTTGTTCTGGCCATCTTGAGTAGAAGCAGAGACTGCACAGTGTAACAGATTCAAGAAAGTGGATAGCAGGGACTCCCCCAAGAAGGGAATCATTGAGGTGTCTTACCTCGTCTTTGCTGAGGGAGGGCGCCAGGTCTACAGCCACCGGAGATTTCTGAGAGGGTGAAGGACAGAACCGCGTTCTTCTCTTTCTTGTCAGTCCGACCTGCCTAGAACACACAGCGCATGTTTACAGGTCGAACGATACAAATCCAAAACCCTCTTATTACAGGAATACGTCACCGTCTGATGACACCTGAGCAGCACAAGTGGTGAACGTGGCGCGGTGACCCCCCCCCCCCCCCCGTGTTATCCAGTGTTCATTTTGGAAACAAAAATATTTGATGAAACACTAAAGTTGTCGGGGTGGGGTGGTGGCCCTCTTACAAGCAGCTATTGAGGACAGCCGGGGGAGGGGGGGCGACTGGTGGCGCTCAGACACAGCCAAGGAAATGTCTTCACTGGATTCAGAGAATTGAAACCACATTTTTGGAGATCATCATCGCACACACCAGTACTACCCCCCACCATCTCCTAAATTAGGTGGAAACAAGTTGAACCATTTTAATATTATCTGAAGGCCCAACCACATTTGGGAACGGGATTGTTATTCATAAACGGGGGTTTCCAGTGATTGGATGGTGAGGGAGGAAGCCCCACCCCAAAATAAATTGTAGCCATTCA
The DNA here is from genome assembly GCF_037356315.1 of Lithobates pipiens. NCBI lineage: Eukaryota > Metazoa > Chordata > Amphibia > Anura > Ranidae > Lithobates > Lithobates pipiens. Next base: position 2,596,600 of record NW_027507758.1, read on the forward strand.
CATATAACTGCCCCATGGAGCAATCTGCCCTGTATGCAGACTACCCCCAGCACTGATCACCCACAGGTAAATCCCTCCATGAGATCACACGTGCTCCTACAGAAGCCCTTCCATTTCAATGGGGCTTCCTTCTGCATCTAATCGCTATGTACCCCATTTCCCCCCCCCCCCAGTTTCTTGCATGCAAATTGGCAACGGCATTTGGAAGAGTGAATGAGACCTTAAAGCTGAACTCCGGGCACACTGCAGGTGCCAACAATGCAGCACCCCTACACCGCAAACAGAGGAGAGCGAAGAGAGCAGAAAGTCCCATCTACATACCGCTGCTCCTCAATTGTCCAATCAGCTAGCTGGATGGAGTTTCCGGCTCAGAACACAGGTGGAGGATCTGGCTGGTGAGGTGCTTGGGTCAAGTTATTTTGCCCCCCCCCATATATGAAGCCATCTGGCTGCCTGCAGTTCAGTTTTGAGCAAAATGGTGCAACTTTCACATTCCTGCAATTCCAGACATTTTCTCTGAGTTACCAAGTCCCCAGGATAAGCCATGGAGACGGCACAAACTCAGGACCGGCCTTCCTTCTCTGCACGGAGAAAGCGCAGGTTACCTTTAGACCCCTTTCACACCGGAGGCGTTTTTTCCAGGCGCTTTAAGTGCAAAAAAAATAAGCGCCTGAAAAATACCTCATCTTCAGTCCCAGTGTGAAAGTCTGAGAGCTCTCACACCGGGGCGGTGCGCTTGCAGGACGTTAGAAAGAAAGTCCTGCAAGCAGCATCTTTGGGGAAGCTTGAGAGTTGTATACACCCCTCCCTCCACCGCCCCACCCATTAAAATGCATGGGCACAAGCAGCGCTACACAGGAGCTTTTAACCCCTCTGGGGGGGGGGGGGGGGGGGGGGGGGGGGGGTAAATAGCACCCCGATCCAAAGCACCGCTATAACAGCAGTAAAGTGCCACTAAAACCAGCAGCACTTACCCTTTTCACACTGGGGTGGTAGCGGTATTTAAAGGAATCTTTGCAGGATTGTAACACTTTTAGACATGGGACCATTTTTTTTCCTGCACCTCTAATCATTAAAAAGCCATCTTTAAGCTTCCATTCAGGGATGTATTGGCTGACATGATGCCATCAGTCTGCTGCAAGCAGTGGAAAGCTTTTCTCAGTCTCCCCTCCCCCAGAGATCAGACTGTAAATTAACTTTTAGTTATAAGGTGAGAGGCTTACGCCGGGGGTGGGGGGGGAATGATGATCTATGTACTGCTGAAAGAGGAAGTAAACCCTGATGGGTGTTACTTCCTCTTTGATTCCCTGCAAGGTAAAGCATAATGGACTACTATGCATCGCATCACATAGTAGCCCATTATGTGTCACTTACCTGACACAGGAGCCAGCGATGTCACCTCTGTCCCTTGTAGTCCGCCGCATCCATCTTCTCGTGGGTCTCCCTGCCCCGCCGCTGTCATTCAGCGAAGCCGCAATGACGTCACTCCCATGCACGGGAGCCGCCACTCGCAGCATATCGCCGTTGACCGTGGCGCGCTCAGTGCCTGTCTTTCAGCAAATATCTCCTAAACCGTGTAGGTTTTAGGAGATATTTCTTGGACCTACAGGTAGGCCTTAATCTAGGCTCACCTGTAGGTCAATGTTGGTTGTAAGGGTTTACAACCACTTGAAATCTGCATATTGTCAAAGCCGCTCCCCCCCCCCCCCCCCCCAAAAGAGATGATGCAGCCAGCTTACCACACACTGATTAACCGATCGTTTGCGGCTCCAGACAGGAAATACAGGCCCATGGTGTCACAGGATGAGTGAGACTCCCCTGGAGGTCGGATGAAGATGAGGGATGTGACGGCTGATGAGTGTCCAGTGAATTGCTGGAAAGGCAAGAAAACAGATAAAGCAACAAATTCGGTGATGGTGCCAACCGGGAAACCGATCTTTACCGGCCATTACAGCTCAACTGTTTATAAAATCTCAAAGGGAGAGATGTAGTGGGGGGGGGGGGGGGGAAAATCGAACGACTCTGGAGGACACAGTAGTGTGGGGGAGGGTTCTATAGACAATGTAGTGGGAGTTTGGAAATCGGTGAACCACAAAAGATAAACCAACTCGGTATTCTCCGCGGTGATCTGGCTGTCTCAGGAACAGGCAGGGACGGCACCATGCAGCAGCCCTGAGCAGGTAGACAGCCGATACCCTCCCCCACCGAGTCACTTACTGAGAGGAGTGTCTGGATTGTAGATCACATTTACCAACACATGACCGATGGCGGGGAGAAGGCAGACCAGGTGGTGCAGCCAAGAGTCAGCCTACCAAGTCACCCGAGTGAGCGCCACCACTGGGCCGGACACAGCGAGTACACGGGGAACAGGCTGAACCTCAGAAGGGCTCCGAATGTTTAGGGGTACCCCCCCCCCCCCCGGGTTCAGGTCGGGGTGACTTACCCTGGTCAGGTTTTTGGTTTCCAGGTCCCACAGTTTGATCGTCCGCCCCGCAGACAGCAACATTTTTCCATCTGGACTTATACACAAACAGCTGACCCCCCCATTGTCTCCTTTCCATTTGCTGCAAAAAGGGGGAGAAAAAATAAAATGTTACAGCAAGAAGGTCACCATGTTATATCACAGGAAGGAAATGAGAATGACCATGTTATATTACAGAGAGGAAGGAGGAGGGGGGGGCGGGGTCACCATTATATTGCAGGGAGGAGGAGGAGGAGAAGATACAACGTGGGAGGGAAAGGAGGAAAGTTTCCAATTTTACAAGAAAGGAAAAAATAGTATCCATCTATTCCTTCCTATTACAAAGGAGGGCTGTCATGTTAATAGTATCTAGATTGGAAAGAAATATATACAATGTTACAAGGCAGGGTCACTGCCATTATATTAGGGGGGCAGGATGCAAGGACCGCCGCGCGCTCCACCACAGGGGGGGGGGGGGGGGGGGGGCAGGACGCAAGGACCGCCGCGCGCTCCACCACAGGGGGGGGGGGGGGCAGGACGCAAGGACCGCCGCGCGCTCCACCACAGGGGGGGGGGGGGGGGGGGGCAGGACGCAAGGACAAATGACGGGACGCTCAGACAGCCAAGAGAGATTCACCATTTCTAAATCAGAAATAAGCAAAACCATTTTATATCATCACAGCGCTCCATCCAATCACCTCGCTCCTCCTCCGGGTATAGGGATTGGGGGGTTCATAGTTCTAGTGTAGTGAAGTAGGGCCCCCCCCCCCCTCCCCCCAATAGTGGTGTCTGATCACTCTTCAGAGGGACACCAATACAAATCCGACTAAAGTGACAGCGTGTAATTCTCTTTTGGTCTGATAAACATTAAAGTGGAAGAATTGTTTTTTTTTCTCTCTACTGAAGCGCCGCCATGTTGATTTTGTCAGGAAATCAGCTGATAAAACTCCTGCGCTTCATTACATAGTCGCAGCTCTCTGACAATTCTGCGCCCTCCCCCCCCATAGATACAGTAAAGTGAGGGAGCCTCATTACCAGGAAAATAACGGCGCCTGGAAGATGACTCAGGAAAACAAATGCCCCCATCTACAGACTGGTCTTGTTCCCGGGTTCAGAGCCCCTCATCCACTCACCATTTCACTTTGCAGGTCTGTGTGTTCCATTCTACGATGTGTTTGTCTTCTGAACAACTATACAGACAGCCGCTGTCCTGATGCCACCGGATGCAGTTCACTCGGTGATCGTGACCACCAACCTGGACCAAAAAAAAAAAAAAATTTTAAAACTTGGAGCCCTTTAAATAGATCAGTGTTCGGGGGATTTGAGGGGGGGGGGGGGGGTCCCAGGAGAATGTTGCGGACATTTAATATCGGCATGCCACACACAGACAGACCAACTCGGTAATGTCCACCATGATCTCGCTATCTCAGGAACAGGCAGAGACCACATAGTGTAGCAGCCCTGAGCAGGTAGATAGTGGAGACACCACACTGACCCCCCCCCCCCCCCATATTTATACCAGGGGTTATAACTGAAACTCACACCCATTGAAGGAAAAAAATAAAAATAAAAAAATAAAAAAAATAAAAAAAACACACATTGCAGCTACTCATTTGTGGTGGGCACATTATTTTTTTTAACCCCCCCCCCTTACTTTTTAACACTAAACCCCCCCCCCCCCCTTTTTGCCCCCAGGTAATGCCGCTGGTAACACTCCCTCTCCTGGGTGGGGGGAGGGTTACAACACCCACTGAACTGTATGGAGGGAGGGAGCCATGGGTGTCACCCAACCTTCCTCTTCCCACCTCCATTTTATGGAAGGAGATTTGAGGAAGAAGAGAAAACAGTTTCCAGTTTCAGTTCAGGAAGGACGCAGCATTTGTGGCGGGATCAACAGGTATTTTGTGTACAGGCTGAAATGGTTTTTTAGCCGGAATAAAAAAAAAAAAAAAAAAAAAAAAACCAATGAAGCCACCTGGTGATCTGCAATGCATTCAATATTAGCTCCCGAGTTCAGATCTCTTAACTCAGGGCTTGACAAATTTGCTTGAATCTAGGAGCCAGCTAAAAAAGTTAGGAGCCGGGTCGGTAACGGCAATCCAGACCTGTCCCTGGCCTGACATGGAGACGAGTGAGGGGAGGATAGCGCGGCCCCCCCACCTGTCTCCATGTCATTGCCCATAGCTCTTAGAGGGACATTTTTTTTTTTTTTTTTTTTTTTTTTTTTTTTCAAATGACAATTTTTTTTTTTTTATTGCATTTTAGTGTAAATTTGAGATCTGAGGTCTCTCTGACCCCAGATCTCATATATTTAAGAGGACCTGTCCTGTTTTTTTCAATTACAAGGGATTTTTACATTCCTTGTAATAGGAATAAAAGTGACAATTTTTTTTTTTTAAAAGCACCGTGAAAAAATAAAAAGTTAAAATAAGAAAAAAAAAAATGTTTAAATGCGCCCTGTCCTGCCAAGCTTGCGTGCAGAAGCGAACGCATACGTGAGTAGCGCCCGCATAGGAAAGCGGTGTTCAAACCACACATGAGGTATCGCTGCGTTCGGTAGAGCGAGAGCAATAATTCTAGCACTAGACCTCCTCTGTAACCCAAACGTGCAACCTGTAGAATTTTTTTAAACGTCGCCTATGGAGATTTTAAAGGCTAAAAGTTTGTTGCCATTCCATGAGCGGACGCAATTTTGAAGCGTGACATGTTGGGTATCAATTTATTCGGTGTAACATTTTTCACAATATAAAAAATTGGGCCAACTTTACTGTTATATTTAATTTAAAAAAATAAGACTTTTTCCCCCGAAAATGCGCTTGTAAGTCCGCTGCACAAATACGGTGTGACAGACAGTATTGCAACGACCACCATTTTATTCTCTAGGTTGTTAGAACTCCTAAACACACACACACACACACACACACACACACACACACACACTTTTTTTTTATTATTCTAAGTAAAGGTGAGATGGGTGGGCAGTGAAAGCTTCATTAGCATCGCTGGCTGTCATACCAACAGCCACCACTAGATGGCGCCAGATTACAGAACTAAACATAGGACCACAGAAGGCCTCAAAGCCGCGGCCTCAATTACCGGCCGGCGGCGGCGCGGCCCGACACGATCACGCCAGGGGGGGTGGAAGGAGACAGGATACCCCCGCTGTGCTGCCCCAGGCGCCAGATCACAAATTCTAGTCGCCAATGCGATCTGGCGCCCGGGGTTTGTCGAGCCCTGTCTTAACTCATTGGCTGTGGGTGGAGAGAATCGGCGCCGATTGTGGCGAGCGCTTCCAGTCGATCTGTTCAGGGCGGAGTAACACTTTGAGAAAAAGGCAAAAAAAAAAAAAAAAAAAAAAAATAGAAAAACAAACTCACCAATTTGCTTTGTAGTTCCCCTTTGATGACGCTGTATAATAATATGGTGCCGGTCGCCGTGCCGATGGCGAGGAGGTCGTAATTTCCATCTTTATTGGGCGCTTCCGATTTCCTCTTCTTTTTCTGATGACTTTCCTAAAAATAAAAAAAGTGACAAATCAGTTTCATTCCCCCGAGCCGTGTATACAGAATGTTCACCCCCCATATATAAAGACTTCCTCCGACCCCCCCAGTTATGTAAAGGACCCGCCCCCTTTCAGCAGAGATCACATGACACAATGCCTAGGCTTTTGCTTATATTGACTGCAGAAGACTATCCCCCGGGGTGGGCAATTCATCCTTTTGTTACCATGTATCCATCCGAAGGAGGTCAGTGCAGCTTCCAGCGACATCAGCGCACAGGACTGCAGCACTATGGAGAGGGAAATTGGGGGTCTCCAAAAACTTATACAGAGAGGGACATTTTACTGTCCTTCAGGTTTTAGGGGGGGGGGCTGGACCCCATGGCCAGTGGGAGTAGGAAATGTCCCATCTTTGGTACTAGGAAAATTGGTGCCCCCCCCGGCGGTGTCAGCGGGGGGGGGGGGGGGGTTGCCCCATAAAGGCAAAGGACCACACCCTCCGGGCCGAAGTTTGGAGATCACTGGTGTAAAAGGGGGGGGGGGGGGGGGGGGTGTCCATATCCTGATTACTGAGCTCTCCCCCCTGAAATCCAACTCCTTTCCCATCAAGCTCCAAACTACAAATCTGTAGATTGGGAACGTCACTTCCGTGGAGCGAATCCGAGGGAAGAAAAAACACGAATAGGAAGAAGTCGCATCAGACCAGCGAATTACTAAAACCGATCTCTGCATCAACTCCTCCGAGAATGTAAAATTCTAATTACAGACAAAAGTGTCAGAAGATCAGCTGATTGGAAGAGGGAATGGAGAATATCCAGCAGGGTGACAACACCCAACTCCCTTCAGTGAATTCACAGCAACGTTGTCACCTACATTCTATGGTGTCATACACTGAGGAGGGCCCCATCCTAAGCCAGCTGGCAAGGGATATGGAACTCTCAGGATCTGGAAGGCCAGAGGGAATCTTAGCATTTAGTAATGTGTATCAGCAGGTTATTACATATGGGGGGGGGGGGGTCAAAGAATCAGCCGGCTTTGCAATAGTGATTTTGATACAATGTTCACTTTACAAGGAGGAGGGGAAGAGAACAAATGAGAGGAAACATTTCATACAAATGTATCCGAAAACAGAAAGCGATGAACCGGATCCGTATCCGACACCAGCCGCCCCTCCCCCACCACACTTCTACTGTATGAGACGTGACCACATCCTGACATGTTACACCCCCCCCCACTGATATGTCATAGGAGACCCCTCCCCAAATCTATTACACGAGCCCCCCCCCCACACTATTACATGAGACCCCCCCACACTATTACACAAGCCCCCCCAACCACACACTATTACACAAGTCCCCCCTTGCCCAAATCTATTACACGAGACCCCCCATCCCCAAATGACAATCACTGCCGCGATATATGAGGTCACACATGACCAGGTGTGGGGGAGGGAAGACAATCGATCGTTTTGTATACAATTGATGACAGAACAAATCTTTCTAGTAACTCCAATGAGACGGATCATGTGACCAGATGGCTCCATGTGGAGTCACCGGGGGATGTGCAATTCCCATCACCCGCCGTCCAGGGCGCGACGTTCCGCCAAGATCATTTTTTTTACTTTTAGCCCTTCTGTGGGGAAGCAGCCGGTTCACTTGTCAGATGGACACAAGCCGACGCCCAATTCCACACACCCCGGTAAAGTGCCCCCCCTCCCCCCCGCCCATCTACCCAGTAGAGGAGGGCGGACACATCCTCTCCCCTCCCCCAGAAGAGACGCGTATGACATCACGTCCGGGTCCCCGCCCATCAAGACCGGGAAAGAATGGAATGTGGTGTGAGTTACAGTCAGTGGAGCACAGAGGAGATATCGGGGGCCGCAAGACCATGGGAGGTCTCACTAAAGAGAACGTCACCCCCCCCCCCCCCCCCCAAAAAAAAAAAAAAAAAAGCCCCACATCTGAAGACACGGATTGCAATGGACATGTTACACATCGCCGCACACGCCGGAGCGAGAGCGATAATTCTACACCAGACCTCCTCTGTGACACTAAACTGATGACCTATAGGGGACTTTTAAAGACTTGCCTATGGAATATATATGTGCTGAAGTTGGTCCCCATGTCAGGAGAGCACACAGATAGAAGTGATAGGAAGGGCAAAAAAAAAAAAAAAAAAAAAAAAAAACACACCACACACTTACCTCCACTGTGCAGCTAGTTTTGCAGTGACCCCAATCCTCTTCCGAGGTCCCTGGCGGCTCCCCCCCACATCTGATAACCCCCCCCCCCCGGTAGAAGCGCTTGCAGGCGCGCTCCCGAGTCCAGCATTTGCGTCCATAGACACAGCCGGACTTGCCCCCCCCGCATCATTGGATTAGATTGACAGCAGCGGGAGCCAATGGCTGCTCTGCTATTAATCTATCCAATCAAGAGCCTGTGCAGAGAGACAGCGCGTCCCTGCCGACTGAATGAAGGGTTCAGGCAAGTAAAAAACGACAATGGCAGCGGTGGGCATACCTGTACGAGCGCCTACCGCGTACAGCATGACCGTGGGTCCCGCGCTCGTGCCACAGAACAGGGAGTGGCCTATGTAAACAAGGCATTGCCCCGTTCTGCCTAGTGACATGACAGATCGCTGCTCTGCCATTGGGGGCGGCAATCGCTGTCATGCGAGTTGTAGCACCTCACCCCCAGTTAGAATCACTCCCTAGGACACACTTAACCCCTTCATCGCCCCCCCCCCCCCCCAGTGTTTAACCCCTTCTCTGCCAGTGTCATTTACACAGTAATCAGTGCATTTTATAGCTCCAATCGCTGTATAAATGACAATGGTGTCAGACATGTGATCTGTCCACCGCAGTCATGAGACTATAAATAAAAAGGTATATGTATATGTATATATGTATATATATGTATATATATATATATATATATATATATATATATATATATATATATATATATATATATATATATATATATATATATATATATATATATATATATATATATATATATAGGTATGTATATGTATATATATATCTATCCGCCATTACTAATTTTTTATTTTTATTTTTTAAATGCCATAAATCTGTCCTTATTTTGTAGACGTTATAACTTTTGCGCAAACCAAACGCTTACTGCGATTTTCTTTACTAAAAATATATAGAAGAATACATATCAGCCTAAATGGAGGAAAACATTTATATATTTTTTGGGGATACTATAGAGAAAAAAATAAAAATAAATAATAAAAAAAAACGCTTTTTCTCTAAATTGTCTTTTTGTTATAGTGAAAAAAATAAAACCGCAGAGGTGATCAAATACCAAAAGGAATCTCTATTTGTAGGGAAAAATAAAGATGACATCCATTTTGTTTTGGTGCGCGACACACGGCCGCAACGCAGTGCCGACTCGCAAAGAGTGCTCTGGTCAGGAAGGGGGTAAAATCTCTTGGGGCTGAAGTGGTTAAGGTGAAAAAAAAAACACACACCTTTACAACCCCTTTAAGGTTTAGCGTGTTGGGTATTTATTCCATGCGCCTCGTCTTTTATATTTTACCTAAAAATTTGGGTAATTTATTGCTTTTTGTGAGACCCTAAAATTAACTTTTTATTTACTGAAATTTTGAGTTCCCTTCTGGTAATATTGTGACACAAAATTGGCACCACCGCCATTTTATTCTCTAGGGTGTCTCCATCATGTATTGGGGGTTTTATGTCAATTTCAGGCCTCGGAAGTTCTGTTTGTTACAATAATAATAATAGTAATAAGACGTCACTTCTACAGAGGATGAGGTGATAGGAGGGGGGGGGGGGGGGGACTTATTACAATGTAACAAACTCCGAACATGTGACAGACACACCCCCATATGAGAGGATATCTCCAATCATGTCAGTGCATCTCCGGGGGGGATTGGACATGTTACATGTAGAGATCACATGTTCTGTTTGTTACATTGTAATAAGACGTCACTTCTATAATCTCTGTATAAAGGACATCTGATTACATTGTAATATAAAACATGATCACCGACCTCACATGTAACACGCCCACCGACTTCTACAGAGATTATCAGGGGGCGCCTTATTACCATGTAACATGTGATCTCCAACCCCCCCCCCCTATATACACACACCGCATGTGCCATATGCTCCCCCCCATACACAATGCCCCCCCATCTACACCCCCCCCCTTCTTCCTGGTTGCCCCTCCATACACACACTGGATCTCACCCAGCCCCCTCAGTTGGGGCCCCCCCATATACACACACACTGGATCTCACCCATCCCCCTCAGTTGGGGCCCCCCCATATACACACACACTGGATCTCACCCATCCCCCTCAGTTGGGGCCCCCCATATACACACACTGGATCTCACAAATCCCCCTCAGTTGGGGCCCCCTATATACACACACACTGGATCTCACCCATCCCCCTCAGTTGGGGCCCCTATATACACACACACTGGATCTCACCCATCCCCCCTCAGTTGGGGCCCCCTATATACACACACTGGATCTCACCCATCCCCCTCAGTTGGGGCCCCCCTATATACACACACTGGATCTCACCCATCCCCCTCAGTTGGGGCCCCCCTATATACACACACTGGATCTCACCCATCCCCCTCAGTTGGGGCCCCCTATATACACACACACTGGCTCTCACCCACCCCCCTCAGTTGGGGGCCCCCTATATACACACACTGGATCTCACCCATCCCCCTCAGTTGGGGCCCCCTATATACACACACACTGGATCTCACCCATCCCCCTCAGTTGGGGCCCCCTATATACACACACACTGGATCTCACCCATCCCCCTCAGTTGGGGCCCCCTATATACACACACACTGGATCTCACCCATCCCCCTCAGTTGGGGGCCCCCTATATACACACACACTGGCTCTTACCCACCCCCTCAGTTGGGGCCCCCTATATACACACACACTGGCTCTCACCCACCCCCCTCAGTTGGGGGCCCCCTATATACACACACTGGATCTCACCCACCCCCTCAGTTGGGGCCCCCTATATACCCACCCCCCTCAGTTGGGGCCCCCTATATACCCACCCCCCTCAGTTGGGGCCCCCTATATACCCACCCCCCTCAGTTGGGCCCCCTATATACCCACCCCCCTCAGTTGGGGCCCCCTATATAACACACACACTGGATCTCACCCACCCCCCTCAGTTGGGGCCCGCTATATACACACACACTGGATCTCACCCATCCCCCTCAGTTGGGGCCCCCTATATACACACACACTGGATCTCACAAATCCCCCTCAGTTGGGGCCCCCTATATACACACACACTGGATCTCACCCACCCCCCTCAGTTGGGGGCCCCCTATATACACACACACTGGATCTCACCCACCCCCCTCAGTTGGGGGCCCCCTATATACACACACTGGATCTCACCCACCCCCCTCAGTTGGGGGCCCCCTATATACACACACTGGATCTCACCCATCCCCCTCAGTTGGGGCCCCCCCATATACACACACACTGGATCTCACCCATCCCCCTCAGTTGGGGCCCCCCATATACACACTGGATCTCACAAATCCCCCTCAGTTGGGGCCCCCCTATATACACACACACTGGATCTCACCCACCCCCCTCAGTTGGGGCCCCCTATATACACACACTGGATCTCACCCACCCCCCTCAGTTGGGGCCCCCTATATACACACACTGGATCTCACCCATCCCCCTCAGTTGGGGCCCCCCTATATACACACACACTGGCTCTCACCCACCCCCCTCAGTTGGGGGCCCCTATATACACACACTGGATCTCACCCATCCCCCTCAGTTGGGGCCCCCTATATACACACACACTGGCTCTCACCCATCCCCCTCAGTTGGGGCCCCCCTATATACACACACACTGGCTCTCACCCACCCCCCTCAGTTGGGGCCCCCTATATACACACACACTGGCTCTCACCCACCCCCCTCAGTTGGGGCCCCCTATATACACACACACTGGCTCTCACCCACCCCCCTCAGTTGGGGCCCCCTATATACACACACTGGATCTCACCCATCCCCCTCAGTTGGGGCCCCCCTATATACACACACACTGGCTCTCACCCACCCCCCCTCAGTTTCTCATCCGCCCCCCTCAGTTGGGGCCCCCATATACAGACTGGATATCACCTGCCCCCCTCGGTTGTCCCCCCTATATACACACACTGGATCTCACCCACCCCCCTCAGTTGGGGGCCCCCTATATACACACACACACTGGATCTCACCCACCCCCCTCAGTTGGGGGCCCCCTATATACACACACTGGATCTCACCCATCCCCCTCAGTTGGGGCCCCCCCATATACACACACACTGGATCTCACCCATCCCCCTCAGTTGGGGCCCCCCATATACACACTGGATCTCACCCATCCCCCTCAGTTGGGGCCCCCCATATACACACTGGATCTCACAAATCCCCCTCAGTTGGGGCCCCCCTATATACACACACTGGATCTCACCCAGCCCCCTCAGTTGGGGGCCCCCTATATACACACACTGGATCTCACCCACCCCCCTCAGTTGGGGCCCCCTATATACACACACTGGATCTCACCCACCCCCCTCAGTTGGGGCCCCCTATATACACACACTGGATCTCACCCATCCCCCTCAGTTGGGGCCCCCCTATATACACACACACTGGCTCTCACCCACCCCCCTCAGTTGGGGGCCCCTATATACACACACTGGATCTCACCCATCCCCCTCAGTTGGGGCCCCCTATATACACACACTGGATCTCACCCACCCCCCTCAGTTGGGGCCCCCTATATACACACACTGGATCTCACCCATCCCCCTCAGTTGGGGCCCCCCTATATACACACACACTGGCTCTCACCCACCCCCCTCAGTTGGGGGCCCCTATATACACACACTGGATCTCACCCATCCCCCTCAGTTGGGGCCCCCTATATACACACACACTGGCTCTCACCCATCCCCCTCAGTTGGGGCCCCCCTATATACACACACACACTGGCTCTCACCCACCCCCCTCAGTTGGGGCCCCCTATATACACACACTGGATCTCACCCACCCCCCTCAGTTGGGGCCCCCTATATACACACACACTGGCTCTCACCCACCCCCCCTCAGTTTCTCATCCGCCCCCCTCAGTTGGGGCCCCCATATACAGACTGGATATCACCTGCCCCCCTCGGTTGTCCCCCCTATATACACACACTGGATCTCACCCACCCCCCTCAGTTGGTGCCCCCTATATACACACACTGGATCTCACCCATCCCCCTCAGTTGGGCCCCCCATATACACACGTTGGATCTCACCCCCCATACACACAGACTGGATCTCGGGTCTCACCTGCCCCCCTCGGTTGCCCCCCTATATACACACACACACTGGATCTCGGGTCTCACCTGCCCCCCTCGGGTGGGGCCCCCCCAGGCCAGGCATGTACAGGTGGCGGAGAGGTGAGCGGAGGGCACGTACTCCCGGCGGAGCTCCCCTCCCCCTCCTCGGCTGTCCCACACGGTGATCCTCCCGTCCAAGCCGGACACGGCCAGCAGATCTCTCCTCCCCGGGGTGAAGGCGCTGGCGGGGGGAAGCGCTTCGTACACGCCGCCCGCTGCAGCCGCCGCCATTCCTCCCTCCGATCCGGGCCACGTGTTTAAGGATGGAGCATGCGCACGACGCTCGGGGGAGGGGCTTCGCTCGCGCGCCACGCCTCCCCGGAGGAGACGTCGGCCATTCGCCTGGCAGAGTCACGCTGGGCGCCGCTCCGTCTATAGAGGCCGACTGATAGGACGCGCGGTGTCTCCGCGGCGGCGGCCATGATGGTGGAGCCCAGTTCCTACTGATAGTACTGGGAGGAGGGCTCCGAGAACATGGCGGACATAGCGCGTGATCGCAGACATGTTTGTTTTATGGGAAGTATAACACATGTCACTTCTCCAGCACAGGGGAGAGCACGCTGCCTTCACGTGGTGATGACAGTCCCCAGCCAAGAGGACCGGTCACCGGGCCCAATATCATATATAGACCTTGTCCAGGAGCTCACACTCTAATCTCCTTCACTATGGGACCCCATTCTCCCCGAATGTTATAAACACGCGCCTGCCGGTCAGGGCGATTCCTGCCTCTTCCATTAATGTCCATCGTGTCCCAGAAAATCAGTGAGAACCCCCAATATGTGAGATATTTTCTGGAAGCAGAGACCCCAGAGAATAAAATGGTGGTTGTGATTTTTTTTTTTTTTTTATGTTGCACAATATTTGCGCACATACCAATCAAACTAGTCAAAACCCAGTCACTATCACCTCGTATGACACCATTTCCAACCATCCATCTTTTTTTTGAGCGAATCCTGGCGGGAACTTCCCCCACCACTGGACAATCTCAACACTTATACACACAGGAGGCTCTATAACCTCACCTTATGAATCCCCACAGATCTCACGATTGTCAGTCTCTTCTCCTGTAGTTTATCCATTGATGAAATTAGCGTCTTGAAAAAAAGGCTTGAACTTTTGCCCCAATCAAGACATTGATATCTTCCAAATGTATAAAGACCTCCAGCTCTTTGTTTGAAAATTACTCTTGGAAAAAAAACCTTTTTTCAACAAGGAAATCTTGACAGAACAAACCCCTCAAGAGAAACAGGCCCTCAGTCAATTAGTCGCCCTCTTGGAAGAAAACGTTCCTAACCGACTATATCGATCGGGTCGACCTCACCTCGCTATTGGAGGATACTGTTTATTCTCACGATGCCTCTAGATTAACAAAAAAAATCTCATTTAGAGAAGAAATCTGACTTTTGTCCTGCCCCTAGCGGCTGTCCAAATGCTGCGGCATTTCTCAAACTCATACACAATGATTTGGAAGCTTTAAAAATCCATACTCAATCTCCCTCTAACCTCAATGAAAAAGAACATATAGCCTTAAAACAACTTTCCCAGAGTAAACATATTACTTTTAAAGTGGTTGTAAACCCTTACAACGCACTTTGACCTACAGGTAAGCCTAGATTAAGGCCTAGATTAAGGCTTACCTGTAGGTCCAAGAAATATCTCCTAAACCTACACGGTTTAGGAGATATTTACCTGAAGACAGCCACCGCTGTCTACGGCGCATGCGCCATAGACAGCAGCGCGCAGGCGCACTGGGTAAGCCGCAGATCGCGGCGATATGCCGCAGATTGCGGCGATATGCCGCGAGTATCGGCTCCCGTGCGCATGAGCGGGAGTGACGTCATCGCTGCTCCGGCGAATCACAGCGCTGGAGCAACGAGACCCACCAAGAAGATGGACGCTCGGAACTACAGGGGACAGCGGTGACTTCGCTGGCTCCTGTGTCAAGTAAGTGACACATAATGGACTACTATGCGATGCGATGCGATGCATAGTAGTCCATTATGCTTTACCTTTGCAGGGAATGAAAGAGGAAGTAAACTCATCAGGGTTTACTTCCTCTTTAAAGGGGTTCTAAAGGTTTGTTTTTTATTTTCTAAATAGGTTCTTTTAAGCTAGTGCATTGTTGGTTTACTTACCTTTTCCTTCGATTTCCCTTCTAAATGTTTTTTTTCTTTGTTTGAAATTCTCACTTCCTGTTTCTCCTCAGTAAACTTCACACCATCATCCGAGCCGTGTTTAGTCAGCCAGAACTGCTTACTGAGGAGGAACAGGAAGTGAGAAATTCAGACAAAGAAAAAAAACTTTTAGAAGGGAAATTAAAGGAAAAGGTAAGTGAACCAACAATGCACTAGCTTAAAGGAACCTATTTAGAAAATAAAAAACAAATCTTTACAACCCCTTTAAGGCAGCTGTCACATACCTAGTGGTGAGCCCGGAATGCAGAAGGAGACCTCTCTTGCGACTCACGGCCCCTGATGGTGGTGACAGGAGGCACGGGAGTCAAAGGTAGCACAAGTGCCTGGCAGGATCAAGAGCTGAAGGGTGGATCAGGCTGACTTCCGGAACTGTAGGTGGACAAGCAGGCCTCAGTGGCAGCGGACAGGAACCAGCAAACAGCAGGAGACCAACAGGAACAGGAAGATCGCTCAGGGGCAGGCACACAGAAGAGTCGGGCAAGCCGGGTCAAACCAGATAGTCAGTACAGGAACAGATGCAGCAGGCAGAGGCAGGAACGTGGAACAGGCCGGGTCGGTAACGGAAGAGCACGGATGGACCAGAGGATAAGACAGGTGCAGAGTCGTAGACAAGCCGGAGGTCAGAGGCAGGCAGGGAAGGTCACAGGTCAGGCCGGCTCAATACACGAACAGATCAGATTCAGGCAATAGTCTCAGGAATAGTGATGGACGAACTTCCGACGGGACGTTTCGCGAACGCGAAACGCGAACGGACACAAACGTTCGCGAAAACGACCGTTCGCCGCGGGCTCCATTGACTTCAATGGGAGGCGAATTTCGCAAACCTTTAGGTCGAATTTGCGGCCACGGGGTAATTATTAGGGGGTAGCACGTAGTCCCACCACCTGGACAATAGCATAATACATGTATGAGGTGAATTTGGGATCGATAACTACAAGCATTTTTTTTTTATTTGGGAAATTGTTCTGACAATTCAGGACTATGGAGCTAATGAAGGCAATGGAGGAGAGGGAAGGTCAGGGACCAGGGTAGGCAAACAAGAGGGTGCAGGAGATACAGAGCACTGACAGCAGCACCGTAATACAGAGCACTGACATCAGCACCGTGACATACAGCGCTGACAGCAGCTCCGTGACATACAGCGCTGACAGCAGCTCCGTGACATACAGCGCTGACAGCAGCTCCGTGACATACAGCGCTGACAGCAGCTCCGTGACATACAGCGCTGACAGCAGCTCCGTGACATACAGCGCTGACAGCAGCACCGTGACATACAGCGCTGACAGCAGCTCCGTGACATACAGCGCTGACAGCAGCTCCGTGACATACAGCGCTGACAGCAGCTCCGTGACATACAGCACTGACAGCAGCTCCGTGACATACAGCGCTGACAGCAGCTCCGTGACATACAGCGCTGACAGCAGCACCGTGACATACAGCGCTGACAGCAGCTCCGTGACATACAGCGCTGACAGCAGCTCCGTGACATACAGCGCTGACAGCAGCTCCGTGACATACAGCGCTGACAGCAGCTCCGTGACATACAGCGCTGACAGCAGCTCCGTGACATACAGCGCTGACAGCAGCTCCGTGACATACAGCGCTGACAGCAGCTCCGTGACATACAGCGCTGACAGCAGCTCCGTGACATACAGCGCTGACAGCAGCTCCGTGACATACAGCGCTGACAGCAGCTCCGTGACATACAGCGCTGACAGCAGCACCGTAAGCAGCCCCAGGAGGAAGTCAGCACAGCACAGGGATGGTGTGATCCCCTCATAATAAGAACCCCCAGGAGGAAGTCAGCACAGCACAGGGATGGTGGGAGCCCCTCATAATAAGAACACCCAGGAGGAAGTCAGCACAGCACAGGGATGGTGGGAACCCCTCATAATAAGCAGCCCCAGTAGAAATATGACACCGCTCAACCTCTTCAAAGAGGAGGGTAGGGGCATATAGTACGGTGTGCTTTTTTGGGTCAGGGAAGTGAGCCAAATGAATTAAGAAGGTCTGTGTGCTTGATTCCAAAAATTGTTTATAGACATATACATGGTCTACTGATCACATGTGTTGAATTCCTCCGAGATCCATGCCTCATTCATTTTTAGAAATGTGAGGTAGTTAACACTGTCGTGAGCTAGGCGAGTACGCTTATCGGTCACAATCCCCCCTGCTGCGCTGAACGTCCTTTCGGACAGGACACTGGATGAGGGGCAAGCCAACAGTTCGATTGCAAATTGGGCAAGCTCTGGCCAGAGGTCAAGCCTGCCCACCCAGTAGTCTAGGGGTTCATCACTCCTCAGAGCGTCCACATCGGCCGTTAACCCAATGTAGTCGGACACCTGACGGTCTAGGCGTTCCCTGATGCTGGATCCGGATGACACCTGTCGATGGGTCGGCTGAAAGAATGACCTCATATCCGAAGTCACCAACACATCTTCAAACCGGCCTCTTCTTGCAGGCGCTGTTGGATTGGTACCCGCAAATCCTTCTCTGGGAGTGGGAATTGCTCCTCTGCCAGCGCACGCAAAAGCAGAATGCAGCATTTCTCGAAGCAAGGCCTGGAAGTGCTGCATTCTGACAGCCCTCTGCGACGGCGGTAACATTTCCGCCATTTTGTGTTTGTACCGGGGATCTAAGTACGTTGCCACCCAGTACTGGTCCTTGACCCTCATGCTTTTTATACGGGGGTCCCTATTAAAACACTGGAGCATGAAGGCCCCCATTTGCACTCAAGCGGAAGGTATGTGGTGGTGGTGGTGTTGTTGGTGGTAGTGTCTTTGGGGGTGCACATAGCAGAGAGTGAAGAAGAGGGTGCAGATCGAGAGGATGAGGAGGGTGCAGAAGAATAAGGCTGAGTGAGCCACTCAACCAAGTCTGGTGCGTCCTTTAAAGTAATTGAACGCACCTTCTGCAACTTCCCACTTTGGCTCAAGGCTGTTGCTCCTGCCCTACCCCTACCACCCCTGCGGAAGGGCCTGCCTCTTCCTCTGCCTGTCATTTTTTAAATCACCCTGTGACAAAACTCTTAGTCCCTATACCGCTGAAGGACTGCTGCAGTATAGGGCAGCGGTCAGCAGTAGTGCACGTCAACCCTATGTATTGTGGACCGATAGCGGTCCTTACAGAACAGCAGACTGTAACGCACTCAGGCCTATGTACCGTAGCACCCTATACCAAGTTACCAGTCCTTATAAGAACTTTTGTGGACCAAGCAGGTTGTGTGTTAGTGATTAGCAGACTGTACGTCAGTCCCTATACCAATGAAGGACTGCTGCAGTATAGGGCAGCGGTCAGCAGTAGTGCACGGCAACCCTATGTATTGTGGACCGATAGCGGTCCTTACAGAACAGCAGACTGTAACGCACTCAGGCCTATGTACCGTAGCACCCTATACCAAGTTACCAGTCCTTATAAGAACTTTTGTGGACCAAGCAGGTTGTGTGTTAGTGATTAGCAGACTGTACGTCAGTCCCTATACCAATGAAGGACTGCTGCAGTATAGGGCAGCGGTCAGCAGTAGTGCACGGCAACCCTATGTATTGTGGACCGATAGCGGTCCTTACAGAACAGCAGACTGTACTGCACTCAGGCCTATGTACCGTAGCACCCTATACCAAGTTACCAGTCCTTATAAAAACTTTTGTGGACCAAGCAGGTTGTGTGTTAGTGTTTAGCAGACTGTGCGTCAGTCCCTATACCGCTGAAGGACTGCTGCAGTATAGGGCAGCGGTCAGCAGTAGTGCACGGCAACCCTATGTATTGTGGACCGATAGCGGTCCTTACAGAACAGCAGACTGTAACGCACTCAGGCCTATGTACCGTAGCACCCTATACCAAGTTACCAGTCCTTATAAGAACTTTTGTGGACCAAGCAGGTTGTGTGTTAGTGATTAGCAGACTGTACGTCAGTCCCTATACCAATGAAGGACTGCTGCAGTATAGGGCAGCGGTCAGCAGTAGTGCACGGCAACCCTATGTATTGTGGACCGATAGCGGTCCTTACAGAACAGCAGACTGTACTGCACTCAGGCCTATGTACCGTAGCACCCTATACCAAGTTACCAGTCCTTATAAAAACTTTTGTGGACCAAGCAGGTTGTGTGTTAGTGTTTAGCAGACTGTGCGTCAGTCCCTATACCGCTGAAGGACTGCTGCAGTATAGGGCAGCGGTCAGCAGTAGTGCACGGCAACCCTATGTATTGTGGACCGATAGCGGTCCTTACAGAACAGCAGACTGTAACGCACTCAGGCCTATGTACCGTAGCACCCTATACCAAGTTACCAGTCCTTATAAGAACTTTTGTGGACCAAGCAGGTTGTGTGTTAGTGATTAGCAGACTGTACGTCAGTCCCTATACCAATGAAGGACTGCTGCAGTATAGGGCAGCGGTCAGCAGTAGTGCACGGCAACCCTATGTATTGTGGACCGATAGCGGTCCTTACAGAACAGCAGACTGTAACGCACTCAGGCCTATGTACCGTAGCACCCTATACCAAGTTACCAGTCCTTATAAGAACTTTTGTGGACCAAGCAGGTTGTGTATTAGTGTTTAGCAGACTGTGCGTCAGTCCCTATACCGCTGAAGGACTGCTGCAGTATAGGGCAGCGGTCAGCAGTAGTGCACGGCAACCCTATGTATTGTGGACCGATAGCGGTCCTTACAGAACAGCAGACTGTACCGCACCCAAGCCTATGTACCGTAGCACCCTAGACAGACCAAGTTACCAGTCCTGATAAAGAGCTTTGTGGAACAAGTGAGTTGTGAATGATTAGCAGACTGCAGCAGAAGGGCAGCAGTCAAGTATAATATTCTTTCTATATTTGGAAGAAAGAATATTATACGTGTACAAGCCTATTACCGTACCACTGATACCAGTCCTGAAAAGAACCTTTGTGGAACTAATAGTAACAGCAAGTCTTTAAAATTATCCTCACTGCCTGACACACTGCTTCCTGCCTGTCCCTATACAAATTGGCAAAAAAGAGTAGGCTGGAACGATTAGCTGGAACAGCTCTTTTGTGGACCTGATAGTAACAGCTAATGATGATGATGATGATGATGATGAAGAAAGACTAATCTGGCTGAGCTGTCCCTAAAATAGCAGCATACAGCGCTCTGTCCCTTTATCTAAACTGACAAAAGAAACTCAGGCTGCTGACCTAACACCTATACCAGTCCTGAAAAGAACTTTTGTGTACCAAATAGCTAGCGTTTTCTCTGTCCCTACTCCACACAGGATCCTTTCCCTACAGTGACAGAAGAAAGAATGTAAAATGGCCACCGGATCGGGTGTATTTATAGGTTAGGGGGAATGTCCAAGTGTCCATGAGCTGTCATGTCTCAATTGGTTGTCCTGTAACACATGATAAACGTGTCACGAAAGGTTAAAGTTCTTGTATACATTAAACACGTAAGTCCGCCGGGGCGAACGACGGAAAAAGGCGTTCGAACCCGCGGACGGCGAAAGTCGGAAATTCGCCGCGAAACGACCGCCGGGCGAAACGTTCGTCCATCACTACTCAGGAACACTGTAGATCAAGCAGCAAGATCTGAAGGGAGAACTGGGTTTAAATAGACCACCTGGTGCCGATAACCGGGACACACCAAGGCACCCGCAGGTGCGCAAAGACAGGCAAAAGAGAACACTGTCCCCAGCCAGCCTTTCCTGACAGCAGCTGACAAGGGAGGGAACATTGTTGTCATGGACAACGCGGCATACGTTGACATGTGCAATAAAATACTCAGGGATGCAGACTGGTATCGCCGAGGTTGCGGCAGACATTGTAAAAATAAATATATAATGATGACTTCTATCTACTTGTAGATTCGGCATATTCCAATCAAATTATTACCCAGCAAACTTAGGATTTTATCAGGAACAAATTTCCCCGCTTACCTGTGTTTTAGGCGTTACCCAAAATCCACAAGGATGTAAACAACCACCCCGCAGTCGGCCCAACATTTCGGGAGTAGGCTCAGTTAGTGATAACGCCAGCAAACTTGTGGACGAAATTCCTCAAGCAACTAGTTTTTTCATTAACCCTCCTTTGTTAAAGAGGAAGTAAACCCTGATGAGTATTACTTCCTCTTTGATTCCCTGCAAAGGTAAAGCATAATGGACTACTATGCATCGCATCGCATCGCATCGCATAGGAGTCCATTATGTGTCACTTACCTGACACAGGAGCCAGCAAAGTCACCGCTGTCCCCTGTAGTTCCGAGCGTCCATCTTCTTGGTGGGTCTCGCTGCTCCGGCGCTGTGATTCGCCAGAGTAGCGATGACGTCACTCCCGCGCATGCGCATGGGAGCCGACACTCGCGGCATATCGCCGCAATCTGCGGATTACCCAGTGCGCCGGCTGTCTTCGGGTAAATATCTCCTAAACCGTGTAGGTTTAGGAGATATTTCTTGGACCTACAGGTAAGCTTTAATCTAGGCTCACCTGTAGGTCAAAGTGGCTTGTAAGGGTTTACAACCACTTTAAGGACACGCTACACGTTCTTCAAATTATTGACTCATTAGAGATTCCAGACCGATGCTCTTTTTGTCACGGTGGACGTAGAATCCCTTTACAGCTCAATTCCCCATGACAAGGGTATAGCTGTAATTAAAAACACTTTTTTTTTATTTATGGATGCCAATGTCGATGCGATGTATGGAGAATTAGTCGTATCTATCTTGGACTATACCCTTCAACATAACGTGTTCACGTTTAATGGCTCCCACTACCTCCAGGTACAGGGGGTCGCGATGGGAACGTGCTGTGCCCCATCATATGCCAACCTGTATCTGGGGGAGTGGGAGGCAATGGTCCTGGATGATGGGGAACTTATCGATGTACTCGGACCACATACTTTGCTGATACCGGTACATTGATGACATCTTCATCATCTGGGACGGACCCTCTGACCTATTTAGAGCAATGGCTTCTGAGAATCAATAAGAAATTATTTCAATTTATGTTTTACCATGACTTACGACCCCGATTGTGTAACCTTCCTTGATGGTGAGATCTATAGGGGAGAGTCAGGCACTGTTCTAAGTAAATTGTACAGGAAACCCACTGCGGGTAAATCCATTCTTTACGCCTCAAGTTTCCATCCTAAACCCTTATTAAATTCCACCCCTTACAGCCAGTGTCTCAGTCAGGCGCAACTGCTCGGATGACACCGCCTTTCGGGAGGAGGAGAATAAGCTCCGCGATAGACTTCTGTTGCAGGGCTATTCCCATACATAGTGAAAATAATGGTTTAGGGGCGCTCTTAATTAATTACTCTAATGGTGAAAATTACCTAAAGAAACTCAATAATAAAAATTAATAAGCAATAAATATGACATCAATGATAATAAGTATTCTATTCTCAAGTGATTGTGTGATTGAACTAAAATTAAGTTGTGAAGAGTTTTCTCTGGTCACTTGATCACAAGTAGAATACTTATTATCACAAATAGAGCTTTCTTTCGGTGGTATATGATCGCTAGGCTTGTGCAATTCGTTTCGTAACGAATCGAAATTCGGCCGAATTTTGCATCTTTCGGACATTCGGATGCATCCGAATGTCCGAATAAAAAAATAACAAATTACAACGAATACGAAAGAAATATAACGAATGAATTCGACATGATTCGACATTATTTCAACCGCATTCGAAAATATTTTGTGACCCGACTTTAGGGCCATGTATCTCGGGGGTCACTTGGTGCTAGACACTTCAAATTTGGATATGTTGTATTGCTAGTATTATTGTATTTGCATACCAAATTTGGGGTTTCTAGCTATAAGTGACCCCGAGATATGTGGCCCCAAAATCGGGTCGCAAAATGTCATTCTCTGCTCTATTAACTAATAACATTTTGCGACCCGATTTTGGGGCCACATATCTCGGGGTCACTTATAGCTAGAAACCCCAAATTTGGTATGCAAACACAATGGTACTAGCACTCCAACATATCCAAATTTGGAGTTTCTAGCACCAAGTGACCCCGAGATACATGGCCCTAAAGTCGGGTCACAAAATATTTTCGAATGTGGTTGAAATAATGTCGAATCATGTTGAAATCATTTCGAATCCGGTAGAAATATTTTCGAATGTGGCCGATTTTTCGAATTCGGTAGAAAACTAAACGAAATCCGAAAACGATTTTAAGGAAGTTAACGAATATAACTAAACGAAATTAATGAATTAACGAATTAAAACAAAACGAAACTAAACAAATTTTTTCCTTTTGCACATGTCTAATGATCGCCTCTGTGTTTTTTTTTTTTTTTTTTTTGCGCTATAAACAAAAAAAGAGCAACAATTTTGAAAAAAATCATTATTTTTTACTTTTTGCTATAATAAATATCCCTCAAAAATATATATAATTTTTCTTTTTCTCTCAGTTTAAGCGGATACGTATTCTTCTACATATTTTTGGTAAAAAAAAAAAAAAAAATCACAATACGCGTTTATTGACTGGTTTGCGCAAAAGTTATAGCGTTTACAAAACAGGGGATAGTTTTATGGCATTTTTATTAATAATTTTTTTTTTTTTTACTAGTAATGGCGGCGATCAGAGATTTTTATCGTGACTGCGACATTTTAGCGGAACACATCAGACATTTTTGACACATTTTTGGGACCACTGTCATTAATACAGAGATCGATGCTATAAAATTGCATTGATTACTGTAAAAATGTCACTGGCAGTGAAGGGGGTTAACCACTAGGTGGCAGTGTAGGGGTTAAAGCGGAGGTCCACCCTAAAGTGGACCTTCCGCTCATCGGAACCCTCCCCCCCTCCGGCGCCACAATTGGCACCTTTCAGGGGGGAGGGGGGTGCAGATACCTGTACAGTACAGGTAACTGCACCCACTTCCGGGATAGCTCTCTGCGGAAAGGGGCGTAGATTACGCCCCTTTCCGCAAGTGCCCGCCCCTTTCTGCAAGTGCCCCTCTGCCTGCTGGGAAACACACAGATCCCAGAGGCAGCGGGGACCGTCCTTATTGCGCAGCGCGACTCGCGCATGCGCAGTAGGGAACCGGGAAATGAAGCCGAAAGGCTCCATTTCCTGATTCCCATACCCAAGATGGCGGCGGCAGGACCCGAGAGACGATCTAGAGATCGGCTTCGGGTGCCGACATCGCGGGCGTGCTGGACAGGTAAGTGTCTCTATTTTAAAAGTCAGCAGCTGCAGTATTTGTAGCTGCTGGCTTTTAAAAAAAAAAAAAAACGCAGAGTCCCGGCGGACTCCCGCTTTAAGTGTTCCTAGGGGTGTGTTTCTAACTGTATGGGGGCGTGGCTGTGTGTGACATCACAGTGATCGCTGCTCCTGGTGACATGCTGTTTACATCGGCATCTCCCTGTACTTGAGCTCTGTGAGACGATCGCGGGTATCCCAGCGGCGATCGAGTCTGCGGGACCACGGTCACTGAGCTCGCAGCAGGTGGGTGTGCGTGCCGCACACGTGGCGGGAAATACAAAGTAACGTACGGGTACGTTACTTTGCCCAGCTGTGTCATTCTGCTGACGTATTTATACGGGAGCCGGTCGGGAAGCTGTTAAGTTTATTACTATCACAAGAGGTGAACAAGCTCCCTTTTGATAGCTTTGGGCAATGCCGGGTCCTCAATATGGAAACATCATCGTTGTTAAATAGTTGCTAAGGAGGAATAAAGACACCAGTCCATCCAGTTCACTCTGTGTGTGTAAAAAAGAAATCATATCCCATATCCCTGTATGTTGTGTTTGCTAAGATGGCCATCTAAGAGGGGTTTTTTTTTTTTGAACTATCAATACATCCCGCTGACACCACCGATTGTGGAAGAGAGCTCCACATCCTTATTTCCCTGAAAGCAAAAACCTCCGCACAGCTTAAGGTTAAACCGCTTCTCCTCCACACCCGCAGACTTTAGTGGCACATTAGCCCCTTCCCTAGGCCCGGGCCCTAGGCCTCGTGTCCTCCTACACTCGCTGAGGCTCATTCTTTTATTCCCTATGCCAGAATCGCCTTTGAGATATTTGTATATGTCGCCTCTCAGCGTCTCTTCTCCAGAGAGAAAACATTTAGCGCCTGTGGTCCCTCCTCATAATTCAGATCCTCCAATCCCCTTATTGATTTAGTGGCTCTTCTCTGGACTTTCTCCAGCACATCCCTTCTGAGGACTGGTGACCAGAACTGGACGGAATACTCCAGGTGCGGCCGGACCAGAGTTTTATAAAGTGGCAGATTATCGTTTTATCTCTGGAGTACATCCTCTTTTTTTATGTATGCTAAAATTCTGCTGGCTTTGATAGCCACAGCTTGACAATGCATGTTATTACTGAGCCTATCATCTACTAGGACCCCCAGATCCTTCTCCACCCTAGATCCCCCCAGAGGTTCTCCCCCTAGCGGGTAACTTACATTTATATCTTTAGGCCCCAAATGCGTTACTTTACATTTCTCCACATTAGACCTCATTTGCCATGTAGTTGCCCCTCCTCCCCCTTTATATTATTGATGTCTTCCTGTCAAGTTATGGTCCTGATTAGCTTCGTGTCGTCAGCAAACACTGAGATCGAGATTTTCCTATGATTTATGCTGAATGTGATTGTTGGTTCCAAAGTTGTCCCGTACTTCCACATCAGCGACCAGATCATAAGTATCACAGGCTCCTCCCATGTACATAAGTATCACAGGCTCCTCCCATGTACATAAGTATCACATGCTCCTCCCATATACATAAGTATCACATGCTCCTCCCATGTACATAAGTATCACATGCTCCTCCCATATACATAAGTATCACATGCTCCTCCCATGTACATAAGTATCACAGGCTCCTCCCATGTACATAAGTATTACAGGCTCCTCCCATGTACATAAGTATCACAGGCTCCTCCCATGTACATAAGTATTACAGGCTCCTCCCATGTACATAAGTATCACAGGCTCCTCCCATGTACATAAGTAGTACAGGCTCCTCCCATGTACATAAGTATCACAGGCTCCTCCCATGTACATAAGTATTACAGGCTCCTCCCATGTACATAAGTATCACAGGCTCCTCCCATGTACGTAAGTATCACAGGCTCCTCCCATGTACATAAGTATCACAGGCTCCTCCCATGTACATAAGTATCACAGGCTCCTCCCATGCACATAAGTATCCCAGGCTCCTCCCATATACAAAAGACTCCTCCTATGTACAAAAGTATCACAGGCTCCTCCCATGTACATAAGTATCCCAGGCTCCTCCCATGTACATAAGTATCACAGGCTCCTCCCATGTACATAAGTATCACAGGCTCCTCCCATGTACAAAAGTATCACAGGCTCCTCCCATGTACATAAGTATCACAGGCTCCTCCCATGTACAAAAGTATCACAGACTCCTCCCATGTACAAAAGTATCACAGACTCCTCCCATGTACATAAGTATCACAGGCTCCTCCTATATGCATAAGTATCACAGGCTCCTCCCATGTACATAAGTATCACAGGCTCCTCCCATGTACATAAGTATCACAGACTCCTCCCATGTACATAAGTATCACAGGCTCCTCCTATATGCATAAGTATCACAGGCTCCTCCCATATGCATAAGTATCACAGGCTCCTCCCATGTACATAAGTATCACAGGCTCCTCCCATGTACATAAGTATCACAGGCTCCTCCCATGCACATAAGTATCCCAGGCTCCTCCCATATACAAAAGACTCCTCCTATGTACAAAAGTATCACAGGCTCCTCCCATGTACATAAGTATCCCAGGCTCCTCCCATGTACATAAGTATCACAGGCTCCTCCCATGTACATAAGTATCACAGGCTCCTCCCATGTACAAAAGTATCACAGGCTCCTCCCATGTACATAAGTATCACAGGCTCCTCCCATGTACAAAAGTATCACAGACTCCTCCCATGTACAAAAGTATCACAGACTCCTCCCATGTACATAAGTATCACAGGCTCCTCCTATATGCATAAGTATCACAGGCTCCTCCCATGTACATAAGTATCACAGGCTCCTCCCATGTACATAAGTATCACAGACTCCTCCCATGTACATAAGTATCACAGGCTCCTCCTATATGCATAAGTATCACAGGCTCCTCCCATATGCATAAGTATCACAGGCTCCTCCCATGTACAGAAGTATCACAGGCTCCTCCCATGACACTCAGAATTGATCTCAGGTCCCTCTTGTTTCCACTGATCATCCTTGAAAAGTTTCTACAACCTGATTGGAGGTCACCTGTGGTAGATTCAGGTGATTGGACATGATTTGGAAAGGCACACACCTGTCTATAGAAGGTCCCACAGGTAACAGTGCATGTCAGAGCACAATCCAAGCCATGAAGTCCAAGGAATTGTCTGTAGACCTCGGAGACAGGATTGTATGGAGGCACAGATCGGGGGAAGGGTACAGGAACATTTCTGCAGCATTGAAGGTCCAATGAGCACAGTGGCCTCCATCATCCATAAATGGAAGAAGTTTGGAACCACCAGGACTCTTACTAGAGCGGCTGCCCGGCCAAACTGAGCGATCGGGGGGGAAGGGCCTTAGTCAGGGAGGTGACCAAGAACCCGTTGGTCACGCTGACAGAGCTCCATCATTTCTCTGGAGAGAGGAGAACCTTCCAGAAGAACCATCTCTGCAGCTCTCCACCAATCAGGCCTGTATGTAGAGTGGACAGACGGAAGACACTCCTCAGTAGAAGTCACATGACAGCCGCCTGGAGTTTGCCAAAAGGCACCTGAAGGATCTCAGATCATGAGAAACAAAATTCTCTGGTCTGATGAAACAAAGATTGAACTCTTTGGCCTGAATGGCAAGCGTCATGTATGGAGGAAACCAGGCACCGCTCATAACCTGGCCAACACCATCTCTACTGTGAAGCATGGTGGTGGCAGTACCATAATGTGGGGATGTTTTTCAACAGCAGGGACTGGGAGACTAGTCAGGATCGAGGCAAAGATGAATATCATTAAAGCCCCAAATCTGTATCCAGGTCCTCAAGTTCCCAGAGTCTGTGTGTTTTGGGGAGACGTGGACTTGAATCAGAAACAAGACCTCTCCAAGGGTCCATCGTCAGTAGGCAAGAGTCCACCCCGCAGTCCCCTCCAAGAGCTCCTGTCCTGGTTGGGTCTGTCACACCCCTGGATAGTTGCCAGCCAGTCATGTGAGCTGTCAATCCAAGTTTCAGATATTCCCACAAAGTCCACACCCTCCTCGTGTAACAGCAGCTCCACTTCCTCCATTTTGTTAGCTTTTCTCCTGGCATTTGTGTACATGCCTCTCAGTTTTGTACGGGTGCAAATTATTTTATCATTAGTACCCTGTTTCCCCGAAAATAATACCTAGCCTGATTGTCAGTGATGGCTGCAATATAAGCCATGCCCCCCAAATAAGCCCTACCCTGTTTCCCCGAAGATAAGCCCTACCCTGAAAATAAGACCTACAAGGACTTTAACTAGGGCTTATTGGGGGGGGGGGGGTATTGCAGCCATCACCGACAATCACGCTAGGTCTTATTTTCGGGGAAACAGGGTAGTTCTGTGGCTGTAATTAATTTGCTAACCCACCTATCCAGGGTTTAGTCATACCTCCCAACCGTCCCAGATTCCCCAGGACTGTCCTGGGATTTCAAGTAAATCCCAATGTCCTGCAAATCTGTGCTGAATCCCATAGTGGAGCAGTGCCAGAACAAGTTCATAGTGATCCTTCCTTCCTGCCTTCAATGTACCAGTGATCCTTCCTTCCATGTACCATAGAAATCCTTCCATGTGCCATAGTGATCCTTTCTTCCTGCCTTCCATGTGCCACAGTGATCCTTCCTTCCTGCCTTCCATGTGCCAAAGTGATCCTTCCTTCCATGTGCCATAGTGATCCTTTCTTCCTGCCTTCCATGCGCCATAGTGATCCTTCCTTCCTTCCATGTGCCATAGTGATCCTTCCTGCCTGCATTCAATGTACCATAGTGATCCTTCCTTTCTGCCTTCCATGTCCCATTGGGATGCTTCCTGTTTCCCATGTGCCATGGTGATCCTTCCTGCCTTCCATGTGCCATAGTGATCCTTCCTCCCTGCCTTCCATGTACCATAGCCAGCCTTCCTTCCATGTGCCATAGTGATCCTTCCTTCCTGACATCCATGTGCCATAGTGATCCTTTCTTCTTGCCTTCCATGTAACATAGTGATCCTTCCTTTCATGTGCCATAGTGATCCTTGCTTCCTGCCTTCCATGTGCCATAGTGATCATTCCTTCCTTCCATGTGCCATAGTG
This sequence comes from Lithobates pipiens, assembly GCF_037356315.1. Classification (NCBI taxonomy): domain Eukaryota; kingdom Metazoa; phylum Chordata; class Amphibia; order Anura; family Ranidae; genus Lithobates; species Lithobates pipiens. The sequence continues at coordinate 2,626,438 of NW_027507758.1, forward strand.
ATTCTTCCTTCCTGCCTTCCATGCAACACAGCGATCCTTCCTTCCTTCCATGTACCATAGTGATCCTTCCTTCCATGTGCCATAGTGATTCTTCCTGCCTTCCATGTACCATAGTGATGCTTTATTCCTGCCTTCCATGTGCCACAGTGATCATTCCTTCCTACCTTCCATGTGCCATAGTGATCCTTCCAGCCTGCCTTCCATGTGCCATAGTGATCCTTCCTTCCTGCCTTCCATGTGCCACAGTGATCCTTCCTTCCTGCCTTCCATGTGCCATAGTGATCCTTCCTTCCATGTGCCATAGTGATCCTTTCTTCCTGCCTTCCATGTGCCATAGTGATCCTTCCTTCCTTCCATGTACCACAGTGATCTTTTCTTCCTGCCTTCCATGTGCCATAGTGATCCTTCCTGCCTGCCTTCAATGTACCATAGTGATCCTTCCTTTCTGCCTTCCATGTCCCATTGGGATGCTTCCTGTTTCCCATGTGCCATGGTGATCCTTCCTGCCTTCCATGAGCCATAGTGATCCTTCCTCCCTGCCTTCCATGTACCATAGCCAGCCTTCCTTCCATGTGCCATAGTGATCCTTCCTTCCTGACATCCATGTGCCATAGTGATCCTTTCTTCTTGTCTTCCATGTAACATAGTGATCCTTCCTTCCATGTACCATAGTGATCCTTTCTACCTGCCTTCCATGTGCCATAGTGATCCTTCCTTCCTGCCTTCCATGTGCCATAGTGATCCTTCCTGCCTTCCATGTGCCATAGTGATCCTTCCTTCCTGCCTTCCATGTGCCATAGTGATCATTCCTTCCTTCCATGTGCCATAGTGATCCTTCCTTCCTGGGTTCCATGCAACACAGCGATCCTTCCTTCCTTCCATATACCATAGTGATCCTTCCTTCCATGTGCCATAGTGATTCTTCCTGCCTTCCATGTACCATAGTGATGCTTTATTCCTGCCTTCCATGTGCCACATTGATCATTCCTTCCATGTGCCATAGTGATCCTTCCTGCCTTCCATGTGCCATAGTGATCCTTCCTTCCATGTTCCATAGTGATCCTTCCTTCCTTGTAACACAATGATCCTTTCTTCCTTCCATGTACCATAGTGATCCTTCCTTCCATGTGCCATAGTGATCCTTCCTGCCTTCCATCTACCATAGTGATCCTTTCTTCCTGCCTTCCATGTGCCATAGTGATCCTTTCTTCCTGCCTTCCATGTGTCATATTGCTCCTTCTGTTTGCCTTCCATGTGCCATAGTGATCCTTCCTTCCTGCCTTCTATGTGCCATAGTGATGATTACTGCCCTCCATGTGCCATAGTGATCCTTCCATGTACCATAGTGATCCTTCCTGCCTGCCTTCCATGTCCCACTGGGATGCTTCCTGCCTTCCACGTGCCATGGTGATCCTTCCTGCCTTCCATGTAGCATAGTGCTCCTTCCTGCCTCCCATGTGCCATAGTGATTCTTCCTTCCTGCCTTCCATGTGCCATAGTAATCCTTCCTGCCTTCCATGTGCCATGGTGATCCTTCCTGCCTTCCATGTGCTATGGTGATCCTTCCATGGGTCATAGTGATCCTTTCTGCCTTCCATGCGCCATAGTTATCCTTTCTTCCTGCCTTCCATGTGCCATAGTTATCGTTCTTCCTGCCTTCCATGTGAAATATTGATCCTTCTTTCTGCTTTCCATGTGCCATAGTAATCCTTTCTTCCTGCCTTCCATGTGCCATAGTGATCCTTCCTTCCATGTGCCATAGTGATCCTTCCTTCCTTGTAACACAATGATCCTTTCTTCCTTCCATGTACCATAGTGATCCTTCCTTCCATGTGCCATAGTGATCCTTCCTGCCTTCCATCTACCATAGTGATCCTTTCTTCCATGTGCCATAGTGATCCTTTCTTCCTGCCTTCCATGTGTCATATTGCTCCTTCTGTTTGCCTTCCATGTGCCATAGTGATCCTTCCTTCCTGCCTTCTATGTGCCATAGTGATGATTACTGCCCTCCATGTGCCATAGTGATCCTTCCATGTACCATAGTGATCCTTCCTGCCTGCCTTCCATGTCCCACTGGGATGCTTCCTGCCTTCCACGTGCCATGGTGATCCTTCCTGCCTTCCATGTAGCATAGTGCTCCTTCCTGCCTCCCATGTGCCATAGTGATTCTTCCTTCCTGCCTTCCATGTGCCATAGTAATCCTTCCTGCCTTCCATGTGCCATGGTGATCCTTCCTGCCTTCCATGTGCTATGGTGATCCTTCCATGGGTCATAGTGATCCTTTCTGCCTTCCATGCGCCATAGTTATCCTTTCTTCCTGCCTTCCATGTGCCATAGTTATCGTTCTTCCTGCCTTCCATGTGAAATATTGATCCTTCTTTCTGCTTTCCATGTGCCATAGTAATCCTTTCTTCCATGTGCCATAGTGATCCTTCCTTCCTGCTTTCCATGTATCATAGTGATCCTTCCTTCCTTCCATGTGCCCTAGTGATCCTTCCTGCCTTCCATGTGCCATAGTGATCCTTTCTTCCTGCCTTCTATGTGCCATAGTGATCCTTCCTTCCATGTGCCATAGTGATCCTTCCTTCCATGTGCCATAGTGATCCTTTCTTCCTGTCTTCCATGTGCCATAGTGATCCTTCCTTCCATGTGCCACAGTGATCCTTTCTTCCTGCCTTCCATGTGCCATAGTGATCCTCCCTGCCTGCCTTCATTGTACCATAGTGATCCTTCCTTTCTGCCTTCCATGTCCCATTGGGATGCTTCCTGTTTCACATGTGCCATGGTGGTCCTTCCTGCCTTCCATGTGGCATAGTGATCTTCCTCCCTTCCATGTGCCATAGTGATCCTTCCTCCCTGCCTTCCATGTACCATAGCCAGCCTTCCTTCCATGTGCCACAGTGATCCTTCCTTCCTGCCATCCATGTGCCACAGTGATCCTTTCTTCCTGCCTTCCATGTAACATAGTGATCCTTCCTTCCATGTACCATAGTGATCCTTTCTACATGCCTTCCATGTGCCATAGTGATCCTTCCTTCCTGCCTTCTATGTGCCATAGTGATCCTTCCTTCCATGTGCCATAGTGATCATTCCTTCCTTCCATGTGCCATAGTGATCCTTCCTTCCTGCCTTCCATGCAACACAGCGATCCTTCCTTCCATGTACCATAGTGATCCTTCCTTCCATGTGCCATAGTGATCCTTCCATGTACCATAGTGATACTTTCTTCCTGCCTTCCATGTCCCATAGTGATCCTTTCTTCCTGACTTCCATGTGTCATATTACTCCTTCTTTTTGCCTTCCATGTGCCATAGTGATCCTTCCTTCCTGCCTTCTATGTGCCATAGTGATGATTACTGCCTTCCATGTGCCATAGTGATCCTTCCATGTATCATAGTGATCCTTCCTTCTATGTGCCATAGTGATCCTTCCTGCCTGCCTTCCATGTCCCACTGGGATGCTTCCTGCCTTTCACATGCCATGGTGATCCTTTCTGCCTTCCATGTAGCATAGTGCTCCTTCCTGCCTCCCATGTGCCATAGTGATTTTTCCTTCCTGCCTTCCATGTGCCATAGTAATCCTTCCTGCCTTCCATGTACCATAGTGATACTTTCTTCCTGCCTTCCATGTGCCATAGTGATCCTTTCTTCCTGACTTCCATGTGTCATATTACTCCTTCTTTTTGCCTTCCATGTGCCATAGTGATCCTTCCTTCCTGCCTTCTATGTGCCATAGTGATGATTACCGCCTTCCATGTGCCATAGTGATCCTTCCATGTATCATAGTGATCCTTCCTTCTATGTGCCATAGTGATCCTTCCTGCCTGCCTTCCATGTCCCACTGGGATGCTTCCTGCCTTCCACATGCCATGGTGATCCTTTCTGCCTTCCATGTAGCATAGTGCTCCTTCCTGCCTCCCATGTGCCATAGTGATTCTTCCTTCCTGCCTTCCATGTGCCATAGTAATCCTTCCTGCCTTCCATGTGCCATGGTGATCCTTCCTGCCTTCCATGTGCTATGGTGATCCTTCCTGCCTTCCATGCGCCATAGTTATCCTTTCTTCCTGCCTTCCATGCGCCTTAGTTATCGTTCTTCCTGCCTTCCATGTGAAATATTGATCCTTCTATCTGCTTTCCACGTGCCATAGTTATCCTTTCTTCCTGCCTTCCATGTGCCATAGTGATCCTTCCTTCCTGCTTTCCATGTATCATAGTGATCATTCCTTCCTTTCGTGTACCATAGTGATCCTTCCTGCCTTCCATGTATCATAGTGATCCTTCTTTCCATGTACCATAGTGATCCTTGCTGCCTTCCATGTACCATAGTGATCATTCCTGCCTTCCATGTACCATAGTGATTCTTGCTGCCTTCCATGTACCATAGTGATCCTTTCTTCCATGTACTCTCCACCAAACACTTTTTATGACAATAACTTGCATATAAGCCTTTAAAAATTAGCACTTCTGATTTTTCATGTTCTTGTCCCTTAGACTTTAATAAGGTTCACATGTTCGCATGTTCTGGTGCGAACCGAACTGGGGGGGGGGGGGGGGGGGGCTTGGGGTGTTCAGCTCATCCCTAGTGATCACACTGGATGTATATTGCACTCTGTGATCACACTGGATGTATATAGATGTATATTGCACCCTGTGATGTATAGGTGTAGACTGCGCTCTGTGATGTATATTGCACCCTGTAATGTATATAGATGTATATTGCACCCTTTAAAGAGGAAGTAAACCCTGATGGGTTTACTTCCTCTTTTTTTCCCTGCAAAGGTAAAGCATAATGGACTACTATGCATCGCATAGTAGCTCATTATGTGTCACTTACCTGACACAGGAGCCAGCGAAGTCGCCGCTGTCCCCTGTAGTCCGCCGCATCCATGTTGCTTGTGGCGTCTCGCAGCTCCGACGAATCACAGCGGCGAAGCCTCGATGACGTCACTCCCGCGCATGCGCACGGGAGTCGACAAATTTGGCAAATCCATTCTTGGATTTGCCGCATTTAGTGCGCCTGCGCGCCGCTGTCTACGGCGCATGCGCCGTAGACAGCGGTTCCCATTTTCGGGCAAATATCTCCTAAACCATATAGGTTTAGGAGATATTGCTTGGACCTACAGGTAAGCCTTAATCTAGGCTTACCTATAGGTCCAAGTTGTTTGGAAGGGTTTTAGTGATGTCCAGTTCATGAACGAATCGTTCTTTTGAATCGATTCTTTTCAGTGAACTGATTCGTTTGAAACATATCACTCTGCACTCAGTACATAGCAGAGCAGCAGAGCTGGCAGTGGTAATATGATCCTAGAGTGAGAGAGCTCGGCCCCTCCCTGCAACCAATCAGCTGACTCAAAGCACAGCGACACTCAGGAACTGGATACAAACTTAAAACAAGAGCCAGGAGTACACAGTACACCGAGTTAAAGAATCGAACAGTACACCGAGTTAAAGAATCGAACAGTACACCGAGTTAAAGAATCGTACAAGTTACCGAGTTAACGAGTGAAAGAATCATATCAGTTTTTAGAACACAGTACACTAAAAGAACCACGAGTCCCACCAGTAGAGAACACTACACTAAATCAATGATCAGCTAGCAGTAGTACACTTACAGACTGCTTTATAGACAGAGAGGACAGAGTCAGGATAAGAAGATATCCTCATTCAGATTAATTATTTAACCCTTTAATATTTAGTTGGTTTATGCTAAAGAAGATATTCATGTTAAGAAGGACAGGAATGCCTTCTGGGACATGTGTCTAATTTAGTAGCTATATAACTGAATGAGAGAGCTGTCTAATTTTTATAACACAAAAATACATTTTATCCTGCTTTATGGTAATATTTTTCTGCGTTCTGGTCCTGAGATTTCTATGCCCCCTGGATCCTTAGATTATTATTTATTTTTTTTAATTCCTCCAACCATGACCATTTTTTAAATAGTGGTATAAAAAATAACACAGACAAAATAGGAAAAAAATCAACAGTTTTTAATAGAACAATATAAAACTATTTGAAAGTACTGGAATAATTACGATAAAAAAAAACATTTATTCACATGCAGATATCGGGGTTGGTGGGGATGGTTTTAGTTTTTATTTTATAAATTTTTCACTTAACAAGCCCCTATGTGATCGTTTGTTGAAGTGACAGGTTCTCTTTATTGCATATATGGGGTCTGGTATATGATTATATGAGTATAGGATTGTGCTCAGTGACCTGGGTAGCAGGTGTTCTGTCAGATCAAGCGATCTATAGGAGCAGCCAATATTGCGACTTTCGGTGATGCACAAACAGTCGTGTAAATGAAAAGCGTGTTTTTGTGTGTATTTTCTGCATTCTGATGGGCCAACTTCACATGTAAGATTGCTAGCTATCAGATTTGTCCGTAGTCTTTACAGTGCATAATGAGGCTCCTTTTACACTTGTGTGACTTATCATGCAACCTGGGACTACAAAGTCGCATGACAAGTCGTACCCCAAGATTTCCAATGAGTACCGTTCATATCTGTGGGTCTTCCAGTCACAGCGACTTCAAAGTAGTTACTGCACTACTTTGGTGCGATTTTGATGCGACTTGAGGCAGAGACCTCAAGATTACATAAGTATTCCTTCAAGTCACATCAAAATCGCATCAAAGTCACGGTAAAAATCGTGGCAAAAATTGCATGACTTTCAAGTCGCACAAGTGTGAAAGGAGCCTAACGATTGGATTTTACTACCGTGGACACTTCGCCTGCACACGGAAGTAAAATACAATCATTTTTCCTGTGAATACGCTGTAAAGAGAACGGAAAAATATGTCTAGCAATGGTAACTGTGTAGTTAGCCCATCATATGCACAAAAATCCGCTTTTCATTTTCACAGCTTTATGTGTCACCAAAATTGATGACACGGCTGATCTGACAGAATAATAGGATTGTGCTACTAGCAAGGAACTAAATGCAAGTAAACCTCCCAGGACCTGCCAGCCTTCTGAGAAGAATCATTCTTTTGATTCTAATCATTTAAGAAGGCTGAGTCAGAGCTTCAGTTCACTTGCTTGTCAGTAGACTCAGCAAGTGAACCGAAGAACCGAAGAATCCATTCATTGAATCGGTTCATTTCACTGAGTAGTTCGAAATGAACCGATTCAGTTAAAAGATCCGGACTTCCCATCACTAAAGGGTTTACTTCCTCTTTAATGTACTGGTATATTACACTCTGTGATGTATATAGGTGTATATTGCACTATGTGGTGTATATTGGATGTATATTGCACCCTGTGATATATATTACTGTGATGTATATAGGTGTATATAGTACTGTGATGTATATAGGTGCATATAGTACTGTGATGTATATAGGTGTATATAGTACTGTGATGTATATAGGTGTATATTGCAACCTGTGATGTATATAGGTGTATATAGTACTGTGATGTGTATATTACACCCTGTTATGTATATAGGTGTATATTGCACCCTGTGATATATAGTACTGTGATGTATATAGGTGTATATCGCCCCCTGTGATGTATATAGTACTGTGATGCATTATAGTTGTATATTGCACTCTGATGTATACAGTACCCTGTGGTGTATATTGCACTCTGATGTATATTGCACCCTGTGACGTATATAGGAATGGTAATTCGCAGTCTCTCCGCACATGTCACACTCCGGGCACACACGTGCAGCGCACTTCCTGTGTGTCGCCGGCTGATGACGTCAGTGCGGTGCGCGGGCTGAGTGTCAGCATGTTCCCGGGGAGGAAGGTTCCTCTGCTGTGCCGCGCTCTGCTCTCCCGCACACTGCCCCCTGCTGGCGGTGCGGACTCTCTCCTCTCCTGCAGGCTCCGCCTTCCCCCAGCTGCCAGTCACTCAGACTGCCCGGGAGGAGGCAGCAGGGAAGATGCCCCAGGGGCCCAGGAGGGAGGAGGAGCCCAAGAATCTGCCAGGGACAGGCTGCTCAGGAGAGCATGGGGCAGATCTCTGTCTCCCCTGGACAGGGTCAGTAGGATGATCCCCCCTGAGCTCATCTCCAAAGAGGTCCAGGATCTGCGGGGGCCGGAACTGCCCAGTCCAGAAGGCGAGGGGCCCTTGGACCAGGTCACCCCACCCCTTTCCTCTATGGAAAAAAACACCTTTGATGTGGGACTGGGGGACATCGGAGCTTCGGCACCTCTACTGGGCAGAGAGGTCCAGGATCTGCGGGGGCCGGAACTGTCTATTTCACCTGGTAAGGAGTCCTTGGACCAGGTCGCCCCACCCCCATCATCTCTAGGAAGCCCCTTCCATGTAGAACCAGAGGACGTTGGAGCTCCAGTACCTCTATGGGGTAAAGATGTGTCAGAAGAATTTGGGAAATTGGCCCCACCACATGCCGAGGAGGCCACAGAAGAGAACTCTCCACCCCATCCCCCAACACCCCCTCCATCACCCACCTCCCTTCCCACCCCAGAAGTAGATGGTGACCTCTCACCTCCGCAGGGTGTACCGTTCACTCCCGGGGACCTCCTGCTGGCGGCGTACAAGAGGAAATACCATTCCATGTTCAAGAAGATGTTCCTCCTGAAACCTCACGGCAAACTCATCACTAACTGGGGGGCCATCAGCAACCAAGACATAATGGGCAAACTGCCGGGACTGAGCCTCCAGACTTCTACTGGGCACAAATTCCTTCTGAGAAGACCCTCTTTGGAGGAATATGTCCGCTTCATGAAGAGGGGGCCAACTATTGCCTATCCAAAGGTATACAGGAGCTGGGCCGACACTGTCCCATGAAGGAATAAGGAATCACGTGAGGGATAATTTATACCAATGAGATAAAGAAACAACCAGGCATGGTGGGTAGAGGGTCAGTCGATGACCAGCAGGACAAGTATGGTGGTTAGGAGGGTCTGTAGATGACCAGTAGGACAGTATGGTGGTTAGGAGGGTCAATAGATGACCAGTAGGACAGTATGGTGGTTAGGAGGGTCAGTAGATGACCAGTAGGACAGTATGGTGGTTAGGAGGGTCTGTAGATGACCAGTAGGACAAGTATGGTGGTTAGGAGGGTCAGTAGATGACCAGAAGGACAGTATGGTGGTTAGGAGGGTCAGTAGATGACCAGAAGGACAGTATGGTGGTTAGGAGGGTCTGTAGATGACCAGTAGGACAGTATGTTGGTTAGGAGGGTCAATAGATGACCAGTAGGACAGTATGGTGGTTAGGAGGGTCAGTAGATGACCAGTAGGACAGTATGGTGGTTAGGAGGGTCAGTAGATGACCAGTAGGACAGTATGGTGGTTAGGAGGGTCAGTAGATGACCAGTAGGACAGTATGGTGGTTAGGAGGGTCAGTAGATGACCAGTAGGACAGTATGGTGGTTAGGAGGGTCAGTAGATGACCAGTAGGACAGTATGGTGGTTAGGAGGGTCAGTAGATGACCAGTAGGACAGTATGGTGGTTAGGGGGGGTCTGTAGATGACCAGTAGGACAGTATGGTGGTTAGGGGGGTCTGTAAATGAGCAGTAGGACAGTATGGTGGTTAGGGGGGGGGGGTCTGTAGATGAGCAGTAGGACAGTATGGTGGTTAGGAGGGTCAGTAGATGACCAGTAGGACAGTATGGTGGTTAGGAGGGTCAGTAGATGACCAGTAGGACAGTATGGTGGTTAGGAGGGTCAGTAGATGACCAGTAGGACAGTATGGTGGTTAGGAGGGTCTGTAGATGAGCAGCAGGACAAGTATGGTGGTTAGGGAGGGTCTGTAGTTGAGCAGTAGGACAGTATGGTGGTTAGGAGGGTCAGTAGATGACCAGTAGGACAGTATGGTGGTTAGGAGGGTCAGTAGATGACCAGTAGGACAGTATGGTGGTTAGGAGGGTCTGTAGATGAGCAGCAGGACAAGTATGGTGGTTAGGGGGGGTCTGTAGATGAGCAGTAGGACAGTATGGTGGTTAGGAGGGTCAGTAGATGAGCAGTAGGACAGTATGGTGGTTAGGAGGGTCAGTAGATGAGCAGTAGGACAGTATGGTGGTTAGGAGGGTCAGTAGATGACCAGTAGGACAGTATGGTGGTTAGGAGGGTCAGTAGATGACCAGCAGGACAAGTATGGTGGTTAGGAGGGTCAGTAGATGACCAGCAGGACAAGTATGGTGGTTAGGAGGGTCTGTAGATGAGCAGTAGGACAGTACGGTGGTTAGGAGGGTCTGTAGATGAGCAGTAGGACAGTATGGTGGTTAGGAGGGTCAGTAGATGACCAGTAGGACAGTATGGTGGTTAGGAGGGTCAGTAGATGACCAGCAGGACAAGTATGGTGGTTAGGAGGGTCAGTAGATGACCAGCAGGACAAGTATGGTGGTTAGGAGGGTCTGTAGATGAGCAGCAGGACAAGTATGGTGGTTAGGGAGGGTCTGTAGTTGAGCAGTAGGACAGTATGGTGGTTAGGAGGGTCAGTAGATGACCAGTAGGACAGTATGGTGGTTAGGAGGGTCAGTAGATGACCAGCAGGACAAGTATGGTGGTTAGGGGGGGTCTGTAGATGACCAGTAGGACAGTATGGTGGTTAGGAGGGTCAGTAGATGACCAGTAGGACAGTATGGTGGTTAGGAGGGTCAGTAGATGACCAGTAGGACAGTATGGTGGTTAGTAGGGTCAGTAGATGACCAGTAGGACAGTATGGTGGTTAGGAGGGTCAGTAGATGACCAGTAGGACAGTATGGTGGTTAGGAGGGTCAGTAGATGACCAGTAGGACAGTATGGTGGTTAGGAGGGTCAGTAGATGACCAGTAGGACAGTATGGTGGTTAGGAGGGTCAGTAGATGACCAGTAGGACAGTATGGTGGTTAGGAGGGTCAGTAGATGACCAGCAGGACAGTATGGTGGTTAGGAGGGTCTGTAGATGACCAGTAGGACAGTATGGTGGTTAGGAGGGTCAGTAGATGACCAGTAGGACAGTATGGTGGTTAGGAGGGTCAGTAGATGACCAGTAGGACAGTATGGTGGTTAGGAGGGTCAATAGATGACCAGTAGGACAGTATGGTGGTTAGGAGGGTCAGTAGATGACCAGTAGGACAGTATGGTGGTTAGGAGGGTCAGTAGATGACCAGTAGGACAGTATGGTGGTTAGGAGGGTCAGTAGATGACCAGTAGGACAGTATGGTGGTTAGGAGGGTCAGTAGATGACCAGTAGGACAGTATGGTGGTTAGGAGGGTCAGTAGATGACCAGTAGGACAGTATGGTGGTTAGGAGGGTCAGTAGATGACCAGTAGGACAGTATGGTGGTTAGGAGGGTCAGTAGATGACCAGTAGGACAGTATGGTGGTTAGGAGGGTCAGTAGATGACCAGTAGGACAGTATGGTGGTTAGGAGGGTCAGTAGATGACCAGTAGGACAGTATGGTGGTTAGGAGGGTCAGTAGATGACCAGTAGGACAGTACGGTGGTTAGGAGGGTCAGTAGATGACCAGCAGGACAAGTATGGTGGTTAGTGTGACTTTGTTGCCGTTGGGTCCTTGAGTACAGGGGCTTTATCCGCATGGCCTTATCTCAGGTGCTCTGATTTTTTTTCCCAAAAAATCCAAATCGGCCTCCATCCAAAACTGTCCTTGGTTGGTTGGTTGGTTGGTTGGTGTCAGCACAGTGGTGACGGGACATTGGATCTTCCCAACCGATAAAAAATGTTCACACATGATAAAGCCAGTGCTGATGTCTTCCCAGTCCATAGACCCCCCCCCCCCCCCCCATGTGGTGATCCTGCCTGTAACACACTTCCTGTCATAGGGTGACAACACTACATAATACTGTATGTAAGGAGGAACAGCGTTGTCACCTTATTACAGGATTTCAGAGCCCCTCCCCCCTCTCCTCCGGGATCCTACACCGTACTCCTTCATCCTGAGACTAAAGCAGCATTTAACCCTCGCACTGCCAGGGTGTCACAGTCCCATAGAGGTCCGCTTTAACCCTTTCAATACCGGAGACCTTCCCCCCCTCCCTGCCCAGGCCAATTTTAAGCTTTCACTGCTGTTGCATTTTGAATGACAATTACGCGGTCATGTAACATTGTTATTGTTTTTTTCTCTCACAAATGGAGCTTTCTTTTGGTGGTATTTAACCACTTAAAGCGGAGTTCCGCCCAAAATTGAAACTTCCACTCATTGGACAGGTATCCTGCCCCCCCACTTCCGGGAGTCTGGGCTGCGACGAATTACGTCAGCGGTTTCGCTCCTCCCCCCCCCCCCCCCCCGCTGCCAGTAGGGTTCCCGGCGTGAAGCGGTGATGCCGCACTGCCGGCATTTCGTCACATATGGCGACCTATCACATAGATATAGAGTTAGATTATAATAATGGTGAAGCGAGGCTGTGCCCAAAGCGTGGCGAGGGGCCCTGTGCTGGAACGCGCATATGGCGGCGGCGCGCATGCGCACTACAGCGGGTAGCAAAATGTGACTTGTCACAAAGTGTCATTTCTTCGGTGTCGTCACATGAAAAGATTTACACAGATGTGAGTGAGGGGTGTACTTACTTTTGTGAGATATTGTATGAGTTGAGGGAAAATTGAGAGAGTCTCTAGAAAGCTCACCCCGATCTCCTTAGACTCACCCCCAATCATACCCGAGTGCAGGGCAGGGTGTGCCCTCCTTCCATGATACAGTGCCCGGGTATGGGTGGACAGGGGGCAGAATTGTACCTTTTCCTGGGGTGAGTCCCAACGCCCCCCCACTATGGAGCTTACACGGGGTTTACCAACATGTTATGGGGGCAGCAGGTGAGTGCAGGAAGGGGGGGTATATGAAGGTTGGGGGGGGGGGGGCAAGCGGTCAAGAGCCCCCTGTCCCCTGGCTGTGTCTGATTCCTGAATAAAGGTGATGGTTTTCTGGGGTGCCGCGATCTGTCACATTACTGACATAATCTTCCCTCTGGCAGGACGTGGCGGCCATGATGATGATGATGGACGTCAGTCCCGGGGATGTGGTGCTGGAGGCCGGTTCTGGTTCCGGAGCGTTCAGCCTGTTCTTGTCTCGTGCAGGTGAGTGTGATGGACGGAGGTTCTATCCCTCATCCTCTATAGCAAAACGGGTTCCTCTACACAACATACTATATATTATATATATATATATATATATATACCCCCGGCCTGTCTCTGCACTGAGCGCCGGGGGCGGAAGGAGCATCTAGTACTTCTGGGTATGGAGGAGCATGTGACCATGATGGGCCAATCACGGCTGTCACACCAGAAGTCCATAGCCCTGTGCAGGATGGGAATCTGGCAATGCTTGGCTTTCACTGCTAATGGGTGAATGTCGTGGTCAGTGTAAGAACCCAGATTCACCCGGCCACATGTCTTACAATCTGATTTAGATTTGCCGACAGTGTGACAGGCGAGCCGATCGGCTACATAACAAGTTCCTCCACCCCAAACTCAGCCAACCCCTGAAAAACAACCCCACATCATAATTCCCCCTCCACACCATAATCCCTCCACACCATAATCCCCCCTCCACCTCCCCACACCATAATCCCCCACACCATAATCCCCCCTCCACACCATAATCCCTCCTCCACACCATAATCCCTCCTCCACCCCTCCACACCATAATCCCTCCTCCATCCCATAATCACCCCTCAACACCATAATCCCCCCTCCACACCATAATCCCCCCTCCACACCATAATCCCCCCTCCACACCATAATCCCTCCTCCACACCATAATCCCCCCTCCACACCATAATCCCCTCTCCACACCATAAACCCCCCTCTACACCATAATCCCCCCTCTACACCTCCACACCATAATCTCTCCTCCACACCATAACCCCCCCCCCCCCCTCCACCAAATGATTGGGACCAGTGCACAAAGCAAGGTCCATAAAGACACGGATGAGCAAGTTTGGGGTGGAGGAACTTGACTGGCCTGCACAGAGTCCTGACCTCAACCTGATAGAACACCTTTGGGATGAATTAGAGTGGAGACTGCGAGCCAGGCCTTCTCATCCAACATCAGCACCTGACCTCGCAAATGCTGCAAAGGGTGGGCCAACTCAACATTAAACCCTACAGACTAAGACTTAAAGTGTACATTTTAACCCCTTGCTGACTGCGCTATAGTCAACTGACGGCTACAGCACGGTTGCACATTTCTGGGAGGGCGTCTATTGACATCCTCTTGAGAACGAGCCTCCCGCATGCCCCCTGGTGGAAGGATCGGTGATCGCTGTGTGCCTTGAACACAGCACGTCACAGATCTGGGTAAAGAGCCAATCACAGAGGCTCTTTACCGTGTGATCAGCTGTGATTGGATCATAATGTAAACACACTTGCAGGTTATCAGCGGTCCTTTCCTCACGTCACAGTGTGAGGAAAGCAGAGCCAGTAACAGGCAAGTGTGACAGGGGACATGTACACAGGTAATCAGGGCACTGATCATCAGTGCAGCCCCAACAGTGCCCGTGAGTGTCACCCATTAGTGCCCATCAGTGTCACCTCATCAGTTCCTATCAGTGCAGCCCCAACAGTGCTGCCTATCAGTGCCCGTGAGTGCCACCTATTAGTGCTTTCTATCAGTACCGCCTCATCAGTGTAGCCCCAACAGTGCCTTTGAGTGCCACCCATTAGTGCCCATCAGTACCGCCTATCAGTGCAGCCACATCATTGTCGCCTCATTAGTGCCCATCAGTGTCGCCTCATTAGTGCCCATCAGTGCAGCAGCCTCATTAGTGCCCATCAGTGCAGCAGCCTCATTAGTGCCCATCACTGCAGCAGCCTCATTAGTGCCCATCACTGCAGCAGCCTCATCAGTGCCCATCAGTGCAGCAGCCTCATCAGTGCAGCCTCATTAGTGCCCATCAGTGCAGCCTCATCCCTGCAGCCTCATAAGTGCCCATCGGCGCAGCCTCATCCCTGCAGCAGCCTTTCAGTTCCAATCGGTGCACATCAGCGAAGGAGAAATATTACTTATTTGCAAAATGGGGGCGAGTTCCCGGTATTGAAGGGGTTAACGTGTGTGCAAAAACAGTCCTGGTAGGGGAGTTGTTAAGGATCTCATTACCTTTCTGTGTGTGGATTTTGCCCATCCCCCATTGTAGATCTCACCCGCCTTCACCTTGCTCTCATCTCTCCTCTTATGTATCTGCTCACCTTGACACCCCCCCGCCCCCCCCAGTGGGCTCAGAGGGCGCCGTGTACAGCTTCGAAGTGCGTGCCGACCACCACGAAGTCGCGAAGAGGAACTTTTCCAATTGGAGGAAGGCGTGGCAGATTCGCAGCGGTCGGACGTGGCCGGATAATGTTCGTTTTTTCAACAAGAGCGTCACCGACGCCCTTCCTGACATTAAATCTGTGGCCTTCGATGCTGTGAGTATCACATTCCCTGTACTCTTCGATCAGTCGTTTGTTTTTATAGTCACTGGCTGACTGCAGAATTACTGCGGCAGAACGCCCCCCCCTCCCCCCGCTGTGCTGGATCACATACATGTACACGTGATCCAGCAATTCCGGGTAGGGGGCGCGCACTCCCATCTGTGCTGCCCTTTGCTGGTCAGCGGGTCCTGACCAATGAATTATGGCAGGAATCCGCCGATCGGCTGAGTGAATGACAGAAGAGAGCCCTGTGTAGGTAAACAACACAGAACTTTCTACTGACACCAGCGATGGGCCGGTATTGTTCTCCCTGCAAAGCAAACCAGCACATTGCTTAGCAAAAACAACACACATTACACATTGTTAGACGCACATTTAACCCTTTGATCGCCCCCCCAAGATGTTAACCCCTTCCCAGCCAGTGTTATTAGTACAGTGACCATCTATAGTGTTATTACAGCACAGGCCGATCAGCGGGTGCCGGCCAAAAATTGTCCGCTGGCACCCGCTGATCGGCAAAGGGGAAAACAGGACAGAGCTCTGCATACGTGAACAACACAGAGCTCCGTCCTGTCGGCGGGGATGTGGCGGACTTTGTTTCCCTGAAGAGCACATCCTTTACCGAAAGCCTCTCACATAGTACAATACTGGCTAGGCACATATTTAACCATTTGGTCGCCCCTAGACGTTTAACCCTTTCCCAACCAGTGTCATCAGTACAGTGACAGTGCAGGAAGCACCCTGACGGCTAACAGAGGACAGAATTAGAATTAGACTTGGGAAACGTAACGTTAATAAATCACCGGGACCAGATGGCTTGCACCCGAGGGTACTTAGGGAACTCAGTCAAGTAATCGCCAGACTGTTGTTCCTAATTTTTACTGACAGTCTACTGACGGGAATGGTACCAGCTGATTGGAGAAAAGCCAATGTAGCTCCAATATTTAAAAAGGGCCCCAAATACATCCCTGAGAATTACAGACCAGTCAGCCTCACATCAATAGTATGTAAACTCTTGGAGGGGATAATAAGGGACTATATACAAGATTTTAGTAATGAGAACGGTATCATTAGCAGTAATCAGCATGGATTCATGAAGAATCGTTCTTGCCAAACAAATCTATTATGAGTAGGTGAGTTGCCATCTAGATAAAGGAAGGCCTGTAGACGTGGTGTATCTAGATAAAGGAAGGCCCGTAGACGTGGTGTATCTGGATAAAGGAAGGCCCGTAGATGTGGTGTATCTGGATAAAGGAAGGCCCGTAGATGTGGTGTATCTGGATAAAGGAAGGCCCGTAGACGTGGTGTATCTGGATAAAGGAAGGCCCGTAGATGTGGTGTATCTGGATAAAGGAAGGTCCGTAGATGTGGTGTATCTGGATAAAGGAAGGCCCGTAGACGTGATGTATCTAGATAAAGGAAGGCCCGTAGACGTGGTGTATCTGGATAAAGGAAGGTCCGTAGATGTGGTGTATCTGGATAAAGGAAGGCCCGTAGACGTGATGTATCTAGATAAAGGAAGGCCGTAGACGTGGTGTATCTGGATAAAGGAAAGCCCATAGACGTGGTGTATCTAGATAAAGGAAGGCCGTAGACGTGGTGTATCTGGATAAAGGAAGGCCCGTAGACGTGGTGTATCTAGATAAAGGAAGGCCCCGTAAACGTGGTGTATCTGGATAAAGGAAGGCCCGTAGACGTGGTGTATCTAGATAAAGGAAGGCCCGTAGACGTGGTGTATCTAGATAAAGGAAGGCCCGTAGACGTGTTTCTGGATAAAGGAAGGCCCGTAGACGTGGTGTATATAGATAAAGGAAGGCCCGTAGACGTGGTGTATCTTGATAAAGGAAGGCTTGTAGACGTGGTGTATCTGGATAAAGGAAGGCCCGTAGACGTGGTGTATCTGGATAAAGGAAGGCCCGTAGACGTGGTGTATCTAGATAAAGGAAGGCCCGTAGACGTGTTTCTGGATAAAGGAAGGCCCGTAGACGTGGTGTATCTAGATAAAGGAAGGCCCGTAGACGTGGTGTATCTGGATAAAGGAAGGCCCATAGACGTGGTGTATCTAGATAAAGGAAGGCCCGTAGACGTGGTGTATCTAGATAAAGGAAGGCCCGTACACACAATCAGACTATCCGGACGAGTAGGTCCAGTGGACAATCCGCCGGACTATGGCAGGACTTTTGAAATGAACGGACTTGCGCACATGGAGTAAAATCCATTCATTTTGAACGTGGCTCCAGGTAGACGGGACTAGGGAAGGAGGTCAATGTCGCCGCCTCCATACAGACCCTTATCCAAGCACGCAGCCCAGCCGGTCAAGAAAGGGGGTGGGGATGAGCGAGCGCCCCTCCCTCCTGAGCCGTACCA
Source organism: Lithobates pipiens (assembly GCF_037356315.1). Classification (NCBI taxonomy): domain Eukaryota; kingdom Metazoa; phylum Chordata; class Amphibia; order Anura; family Ranidae; genus Lithobates; species Lithobates pipiens. Next base: position 2,644,131 of record NW_027507758.1, read on the forward strand.
GGCCACGTGCGCCCAACATATGGGGGTGCTTTGGGGAAGGGGGGTCCCTGGGGCCCCCCCACCCCAAAGCACCTTGTCCCCATGTTGATGAGGAGAAGGGCCTCTTCCCGACAACTCTGGCTGTTGGTTGTCGGGGTCTGCAGGCGGGGGGCTTATCAGAATCCAGGAGCCCCCTTTAATAAGGGGGCCCCAGATACCGGCCCCCCACCCTATGTGAATGAGTATGGGGTACGATGTACACCTACCCATTCACCTGGTAAAAAAATGTGTAAATAAAAAAACACAACCAAAACAGAAGTTTTTAAAATAATTTATTAGACAGCTCCGGTGGTCTTCTTCCATCTAGGGGGGTCTTCTTGCCGGACTCCTCCACTATCTTCTGCTCTTTTGCTAGCTCTTTTAGTACCGGAGGCGCCCGGCTTTCTTCTTCGTCGATGCCGTTATCCGGGGGTCTTCTTCTGACTTCAGGGTCTTGTCCCGCTCTTCGGGGGTCTTGTTCCGCTCTTCGGTTCTTCTTGCCGGGCCTCCGCTATCTTCTTATAGCTCTTTTACTAGCGTTGGCCCGGTCTTCTGTCACCGCCGCCGCCTTCTTCTCTTCTTCCTTGCGATGTTGACACAACGCTCTCTGTGGCCGCAATGGCAGGGAGGCGTTGTGCGGCGACTTATATAGGGACAAGGGGCGGGATCACCGGGTGATGTCACATGGTGACCCCGCCCCTTATGTCGTCACAGCCCCAGCATCCTCCGGGACTGTGACGACATAAGGGGCGGGGTCACCATGTGACATCACCCGGAGATTTTGACGAGTTGACTTTTTTGACGGAGCACCGGCGCACCACCTAGCACACCTATGTGCACCCCCTATCCGGTAGTGCTGGATCACGTGTTAGATATACATATTCCAGCACAGGAGAGCCGCTCTGCCGCCGTACTCCTATGTAAAGTGCCCAGAAAGCAGTTAGTATACGAACAGTCTGTGATTGATAGTGTGGAATCACAACTTAAATCAACGCAAAGCCATATAAAGTGAAAAAGAAAAAGTCCAACGCACAATCCGAGATTGATGGCGATTTATGTGACAATTGATATGTTGTTAGAAGTGTCCCCGCACTCCTATTTCCTGTTGGGGGGAAAAAAGCGTGCATCCACCACCAGGTGTCACTGTATAAAGGAGCCTCTTACCGGACAGTGTGGATCACTACATTATAAATAGTCAGATAGACTTATACCGTAATACAGTGGTACCTTGGATTATGAGCATAATTCGTTCCAGAAAAATGCTTGTAATCCAAAGCACTCGTATAGCAAAGCGATTTTCCCAATAGGAGTCAATGGAAACTCAGATAATTAGTTCCACGGTGACTTTGATTGTATGCAGTACCGCATGTGGCCAGAGGTGGGGGTGCCGTAGACACTCAGAAACACTCGGAGACCGATTGGAATCACTCGGATGCACTTGGAGAGGATCGCAGATTCAGAGTGGCTCCAAGTGTCACCAGCGCCCCCACACTTCTGGCCAGATGCGGTACTGCACACACCCTATTGGCTTGAATCCTGCTCATCTTGCGAGACAACGCTCGCAACCCGAGTCAGGATTTAAAAAAATAATAATAATAGCTCGTATTGCGAAATGCTCGTAAACCGCGTTCCGAGGTATTACTGTACACGGTTTTCCATGCTTAGGGTGCATCCTCCATCTGGATCTCTCCACCAGCATTAGGTGCTTGCCAAAAAATAAAAATGATGCCTTCCCCCTAGTGAAGTATAAATATGTAAGTATAAAAATTTCATTTATTAAACGCGACTTGGGCACACCAGTTTATAAAAATATATGTGAATGGGCACAGCAACAATGCATATAGCAAGCTCAAAACGGGCTCTACAGCCGCAAATACCAAATAATTTTACCTGCAGGTGACACTTCCAGAGCAGCTGGCTGAATTAGCCGCACCGGGCTCCAGGCTCCGGTTGGCAGGTGTACATGTTGACGTCACGTTGTAGCCATTCCCTACGCGTGTCGTCAGAAATGACGTCTTCTGGAGGCAGGCTGAATTCTTTCATATTGACGATTAGTGGCTTCCATAAGGTGCTTTATTCCTTATCCTTTCTGTAGGCTGCACTGGACATGTTGAACCCACAAATGGCTCTTCCAGTAATAACAAGGAACCTCAAGCCGGGAGCCGTGTGTGCCGCGTACATCGCTAAGTAAGTCCATAAAGGTTTCCTGTTACGTCTAAAACATGCAAACATAACATCTCATCGATCAGTCCGTCTTTGTTACTCATGTTAGACTCATCCTTTTGGCTTCAATACTTTCTAAGGCCCCATTCATACAGGCGCCTCCATTTGGTGGACTCTACTTGCTCAGTGGTGGGTGGGAATGGCTCCGCTGATCCCCGCTAAGCAGGTAGATGACAGATCCGGGGAGACGGACCCAGCCCCACTCTCCTCTATGGGGAGATAGGGTGAAAATGCACCGCCTGTCCATTTTCACCCGATCATATCCGTCTGGATTTAGTAGACAGGATCATATAGCGGCGGGAGTCACCGGACATGTGACCGCTGACATCTACCGCTCCATTGGGGTGAATGGAGGGTCCGATCGGGTCCACCTGTTAAAGGCCTTTGTGAAAAGGGCCTAAGTCATCAGCCTAGAGCAGAGGGGCCTCAAACTGGCGGCCCTCCAGCTGTTGCGAAACTCCAAGCCCCATCATGCCTCTGCCTGTGGGAGTCATGCTTGTAACTGTCAGCCTTGCAATGCCTCATGGGACTTGTAGTTTCGCAACAGCTGGAGGGCCGCCAGTTTGAGACCCCCTGGTCTAGAGAATGTATGGATAAGGAGTTCTGATTTCACTCACTGCTTGTAGAATATATTGGAAATAGCCAGGTGAAAAGCATTTTTTAGGAGGCCAGTAAGGGCAATACATATGTAAAAAAAAATAAAAATAAAGTCCTCCGTGCAAAGAAGACCGCGCTCACCTCTCCTGCTGCCGTCAGCACCTCTGATGTCTCCTATAAAAAAAGAAAGAGAACCCCTAGGGGTGGGATTTTTTTTAGGCACTACCAGCAAACAATGAATTAAGAAGAATCATTTTAATAATTTTGTAGAAAAATACATTGAATATTAAAACAAAGTCATGAACATTGAAAAACCAAGATATGCAAATTGAGGCAAAGATCCTATACCCAACGCGTTTCGGAGATGAATGTCTCCTTCATCAGGGGTTAAACAGGATATATATAATCTCTTATTCAATTGGACATACATGAGGTCGCCCATATTCATTTTAAAACGGAGACACTGTGACATGGAGTCATTCGACCTTGAAGTAAATCTCTCTGTGAAGGAAGTATCTCCAGCCCAGAGCGTATAATGAAAAAATAGTCCCTATATATATGCCCCAATTCAATAGAGAGGGGCTTGTTCCTAATTGTGGCAAGGCCATGTGTACTGGGGCCTACAGAACAGGAATCCTTAATGTGAGGTCATATCAAACACCGGCAGCCAGGCTTGGAGGGACAGAAAGATCAGGAGAGGATGTAAAGTGATCCAATCACTGTTGCATTGAAGGATGTGAATGTGTTCAATCTCCCGTCAGCATCTCCGGATATGTCCGCCTGTTGACCGTGGTCTGCCTGTTGACCGTGGTCTGCCTGTTGACCGTGGTCTGCCTGTTGACCGTGGTCTGCCTGTTGCCCATGGTCCTCCTGTTGCCCATGGTCCGCCTGTTGCCCATGGTCCGCCTGTTGCCCATGGTCCGCCTGTTGCCCATGGTCCGCCTGTTGCTCATGGTCAGCTTGTTGTCCATGGTCAGCTTGTTGTGCATGGTCAGCCTGTTGTCTATGGTCCGCCTGTTGCCCATGGTCAGCCTGTTGTCCATGGTCCTCATGTTGCCCATGGTCAGCCTGTTGTCCATGGTCAGCCTGTTGTCCATGGTCTGCCTGTTGCCCATGGTCTGCCTGTTGCCCATGGTCTGCCTGTTGCCCATGGTCTGCCTGTTGTCCATGGTCCGCCTGTTGCCCATGGTCCGCCTGTTGCCCATGGTCCGCCTGTTGCCCATGGTCCGCATGTTGACCATGGCCTGTCTGTTCACCATAGTTGTCCCTATATATATTTTTTTTTTCATTATACGCTCTGGGCTGGAGATACTTCCTTCACATAGATTTACTTCAAGCAGTGATAATGTGAGCAGGATGGTCGGATAACTCCATGTGACAGTGTCTCTTTTAAAATGAATACGGACAACCTCATGTATGTGTAAATGAATAAGATATTATATATTATCCCTGATGAAGGAGACAACATTCATCTCCGAAATGCGTTGGGTATAGGATCTTTGCATCATCAATTTGCATATCTTGATTTTTCAATGTTCATGACTTTGTTTAATATTCAATGTATTTTTCTACAAAATTATTCTTCTTAATTCATTAATATTATTAATATTAAGGATAATAATATATTATTATTCTTAATTCATTATTTATTTGCAATCTTGCATGTCAGAATTTCTTTTTCCTATAAAGAAAAACAGACGGAGGAAGAATCTTCAGAATCTGACACTTCCAGGAGTGTCGGATTTCTGGCCGCCCTCGGTGCTCCTCCCGCCAGACGGTACGTCACTATAGGACACAGGGGGTGACGTAACGGCTGGTGGATCGACCCGCCGAGCACCAGGAACCCGACGCTCAGCGACGCGGGCAGCCGGAGAGGTAGGTTCTATCTTCTTTGCATGGAGCACATTATTGTCCATATTTATTTCAGTGACAGTCACTGAAGTGCTTCTTCAGGGTGCAATAAAAGGTTGACTCAAAATGGAACTAAACCCTCCTATCCTATTCAGCCAAGGAAGCCGTCATCTCAGCCTGTGTTTGATTCTGCAGCTGCGGTGGTGCTGTTCCTGTGATCGCAGCGGGCATTCGATGGGTAGACAGTTTGGTGACCCGTTCTTTGCCAGAGACGTTTTTGTGTTATTTGCACACATGTTTAGCCACCCCTCCCCCCCCCCCCGGCCCCACGCCCCCAGGGCTGACGTCATGTGACAACTTTGGCATGAAAAAAAAAGTTTTGTCTTTTTGTTTTTCTTTCTTGTGGATGGGGAAAGGGAGATGAAGGTGAAAAGTCAGGGAATCCGGGAGTTCAGCTTTATCTACACACACACCTTACTTTTTTTGTAATGTCTGAAAACAGCATGACGTCACCTGGGATTGATTTTCTGCTCTGCGTTGTGTCCATGTAAGCATCACGCAGGTCATTGACCTCCTGGAGGGGATTCGGTGCTGCAAGCTTCCACTGATGTGTGAAAAGATTGAAGAAGTCAGTGTCACAGACTGGCTGGTGGTGCCATCCGTACGCAAAGACGGCAAACTTTCCAAGAGGATGGAGCCTCAAACACCGGAACAGCTTCATCGAGGGGAAGAAGAGGATGACGATGGTGGAACAGATGGTAAGATACTACAGGGGGGTACCAGCAGGGCACGTATTCGTTAAATCACAGCAAAGGATCACTAATCAATATCTGCGTGTCCCCCCCCCCCCAATGTAGTGCGGACGAGCGCCCGCTGTAGGCAAAGCGACATACTTGTACGTCGCTGTCTAGGGCGCATGCCCCCCCCACCCAGCTCACAACGGGAGCCTGTCAGCATTTTTACTGAATGAAACTGATTCATTCGGTGTTTTACTATTGTGATTAGCTGTGATTGGCCAGAGCTAATCACATGGTACAGATGGGCTGTGATTGGCCTTGTCTGTACCATGTGATCATTGTGACCAATCACAGCTAGCAACACAATTGTACACAATAAAAATGGCATGTATGGAAGCCATCCACCGTGTACAGTTGTCAGATGATCTGCTGTGATCAGTCACAGTGATCACGTGGTATCCGGTGGCGGGCCGGAGCACTGATCAGTCATAGGCCGTCTCAGATGGACACAGCCGGTGACAGATCGTGCCTCGGGGTGCACAAGGAACGTTCTGGGAGGACGTCATATGACATCCACCCAGAACAATGAACGTCACGCCCAGCCATCATATTACAATAGGCTGTGCGGGAAGTGGTAAAATAAATCATAGTATAATTCTACCTTTCATACAGTATTTTTCTTTTCTTCCTGTAGAGGGCGATGAATGCCCAGCAGGATCAGAGGCATTTGGACAAGTGCCTTATATTGCTCGACCTCTCCCTTGGCAAACAGGACACACAGGTAAGTATCAGACATGCTGTTTTTAAAAGATAAGAACATGAAAGAAAAGACTGCGCTGTTGCCCATAGCAACCATCTGAATGTCTGCTTTCCTTTCCTCGCTTGTGCTGCCTTCTCATTGGTTGCTATTGGGAGCAGTTAATTGCTTGTTTTCTACACTGATCCCCACTATCGGTAGCTGAGTCTCTGTAGAATAATATACATGGAATGTAAGAAATGTCTGCTATGCTAACTTGCTGATAATTTTGTAAGTTGGGAAAAAAATAAAATTGTAAGACCCCTTTCACACCACACCGCCCATAGCGTGGGCGGTAAAACACTGCTATTTTTAGTGGCGTTTTACCGCCGGATTTGCGGCACATTTCGGCTGCTATCGGGGCGCTTTTACCCACCATTAGCTTCCAAGAAAGGGTTAAAACCGCAGGCAATATGCAGCAATAGCGGCGTTTTGCCGGCGGTATTACAGCGCTGCCCCATTGATTTCAATGGGGAGCAGCGGTGAAGGAGCGGCGTGAAGCTGCTGGCAGGACTTTTCCCTGACGTCTTGTTAGCGCACCGCTCCAGTGTGACAGCCCTCGGGCCTTCACACTACAGACAATGGTGCAGCTTTTTTAGGGCGCATTGCAGGCGCTATTTCTAACACTATAGCTCTTGCAAAACGCCCTGGTGTGAAAGGGGTCTTAGACCCCTTTCACACTGAAGGCGTTTTTCAGACGCTACAGCGCTAAAAATAGCGCCTGAAAAAAGCGGCTCCATTCATTCAAGTGTGAAAGCCCTGCCAGCAGCTTCTTCGGAGCGGTGAACTCACCACTCCTCCACTGCTTCTCCCCATTGAAATCTATAGGGCAGCACTGCTATACCGCCGGCAAAACGACACTGCTGTGGTGTTTTGTGGGCGGATTTAACCCCTTTTCGGCCGCTAGCAGGGGGGGTAACACCGCCCTGCTATCGGCCGAATAGCGCCGCTAAAACGACGGTAAAGCGGCGCTAAAAATAGCGCAGATTTACCGCTGACGCCCTAGGCGGCACAGTGTGAAAGGGCTCTAAAGCTGGGAATATGCTTTTCATCCGATCTCTGGCCTTCCCTTCAGGTCTTGCATTCATTGGATTTCAGTTCCTTAACTGCTTAAGGACCGCCTCCTGCACATATACATCGGCAGAATGGCACGGCTGGGCACAGTCACGTACCTGTACATGGCTCTTTAAGTGCCCAGCCGTGTGGTCACGAGTGCACCGGGAAAGGTATCGTAATTGGTGTCGGTGAGGAAAGGGATCGGTAATTGGTGTCGGTGAGGAAAGGGATCGGTAATTGGTGTCGGTGAGGAAAGGGAGCGGTAATTGGTGTTGGTGAGGAAAGGGAGCGGTAATTGGTGTTGGCAAGGAAAGATATCGGTAATTGATATCGGTGAGGAAAGGGATCGGTAATTGGTGTCGGTGAGGAAAGGGAGCGGTAATTGGTGTCGGTGAGGAAAGGGATCGGTAATTGGTGTCGGTGAGGAAAGAGATCGGTAATTGGTGTCGGTGAGGAAAGGGATCCGTAATTGATATCAGTGAAGAAACGTATCGGTAATTGATATCGGTGAGCAAAGGGATCGGTAATTGATATCGGTGAGGAAAGATATCGGTGCGTTACTACTTTCCACGCCTGGCCCTCGTCTCCGGGTTGGACATGAGGAGGCGCTCTCTCCGTCAGGCGGAATGTTTGTCCCCACCATGCCCTGGATGTCCCCAGTGTGTTCCCATTACATAGATTGCCAAACTCTAACTGTTATTGATTGGCTGTGAACTCTGTTATTGATTGGCTGAGAACTCTGTTATAGATTGGCTGTGACTATGAATGACCATTCAGCAGAATTGATATTTATTTTCCAGCCTTTCTTGTGCACCTGAGGAAATTGAACCCGGCACCACCAACAGATCCAGAAGATTCCGGCTGATGTGGAGGACTTTATTATGTGTATTATTATTATTATTATTATGTGTACATAGCTCCATTTTTTACAATATGCAGCACACAGTGACCCAAATAAATCTCTGACTTCTACTTTGTGTGTGGTCTTTATTCAGGAGAAGAAGATTCATACACTGACAATAAACAAGGATAGGGCTGCGATAGTCGGCACAGTATAAGAGATTGCCGTGTATCACGCGTGTGATCAGAGTCATAACAGTATAATAATAAAGTGCTAATGCTGTTCCCATCAGGAAGAACTAGGGGGGGATTGAGTGGGGTAGGGCATAGGGGACAAGGGAATGGGTGGTTATGGGGGGATGATGCTCGAGGGGGGTGATTGAGTGAGTGGGGTAGGGCATAGGGGGCAAGGAAACGGGTGGGTAATGGAAGAGAGGGGGGGATTCAGTAGGGTATGGGATAGGGGGCAAGGGAATGGGTAGGCATGGGGGAATAATGGAACAGAGGGGGGATTGGGTGGGGTAGGGCATAGGGGGCAAGGGAATGGGTGGGTTTGGGGGGGGGGGGGGGTGATGGGAGAGGGGGGTAATTGAGTGGAGTAGGACATAGGGGAGCAAGTGAATGGGTGGTTATGGGGGGATGATGGGAGAGGGAGGTGATTGAGTGGGGTAGGGCATAGGGGGCAAGGGGATGGGTGGTTATGGGGTGATGATGGGAGAGAGGGGTGAATGAGTGGGGGTAAAGGAATGGGGGGGGGGTGTGGGTGATGGGAGAGGGGGGTGATTGAGTGGGGTAGGGCATAGGGGACAAGGGAATGGGTGGTTATGGGGGGATGATGCTCGAGGGGGGTGATTGAGTGAGTGGGGTAGGGCATAGGGGGCAAGGGAACGGGTGGGTAATGGAAGAGAGGGGGGATTCAGTAGGGTATGGGATAGGGGGCAAGGGAATGGGTAGGTATGGGGGGATAATGGAAGAGAGGGGGATTGGGTGGGGTAAGGCATAGGGGCCAAGGGAATGGGTGGGTAATGGGAGAGAGGGGGGATTGCGTGGGTAATGGAAGAGAGGGGGGATTGGGTGGGGTAGGGCATATTGGGCAAGGGAATCGGTAAGTATGTGGGGATAATGGAAGAGAGGGGAGATTGGGTGGGGTAGGGCATAGGGGGCAAGGGAATGGGTGGGTATGAGGGTTCTCTCACCCCCCTATGATCCGGATGCCTTTACATGGGTTCTAATGCAGGATTGCTTCATACAGTAAAATCATTCCAATAATACTTTTTTAGATACAAACTTTTGCTACAATAAATATTCTGTAACCTTCTTCATCATGTCACACTCTGCGGATAAATCTACTCGCTGTGTGAGAACCACTCCATGGACTTGTCTTGGGATGGGACGCGTCCGCCCGTCACATGTTCCTGGTTAACTGAAAAGCGCACAAATAGACATCAATTTCACTGGGATGTTGTAGAAAATATAACTAAACACCAATCAAAATGTTTCCTACGCTTCTAGAGCCCTTTCACTCCGAGGAGTTTTTCAAGCGCTTTTGCGTATATATATATATATATATATATATATATATATATATATATACAGTGGTGTGAAAAAGTGTTTGCCCCCTTCCTCATTTCCTGTTCCTTTGCATGTTTGTCACACTTAAGTGTTTCGGAACATCAAACCAATTTAAACAATAGTCAAGGACAACACAAGTAAACACAAAATGCAATTTGTAAATGAAGGTGTTTATTATTAAAGGTGAAAAAAAATCCAAACCATCATGGCCCTGTGTGAAAAGTGATTGCCCCCTAAACCTAATAACTGGTTGGGCCACCCTTAGCAGCAACAACTGCAACCAAGCGTTTGCGATAACGTGCAATGAGGCTTTTACAGCGTCCTGGAGGAATTTTGGCCCACTCATCTTTGCAGAATTGTCCTAATTCAGTTACATTAGAGGGTTTTCGAGCATGAACGGCCTTTTTAAGGTCATACCACAACATCTCAATAGGATTCAGGTCAGGACTTTGGCTAGGCCACTCCAAAGTCTTCATTTTGTTTTTCTTCAGCCATTCGGTGGTGGACTTGCTGGTGTGTTTAGGATCATTGTCCTGCTGCAGAACCCAAGTTGGTTTCAGCTTGAGTACACGAACAGATGGTCGGACATTCTCCTTCAGGATCTCTTGGTAGACAGCAGAATTCATAGTTCCTTTTATCACGGCAAGTCTTCCAGGTCCTGAAGCAGCAAAACAGCCCCAGACCATCACAATACCACCACCATATTTTACTGTTGGTATAATGTTCTTTTTATGAAATGCAGTGTTCCTTCTACGCCAGATATACTTGGACACACACCTTTCAAAGAGTTCCACTTTTGTCTCATTGGTCCACAGAATGTTGTCCCAAAAGTCTTGGGGATCATCAAGATGTGTTGTGGAGAAATTGAGACGAGCTTTGATGTTCTTTTTGCTCAGCAGTGGTTTTCTCCTTGGAACTCTGCCATGCAGGCCATTTTTGCCCAGTCTTTTCCTGATGGTGGAGGCATGAACGCTGACCTTAACTGAGGCAAGTGAGGCCTGCAGTTCCTTGGACGTGGTTGTGGGGTCTTTTGTGACCTCTTGGATGAGTCGTCGCTGCGCTCTTGGGGTCATTTTGGGCGGCCGGCCACTCCTGGGAAGGTTCACCACTGTTCCATGTCTTCGCCATTTGTGGATAATGGCTCTCACTGTGGTTCGCTGGATTCCCAAAGCTTTGGAAATGGCTTTATAACCCTTTCCAGACTGATAGATCTCAATTACTTTCTTTCTCAATTGTTCCTGAATTTCTTTGGGTCTCGGCATGATGTGTAGCTTTTAAGGATCTTCTGGTGGACTTTACTGTGTCAAGCAGCTCCTATTTAAGTGATGCCTTGATTGTGAACAGGTGTGGCAATAATCAGGCCTGGGTGTGGCTAGAGAAATTGAACTCAGGTGTGGACAACCACAGTTATAGTATGTTTTAACAATCACTTTTTCACACAGGGCCATGATGGTTTGGATTTTTTTTCACCTTTAATAATAAACACCTTCATTTACAAATTGCATTTTGTGTTTACTTGTGTTGTCCTTGACTATTGTTTAAATTGGTTTGATGTTCCGAAACACTTAAGTGTGACAAACATGCAAAGGAACAGGAAATGAGGAAGGGGGCAAACACTTTTTCACACCACTGTGTATATATATATATATAAAAAAGCACCTGAAAAGCTCAAGAAAAACGCTTCCCATTAAAATCAATGAATGCTTTCATACTGGGGCGGGGGTGTGCTGGTGGTGCAGTGAACAAAAAAAAAAAATCTTGCATGCAGCATCTTTGGGGAGCTAATAAAAACGCCCCCCAAAAATGCCCCTCTCCGTTTAAAATGAATGGGAAGCGCTACAAATACGCCTCAGTGCAGATTTTGAGTCACGTGACCTTTAACAAACCAAACCGCAAACGCCTCAAAAGCGTTTTTCTAAAAGCATCTTTCTGGCAGTTTTGAACCGAAGCAGTGTGAAAGGGAGGGGCCTTAGTCGGGGTGGGGTCTTTTTTTTTTTTTTTTTTTTTAAATATCAATTCATTAAAGTGCATGTATATATGTGATTCTTCCTTCCTGGCAGAGGACGTGTGTGCCCGCCCAGCTGTGCTGTGATTAGTTACAGCACAAATGCCGATCACGGGGTCCCGGCCAGTCACTGACCGCCGGCAGTTCTGAGCGTCACGGAACACAGCTGTGTGAGTGTAAACAACACAGAGCTATATTCAGTGACCGGGGATCTTATTTAACCCTTTGATCGCCCCTATTGTTTAACCCCTTCCCAGCCAGTGTCATTACTACAGTGACAGTGCATATTATTACCACCGATCACTGTAATAATGTCATTGGCGATGTCAGTGGCAGTTGGTATGACATTGCACGCCATTCTGCTATAAGCCGCTGATCCCCACCATTTACTAGTATTTAAAAAAAAATTAAAAATTCCAGTACATATCCCATTTTTTTTTTTTTTTTTAGGCGCTATAATTTGCACACAAACCAATCAATATAAACTTATTGGGACTTTTGTTACCAGACCTGTAGCAGAATATATTTTGACCAAACTTTTTTATTAAGAGATTTTATTTTATTTTTTTTGGGATATGCTTTATAGCAGAAAGTAGAAATATTTTTTTTTCAAAATTGCCGGTCTTTCTTAGTTTTATATAATAAAAAAAACGCAGAGATGATCAAATGCCAGCAAAAGTAATCTCTATGTGTGTGAAGGATATAAACGCCATTTGGGTACAGCGTTGCATGACAATTGACATGTTAAAGTAGTGTAGAGCTGAATAGCAAAAAAGTCATTCACACTTGTGCGATGCCAGACTGCACTGCTGTGCAGATCACATGCGATCTCTGACTGTGCAATGCCAGTTCAGCCATACAAACCGAGTAGCTGAGTTGGCATCGCATTTGGACCAAACTCGTGCAGGACCCTTTATTTTTGTCGGCACCAGAATAGGATTGCATGAATGTTCATAACCAACGCCATCCAATTCCTGTCCGAATTTACAGTTCGCACTGGGGGGGGGGGTGTCATCACCCACAGCGTTTCGCAAAGGGCAGTGTGACCCGCCGGCGAGGATTGGATTGGCAGGGTTTCCTGCATCGCACCTGTGTGAATTGAGCCTCAATCTTCTGGAGGTCAAGTGTATAAATACCTCTAAAAATTATATGACGAATCAAATGCACTGATGTTTATGCTTTTCTTGTCGGAGTGCCGGTTCACACCAGCAAGATTCCGGTCCCGGTTCACACCAGCGAGATTCCGGTCCCGGTTCACACCAGCGAGATTCCGGTCCCGGTTCCCGCATCGCATACAACTCGCAGGCAGCGAGAAAGTTAATGACACCCCCCAGATCAGTTTGCATATCGCAGTGCAAACTGTCAAATGGTCAAAACAGGCCTCAGATGGTGTCACCTGGTACTTCCTGCTGTGGTCCCCTCCTCCCTACCCGGTGATCACTGGACAATACAGGCCTCAGATGGTGTCACCTGGTATTCTCTGCCGTGGTTCCCTCCTCTCTACCCGGTGACCACTGGACAATACAGGCCTCACATGGTGTCACCTGGTACTCCCTGCCGTGGTCCCCTCCTCCCTACCCAGAGACCACTGGACAATACAGGCCTCACATGGTGTCACCTGGTACTCCCTGCCGTGGTCCCCTCCTCCCTACCCAGAGACCACTGGACAATACAGGCCTCAGATGGTGTCACCTGGTATTCTCTGCCGTGGTCCCCTCCTCCCTACACAGGGACCACTGGACAATACAGACCTCAGATGGTGTCACCTGGTACTCCCTGTCGTGGTCCTCTCCTCTCTACCCGGGGACCACTGGACAATACAGGCCTCAGATGGTGTCACCTGGTACTCCCTGCTGTGGTCCCCTCCTCCCTACCCGGTGACCACTGGACAATACAGGCCTCACATGGTGTCACCGGGTACTCCCTGCCGTGGTCCCCTCCTCCCTACCAGGGGACCACTGGACAATACAGGCCTTAGATGGTGTCACCTGGTGCTCCCTGCCATGGTCCCCTCCTCCCTACCCGGGGACCACTGGACAACACAGGCCTCAGATGGTGTCACCTGGTACTTACTGCTGTGGTCCCCTCCTCCCTACCCAGAGACCACTGGACAATACAGGCCTCAGATGGTGTCACCTGGTACTCCCTGCCGTGGTCCCCTCCTCCCTACCCAGGGACCACTGGACAATACAGGCCTCAGATGGTGTCACCTGGTACTTCCTGCCGTGGTCCCATCCTCCCTACCCAGGGACCACTGGACAATACAGGCCTCAGATGGTGTCACCTGGTACTCCCTGCCGTGGTCCCCTCCTCCCTACCCAGGGACCACTGGACAATACAGGCCTCAGATGGTGTCACCTGGTACTCCCTGCCGTGGTCCCCTCCTCCCTACCCAGGGACCACTGAACAATACAGGCCTCAGATGGTGTCACCTGGTACTCCCTGCCATGGTCCCCTCCTCCCTACCCAGGGACCACTGGACAATACAGGCCTCAGATGGTGCCACCTGGTACTCCCTGCCGTGGTCCCCTCCTCCCTACCCAGGGACCACTGGACAATACAGGACTCAGATGGTGTCACCTGGTACTTCCTGCTGTGGTCCTCTCCTCCCTACCCAGGGACCACTGGACAATACAGGCCTCAGATGGTGTCACCTGGTACTCCCTGCCGTGGTCCCCTCCTCCCTACCCAGGGACCACTGGACAATACAGGCCTCAGATGGTGTCACCTGGTACTCCCTGCCATGGTCCCCTCCTCTCTACCCAGGGACCACTGGACAATACAGGCCTCAGATGGTGTCAACTGATACTCCCTGTTGTGGTCCCCTCCTCCCTACCCGGGGACCACTGGACAATACAGGCCTCAGATGGTGTCACCTGGTGCTTCCCTGGCCGTGGTCCCCTCCTCCCTACCCAGGGACCACTGGACAATACAGGCCAGTCAGAAAAAAAGTCAGAAGGAGCCCACACACGATCGGAATTTCCGACAACACAATCCGATCGCATATTTTCAGTCGGAAGTCCGACCGTGTGTACAGGGCATTAGTGTGGGCGAGTGCGGGGTGTACCAAGATGGCCGTGACGGAACGTCACTTGCGTTACCAGTTTTGACAGGTCACCCAATCTGACGGAACACTTGCAACTGTCATCCTTGCAATGCCTCATGAGACTTTCCTTGCAATGCCTCATGGGTCCCGTAGTTCCACAACAGCTGGAGGGCCACAGGTTGACCACTTTGAATAAACACAAACTTATTGAAATAATAATAAATAAAAAAATAAAAAAACATTTACGATAAATTGCTACACCGCCTAGTGTAATATTTCACAGAGAGGGGCAAACCTTGGAAGTAGTGGCAGGACGGTTGTGGGTCGGCTGTTGGTTTTGGAGAACCCTGTGGTACTTTTCTTTTCATGGGTGAAGTGTCGGATGAGGATGACGAGGAGCCGGATAATCCCGGGACTACGAGGCGTCCTTTTTTTCCGCACACGAAGCAGTCTGGAGGTGTAGCTGAAGGACCGCGGGGAAAATTAGATTCATCCGGATTATAATTTCTCACTGCGCCGCTATGCTGTTCAGAGCGTTCTCGCTGCCAGATGTAGTGCGCCGGAGCGATCGCCATCACCTGCAGAGGAAGCGAGAGGGAAGTAAACGCTGGAAGGTACACAGGCCGGTTTTATATTATTGATATACATTATTATAGGAGGTCATGTCAGTAATCTCTGCAGCTTACAGTAGAACTAGACACGTGCAGAGCAAAAAAAAAAAAAATTTTTTGGGGATTAATTATTTAAATAATTTTGTTTAGTTAAATTTGTTTAATTTGCTTTAGGAATTCATTTCATTTATTCGTTTCCAAATTTGATTCAAATTTTCCTGAATGCGGTCAAATTCAATTCAACTGAATTTAGAAAATGTGAAATCGGCATTCAAATTTATTCTATTCGAATTTCGTAAGACGGATGGTTATATTCTTTCTAATTTTTTTCTATTCTATGTTATTCAAATCTATTCTATTCGTAATTAGAATTTTCGGAAGACTGTTATATAATTGTATTTTATTCTATTCTATTGTGTTTTCTATTTTATTTATTTCTCTTATCTTCTATTCTATTAAAATTTTATTTATTCAAATGTCAGAAGATGGATATATTCTTTCTATTTTATTCAATTATATTGTTTTTTTTTCTATTCTATTCTTTTACTTTCGATTCTATTTGAATTTATTCTATTTGAATTTGGGAAGACGGTTATCTTCTTTCTATGTTATTTCTATTCTATAGTTTTTTTCAATTCTATTCCTTTCATTTCTATTCTATTTTATTATTTTATTTTTTATTCTATCCTGTTTTACTCTGTTCTTTTCTATTCTATTTTATTCTATTATTTTTTATTCTATCCTGTTTTACTCTGTTATTTTCTATTCTATTTTATTCTATTTTTTTTATTTTATCCTGTTTTACTCTGTTCTTTTCTATTCTATTTTATTCTATTTTTTATTCTATCCCGTTTTACTCTGCTCTATTCTATTCTATTATTTTTTTATTCTATCCTGTTTTACTCTGTTATTTTCTATTCTATTTTATTCTATTATTTTTTTATTCTATCCTGTTTTACTCTGTTCTTTTCGATTCTATTTTATTCTATTATTTGTTTATTCTATCCTGTTTTACTCTGTTCTTTTCGATTCTATTTTATTCTATTATTTTTTTTATTCTATCCCATTTTACTCTGTTCTATTCTATTCTATTATTTTTTTATTCTATCCTGTTTTACTCTGTTATTTTTATTCTATTTTATTCTATTATTTTTTTATTCTATCATGTTTTACTCTGTTCTTTTCTATTCTATTTTATTCTATTATTTTTTTATTCTATCCTGTTTTACTCTGTTATTTTCTATTCTATTTTATTCTATTATTTTTTTTTTATTCTATCCTGTTTTACTCTGTTCTTTTCTATTCTATTTTATTCTATTTTTTTTATTCTATCCCGTTTTACTCTGTTCTATTCTATTCTATTATTGTTTTATTCTATCCTGTTTTACTCTGTTCTTTTCGATTCTATTTTATTCTATTATTTTTTTTTATTCTATCCCATTTTACTCTGTCCTATTCTATTCTATTATTTTTTTATTCTATCCTGTTTTACTCTGTTATTTTCTATTCTATTTTATTCTATTATTTTTTTATTCTATCCTGTTTTACTCTGTGCTTTTCGATTCTATTTTTTTTATTCTATCCTGTTTTACTCTGTTCTTTTCTATTCTATTTTATTCTATTTTTTTTATTCTATCCTGTTTTACTCTGTTCTTTTCTATTCTATTTTATTCTATTATTTTTTTTATTCTATACTGTTTTACTCTGTTATTTTCTATTCTATCCCCTTCTCGGTTAGGCTGGCTGGAGGCTAGGGAGGCCTAACAACTTAAGTACATCAACCGGCATACCTCCGTTATAGGGTTTGTGTTTGCTGAAACATGAAACAATATAGAAATATAGAAATATAGAAACAATATAGAAACCCCTGAAAGGCATACTACTCTAAATCCAACCCTGTGGTAAACAGAGAGAATATAACTTGTACTAAAGGGGTTGAGAACCCCTCCCAAAGTAAGAAAATATCTATTTTCCGACAACAAAATCCGATTGTTTACATTTCCGATCGCGTGTACACAATTCCGACGCACAAAGTGCCACGCATGCTCAGAATAAGTTACGAGACGAAAGCTGTTGGCGACTGGCCTGTTTATAGTCCCGTCGTACGTGTTCCACGTCACCGCGTTCTGAACGATCGGATTTTCCCGACAACTTTGTGCGACCCGTGTGTATGCAAGACAAACTTGGGCCAAAATCCGTCGGAAAAATTCCAACGGATTTTGTCGTTGGAATGTTCGACGGTGTGTACGGGGCATCATTTTTTTTTTTTTTTAACCACTTCCGGACCGCCCACCGTCGTTATACATCGGTACTTTGAAGAGGAAAATCGTTGCTATGGCAGCAGCTAGCTGCCATAACCCCCGCTATCCTCTTCTTCAGCGGGCGGTCCGCTGCAGGATGAAAGTGGTCTCTGCGGCGGATTCGGTGCAAGATCACTTACCAGAGCCGCCAGCAGCGTCGAAGGCGATCGGATCTTCACCCTAGCCTGACATGGAGAGGAGTGAGGGGAAGATCGCCCCCAACCGTCTCCATAACATTGCAGGGCGGAAGCGACATCAAGGCGTTACTTCCACCCATAGCTCTTAAAGGACCATTTTTTTTTTTTTTTTACATTTTTTTTTTTTATTGCATTTTAGTGTAAATATGAGATGTGAGGTCTTTTTGACCCCCCCCCCCCCCAGATCTCATATATAAGAGGACCTGTCATGCTTTTTTCTATTACAAGGGATGTTTACATTCCTTGTAATAGGAATAAAAGTGACACTTTAACCACTTGCCGACCAGCGCACGACGATGTACGTCGACAGAATGGCACGGGCAGGCAAATGGGCGTACATGTACGTCCCTTTAAATTTGCCGCCCTGCCATCGGAAGCCCGCCGCCGGCGGCGCGCTCCTGCGCTGGTCGGGACCCCCGTGAGTCCGGTCGCGGGACCCGCAGACTCGATCACCGCGGGCATCCCCGCGATCGTCTCACGGAGCGGCCAAATGAAGAAATGCCGTTGTAAACAGCATTTCTTCATTCTGCCTAGCAACTAGTGACGCTGATCTCTGCTCCATGTGATTGGAGCAGAGATCAGTGTTCACTAAATGAAAGCCCAACCCCCCCCCCCCCCACAGTTAGTAACACACCCCTAGGAACACTTAACCCCTACACTGCCACCCACTGGTTAACCCTTTCACTGCCAGTGTCATTTACACAGGAATCACTGCATTTATATAGCACTGATTGCTGTATAAATGACAATGGTCCCAAAAATGTGTCAAAAATGTCCGATGGGTCCCCCACAATGTCTCAGTCACAATAAAAATCGCTGATCGCCGCCATTACTAGTAAAAAAAAAATAGTAAAAAATTATTAATAAAAATGCTATAAAACTATCCCTATTTTGTAAACGCTATAACTTTTGGGCAAACCAATCAATAATCGCTTATTGCGATTTTTTTTTACCAAAAATATGTAGAAGAATACGTATCGGCCTAAACTGAGGGAAAAAAATGTTTTTTTATATATTTTTGGGGGATATTTATTATAACAAAAAGTAAAAAATAATGCGTTTTTTTCTAAATTGTCGCTCTATTTTTGTTTATAGCGCAAAAAATAAAAACCGCAGAGGTGATCAAATACCACCAAAAGAAAGCTCTATTTGTGGGGAAAAAAAGGACGTCAATTTTGTTTGGGAGCCACGTCGCACGACCGCGCAATTGTCAGTTAAACGACGCAGTGCCAAATCGCAAAAAGTGGTCTGGTCTTTGACCAGCAAATTGGTCCGGTCTGTAAGTGGTTAAAAAAAAAAAAAGACTGTGTAAAAATAAAAAATAAAAGGTAAAATAAGAAAAATAAATATGTTTTTTTTTTAAACGCGCCCCATCACGAAGAGCTCGTGTGCTGAAGCACATGCATATGTGAGTAGTACCCGCATGTGAGGTATCACCGCGATTGTTAAAGCGAGAGCAATAATTCTAGCCCTAGACCTCCTCTGTAAGGCTGGGTTCACACTGAAGCGATGCGGGAACGCCGCGAATCCGCGGCGGGTTCCCGCATTGCATACCTCCCGGCGGCAGTTCACACAGCCCTATGCGAACTGCTGGGAGTGTCAGTGAAATGTTAATGACACCCCCAGATCAGTTCGCATATCGCAGTGCGATCTGCAAACTCGGACAGGAATCGGATCGCATGGTGTGAACACCCAATGCGATCCGATTCTGCTGCGGACCAAAAACAGGGTCCCGTGCGAGTTTGCGGCGGGTGCGATGCGAATTCAGCCATACTATCTGTATACTATCTGTATGGCTGAACTCGCATCGCACAGAGATCGGATGTGATTTGCACTGCAGTGCGGTGCGAATCACATCCGATCTCGTACACCGCTGCAATGTGAACCCAGCCTAACTCAAAATATGCAACCTGTAGAATTTTTTAAAGGTCGCCTATGGAGATTTTTAAGGGTAAAAGTTTGTCGCCGTAGCACGGGCGCATTTTTTTGAAGCGTGACGTGTTGGGTATCAATTTACTTGGCGTAACATTATCTTTCACAATATAAAAAAAACTAAAAATTGGGCTCACTTTACTGTTGTCTTATTTTTTAATTAAAAAAAGTGTATTTTTTCCAAAAAAAAAATTGCGCTTGTAAGACCGCAAACACGGTATGACAGAAAGTATTGCAACGACCGCCATTTTATTCTCTAGGGTAAAATTTTTTTTTTACAATGTTTGGGGGTTCTAAATAATTTTCGAGCAAAAAAAAAAAAAAATGTTTTTAACTTGTAAACAACAAATCTCAGAAAGAGGCTAGGCCCTTAACCGGTTCCCGAACCGGCTCCTGTACATATACGTCAACAGAACGGCGCGGCTGGGCCGTACGTTACTTTGAATTTCCCGCCTGTGCGCGCGCATGCCTGCCGAGAGCTCCGTGGCCGCGGGTCCCATGGACACGATCGCTGTTGGGATACCCGCAATCGTGTCACGGAGCTTAAGAACGGGGAGATGCCGATGTAAACAGCATCTCCCCGTTCTGCCTAGTGACAGCACACCGATCGTCTGCTCCCTGTCATCGGGAGCAGCGATCAGTGTGATGTCACACACAGCCACGCCCCTAGGAACACTTAACCCCTACACTGCCACCTAGTGGTTAACCCCTTCACTGCCAGTGACATTTTTACAGTAATCAATGCAATTTTATAGCATCGATCGCTGTATTAATGCCAATGGTCCCAAAAATGTGTCAAAATTGTCCGATCTGTCCGCTAAAATGTCGCAGTCACAATAAAATTCGCTGATTGCCGCCATTACCAGTAAAAAAAAAATTATTAATGAAAAATGCCATAAAACTATCCCCTATTTTGTAGACGCTATAACTTTTGCTCAAACCAATCAATAAACGCTTATTGTAATTTTTTTTACCAAAAATATGTAGAAGAATACGTATCGGCCTAAACTGAGGGAAATTTTTTTTTTTTAGATATTATTGGGGGATATTTATTACAGCAAAAAGTAAAAAAGAATGCGTTTTTTTCAAAACTGTAGCTCATTTTTTGTTTATAGCGCAAAAAATAAAAACCGCAGAGGCGATCAAATACTACCAAAAGCAAGCTCTATTTGTAGGAAAAAAAGGACGCCAATTTTGTTTGGGAGCCACGTCGCACGAACTCGCAATTGTCAGTTAAAGCGACGCAGTGCCGAATCGCAAAAAAAGGTCTGGTCAGGAAGAGAGTAAATCCTTCTGGGGCTGAAGTGGTTAACTGGTTAAGAAAAAAAAAAAATCTTTTTTTTTCAATAGATTAAAAACGTAAAAAAAAAAAGGTGAGCCACGTTTTTGAGCGTTTAGTGTTTTTAAGCTTCTTTTGTGGTCAGAAAAACAGCTCCTGAATGTTATTTTAGGGTGTTCAGACAGCAGCCCATAAACTCCATTGCTGATAAATGTCCAAAAATGTCCATGTGTGTGTGTGTCTTATGGACACATTGGACAACATAGAGGGGAGTTTATGGGCCTCCCAAAAAAAAACAAAAAAAACAACAACCGTTTATGAGCTTCAGTGTGCACGGAGCCTAAACCTGAACACATGACTTACACGGGTTTTGTGGCTGATTAGGGGTGCCTTATCAGCATTTAATCAGCCTCCGTACCCATGTAATTAATATGTGTCCGGGTTTAAAGTCCAGGTTTAAAGGGATGAGGTGGCAACCCTAGTTGAACTCCATGCAATGGATTCATAAAAACCGGACACAGCGAGCTCCCGCTCAGCCAGTGAATTCCTTGTTACACCGGGGGAGGGTGGGTCCTGATCGATCGCTCCGGGCAGTCGCGGAGCGGATTTCGCCTCTCATTCAGGAAAATGTAAATGGGAAACTTGGTCCCGTCCCTTTTATACGTGTTTGTAGAATGGACTGACCTCATCACAGCAACGCCGGCTGACTGACGCTCGGTGCTGGATGCGTGACCACAGCTCGTCCCTCGCTCTTAGGAAGTCTGGGAAGAGCCGCGTCCAGTTCTTTCCTAATGCCCAGGGGAAGATCTCGTATTTGGCTTCTTCATTGTCCTCTTCCACCGTGTTCGCCAGATATCTAAACAATAAAGAACAAGGAAAGCCTTCATTCTGGGATCATGCTTTACCTTACAACATGTCTGGTTAACTTTCTATATACACCCTTTATGGCAGAATAGGTGTTAGCAGTGGGGGGAGGGAGGGGGGTATTTTTAAGATTAGTCACGGTCATCATGGAATTATTCTATAGGGTTAGTTCACCTTTACAAAAGTACTGCCTATAAAGGTAGAGGGCTGTTTATGAATAAAAACAAACTATGCAGATCTGACCAAAGTTGGATAATGTCCTTACCAGTAGCGGCTGGTGGTTTTTTGTTTGGGGGGGGGGGAACAAAAACCATCCCCCCCATGGCACCTCAACCACCCCCCCCCACCCCCTTGCTGTTTGCCATTCCACTGGCACTTACCCCTATCAGGCACAATCACAGGGGGCAGGCACATCTGGTAGCGGCGGGCACATCGGACATCGGTGGGGATTGGTGCATCGGCGGGCATCAGGCTGCGGCTTCTGTGTCTTCTCCTCCTCGCTTCCACCGTGAGTCTCCTCCCCCTCCTCCTAGGAATCCAATAGGATCACCTGTCCTTTGAGCCAATCACCTGCTTCCCGAATGGCTGGAGGAGGATCAGTGTTGCAAGAGCGAATATTCATTCGCTCTTGCAACACACCTGGGTGGGCTCCGGACGCAATGCTCTGTGTCCCGAGCCCACCCTATTCTGAAGCCTATTGAAGCCTCTGGCTATAATCAGGTGCTTCAAAAAACACTCTCCCCCACCCCCCCCCCGCCATAGAAATTAATGCGCCCGCTGTCCTGAAAGGGGCCGGACACATGGATAGGGATGTCGATGTTAGGGAGCTCAGGTAAGTGTTTGGGGTGGGTGGGTGCTGTACAGAGAGGGTTTTTTTGTTAACCTCCATGCATAGAATACATGAAGGTAAAAGAACCTTACAACCTTTTTTAACTGCCATTTGCAGATTGAAGCTCATCCCCTTTATCTGCAGATGAATGAAACAAAAGACACAAAAGTAACAATGTTGCATTATATTTGTTTCAGAAGGTCATTTTTCCACTTTAACCACTTCAGCCCCGGGAAAAATGTACTCCCTTAACCTCCCTGGCGGTACGATTATTTCCGATTTTAGGTGCTGAAAGCAGTACAATTATTTTGCATGAAAATTTGGCGTTTTATATTGTAGTCCTGTAATTCTCAGCCCTTGTACACACGGGTCGGACATTCTGACAACCAAATCCGTTGGATTTTGTCCGAAACTGTTGCATACACACGGTCGGACAAAGTTGTCGGAAAATCCGATTGTACATAACGTGATGACGTTATTTCGTTACGACGGGACTACGTTCAGGCTAGTAGCCAATAGCTTTGATGTAGGAATTTGATCTGAGCATGCGTGACACTTTGTCCGTCGGAGTAGGCTACACATGATCGGAGTATGTCCGATCGGAGCATTTTGTCAGAAAATTTTACGGACAAATTGGAAAACTTGGTCCGTCGGATATTCCGACGGAAACAGTCCGATGGAGACCACACACAGTCGGATTATCCGACAACACAGTCCGATCGGACACATTCCGTCGGAATCTCCGACCGTGTGTACAAGGGCTAAGGAATAACTCACTTAAATCTGTCCAAACCAGAGTCTAGCAGACATCCCGGGTATGATAAAGTTTGAAAAATGAAATCATAAATTATAATATAATAAATAACTATAAATAATTATACCAAATAATAATATAACAATAATAAAAAATATTCAATAATGTGATCAAATCAAAAACACAGAAATTTGCTGAGTTGCAGAATTGTCACTGTCGTTACTTTTCAGTATTTGATGATGGATCTCCCCACAAATCGCTATCCTTCAATTCTGCGAGTGATTCCAATTTATTATCGCTGTTTTCTAGCTGGTCTAAAACCATTTTTGATGTAAAGGGACAGTTTTGGTTGCTATGGACAATCTCCAGTTTCCTGGCATAAAGAACAGTTTTTATAAGATAAAACTGCATGCAGGGCACTGGGCAGACCACTAGGGGACAAAGGGGATGTGAAATAATTACATACAGCAATATAATCTGTAAGATTACATTATACTGTATGTAATGTATGTGTTTCACTTTTTGAATTTGGCGCCGTTCTACGTCCCTGTGCGTCGCAAACGCTTGCAGGGAACGGAGATCGGCTCTGTGATAGATCGAGCGGAGCACGGCTCGCTCGTACAGCGGGGGGGGGGACATCGCTGGATCCAGGGGACAAGGTAAGTAACATCTCCCTGCATTCAGCGATGCGGTCCCTAGTCTGGCTCGGGGGTTACCGCTTTTGGTATAAAATCTCCACCCCGAGCCAGGCTCGGGAATGCCGCCAGGGGGGTTAATGACCAGGCCATTTTATTTTATGCAATAAAGCACTGCGTTACTTTTAACTGACAATGTCGCGGTCTTGCGACGCTGTAACCGATGCGCCCACAATGGACGGGCTGTCCCTGGTCCTTACTGTAGTAGTAGGACATTTACACGCCTCCAGAAGCCTGACTGGAATACTCCCAGGATGTTGCTAGGTGAGGCCTAGTCATTACTGCTCACCTCCTCCATCACAGGAGGGAACTTTTCATCTGATTCAAACCCCCTGAGCCCTTGTACACACGATCGGAGATTCCGTCGGAATGTGTCCTATCGGACCGTGTAGTCAGATAATCCGACTGTGTGTGGTCTGCATCGGACTAATTCCGTCCGAATATCCGTCGGACCCAATTTTCCAACATGTTGGAAATATTTCCCGACCAACTGGGCCGGACGGACCTAATCCGATCATGTGTAGAGCATTTTGATCGGACCAAGTGCCACGCATGCTCAGATCAAATTCCTACATCAAAGCTATTGGCTACTAGCCTGAATGTAGTCCCATCGTAACGAAATTACGTCATCACGTTCTGAAAGATCGGATATTTCGCCAACTTGGCCCGACCGTGTGTATGCAACAGTTTCGGACTAAATCCGACGGACAAAATCTGACGGATTTGGTTGCCAAAATCTCCGACCGTGTGTACGTGGGCTAAGCCCTTGTACACACGATTGGAGATTCCGACGGAATGTTTCCTATCGGACCATTTTGTCGGATATTCCGACTGTGTGTGGTCTCCATCAGACTGTTTCCGTCGGAATATCCGACGGACCAACTTGCCGGTAAAACAATTTTCCCACAAAATGCTCCGATCGGACATACTCCGATCATGTGTAGCCTACTCCGACGGACAAAGTGCCGCGCATGCTCAGATCAAATTCCTAGACCAACGCTATTGGCTACTAGCCTGAACGTAGTCCCGTGGTAACGAAATAACGTCATCACGTTATGTACAATCGGATTTTCC
This sequence comes from Lithobates pipiens, assembly GCF_037356315.1. NCBI lineage: Eukaryota > Metazoa > Chordata > Amphibia > Anura > Ranidae > Lithobates > Lithobates pipiens. The sequence goes on from NW_027507758.1 coordinate 2,669,407, forward strand.
GACAACTTTGTCCGACAGTGTGTATGCAACATCACTTCCGGACCTCTTCCGGAATTAATCAGTCGGAATTACTCAGATGGATTTGGTTGTCGGAATCTCCGACCGTGTGTACAAGGGCTTACACTGGCTCTCTCTCCTCTGAGATGCAACAGCTCTGAGCTCAGTGTCTAAACCCCCTTGAAAGACATCTGTGCGGCTTCACAAAATCGACAAAAGTAGTGCAGGAACTACTTTTGCAAACGGGTACGATGCCGGAACAGTGCCGTTGCTGGACATAGGCTGCGACTCGTCATGTGACTTGACAAATCGCATGACCAATCGCTTCAATGTGAATGAGGGCGAAAGTGGTTTAACCAAAAATGCCATAAATCTACCCCCTATTTTCTAGACGCTATAACTTTTGTGCAAACCAATCAACGCTTATTGGGATTTTATTTCTCAAAAATATGTAGCGGAATACACATTGGCCTAAACTGACGAGTACATTTGTTTTTTTTTTATATATTTTATTTTGGATATGTGTTATAGCAAAAAGTTGTCGCTCTTTTTTTTTCTTTATCTTATTTAGCTCATTATGAAATACTTACCTTAGAACAAGGCCCCCGACATCGCACCCGATACACACTGAGGGAGCAGACATGTTCCCTCGGCGTGTTTTTCCGGATATCGCGGCTCCGGCGCTGCTGTAAGTGGCCGGAGCAGCGATTTCTTTTCGGCAGGGTCCGGCGTCTTCCCGGCTTCCAGCCGAGAATCCCCTGTGCGCAAGCGGCGCTGCAGTCAGCGGCTCATTGCGAGGGGAATATCTCCTAAACCGTACAGGTACAGAGATATTTTTTTTTACCTACAGGTGAGCCTTATTATAGGCCTTATTATAGGCTTACCTGTAGGTTAAAGTAAAAAAAAAAAAAAAACACTACACAACCGATTTAAAGCGGAGGTCCACCCTAAAATGGACCTCCGCTCATCGGAATCCCCCCCCCTCCGGCGCCACAATCGGCACCTTTCAGGGGGGAGGGGGGTGCAGTTACCTGGATAATCCAGGTAACTGCACCCACTTCCGGGCTAGCTCTCTGCGGAACGGGGCGTACGTTACGCCCCGTTCCGCAAGCGCCCGCCCCCTTCAGCAAGTGCCCCGCTGCCTGCTGGGAAACACACAGCTCCCAGAGGCAGCGGGGACCGTCCGGATTGCGCCGCGCGGCTCGCGCATGCGCAGTAGGGAACCGGGAAATGAAGCCGAAAGGCTCCATTTCCTGATTCCCATACCCAAGATGGCGGCGGGACCCGGCAGCCGAGCGAGCGATCGGCTTCGGGTGCCGACATCGCGGGCGCTGTCAGGGAAGAAGCCGCAATCTCGCGAGGCACGTTCGTGTTAGCGCGCGTCGGCGCCCACGTAAACGCACAGTAGTTTCTAAACGAACGACCGACGCTACGCCTAACCGGGCGGGCGTGCGCAGGGATGTCACGAGTACTCTACGTAGCCGTACGATCGCTCCGACGCGCCCACGACGTGACCCGGTCATCTCGTCTATTTAAACGTTCACCTGACAGAGCCGCATCGCTGGATTGTCGTCAGCTCTCCTGTGTACCTGTGCCTGCGATCCTTGTTTGATTTGACCTCCTGTGTACCGACCCGGCTTGTTTAACCTGTTCCTGTTGTTCTCCTGGCTTCGACCCTTGGCTTGCACCCGACGTTCCTTGTCTGCTCCCTGCACCCGATCTCGGCTTGGCTCAGACTCCTGCTTCCGGTCTCATCTAACCTCCGAAGACTTACCTCCCGTGTTTGAACCTCAGCTTGGTTTGACCTCTCTACTGAACTTCCTAGCACGGTTGCCCCGGACTCCTATTCACCAGGCCCTTGTCCTCAGCTGCTGCTACCTGGCAACCTGTGCTACTGTGGGCATTGCATCCCTGTATCACCTTCAGGGTTGTGCTGCACTCGGCCGCAAGGGGAGCCCTCTCAGCATCTCGGCCTCATCTCCCGGACGTGACAGGCGCGCTGGACAGGTAAGTGTCACTATTTAAAAGTCAGCAGCTGCAGTATTTGTAGCTGCTGGCTTTTAAAAAAAAAAACAAAAAACGCGGAGTCCCGGTGGACTCCCGCTTTAAGGGAGTGAATTCTTCTGGGGCTGAAGTGGTTAAAGTGGAAAAATGACCTTCTGAAACAAATATAATGCAACATTGTATGTTACTTTTGTATCTTTTGTTTCATTCATCTGAAGATAAAGGGGATGAGCTTCAATTTTGCAAAAGGCAGTTAAAGTGGTTGTAAATCCTTACAAACCACTTTGACCTACAGGTAAGTCTAGATTAAGGCTTACCTGTAGGTCCAAGAAATATCTCCTAAACCTATACGGTTTAGGAGATAATTACCTGAAGACAGCCACCGCTGTCTACGGCGCATGCGCCATAGACAGTGGTGCGCAGGCGCACTGAGTAAGCCGCAGATTGTGGCGATATGCCGCGAGTGTCCGCTCCCGTGCGCATGCGCGGGAGTGACGTCATCGCTGCTCCGGCGAATCACAGCGCCGGAGCAGCGAGACCCACGGAGACCCACCAAGAAGATGGACGCTCAGAACTACAGGGGACAGCGGTGACTTCGCTGGCTCCTGTGTCAGGTAAGCGACACATAATGGACTACTATGTGATGCGATGCGATGCACAGTAGTCCATTATGCTTTACCTTTACAGGGAATCAAAGAGGAAGTAAACCCATCAGGGTTTACTTCCTCTTTAAAGAGGCTGTAAGGTTCTTTTACCTTCATGTATTCTATGCATGAAGGTAAAACACCCTCTCTGTACAGCACCCACCCACCCCAAACCCTTACCCGAGCTCCATCGCGATCCAGCGATGTGCAACGACAGCTTCGACTCTCCGGGACTCTTCCTCCTCATTAACTAAGACAGCAGCGGGATCTATCGGCCAATGAGAGGAGAGAGGGGGCGGGGTTGAGCCACGGCTCTGTGTGTGACTAGACACTCAGGAGCAAGCCCCCATAGTAAGCTGTTTGCTCTGGGGGCAACTCAGCAGGGGCCAGGAGTGCCGACGGGGGGTGCCCGAGAAGAGGAGGATCGGGGCTGCTCTGTGCAAAACCAATACTGAGCCGGTAAGTATAACATGTCTATAACATGTCTGTTATTTTAAAAAAAAACATAAAAAAAAAAAACGTGTCTTTAATATCATTTTAAGAGCTCACTCGTGTGAAGGCAGAGGTGACCGACCTCAGTAGCAGACATAGGGTCAGGCTTTAAGCCTGCTACACATGATGAGAATATCGGAGGAACGATCGTCCGTTTTTTTGTTGCATATCGAAAGTGAAGAGGACACTCAACTTACGAAAATTCTTGTACGACAGAATGCAGCTTGGGAAGTGATGTAATGTGTTGCGTTGTATTGTAATTTATTCATTCGTTAATCTTGCTTTTCTGATTTTTTTCAGACGAAAACTGTATAATTAACCACTTGACATCCGCGCTATGGCCAAATGACGGGCACAGCGCGGATCTGGATTCCCGGGAGGCCGTCATATGACGCCCACCCCCGTGCACGCTCCCTGCAGGCTCTGATCACCGATTCACTGAGACTCGGGTGGTCAGCGATCCGAGTAAGGGGCCGATCCCGGCCCCTTACCATGTGATCAGCTGTCAGCCAATGACAGCTGATCACACGATCAAAACAAAAGCTCGGTGATCGTTTTTTTTTTTCTCCTCACGCTGACATCGGAGGAGAAAAAAAAAAGCCGTTCACCGGCTCATCTTAAAGGGACATCGGTCCCGAAAAGGAAGAGGCAATTATGCCTCATTTATGCCATCTGACAGTGCCCACAAGTTCCACCTATCAATGCCCACCAGTGGTGCCAATCAGTGCCACCTGAAAGTGCTGCCTATCAGTGTAACCGATCAGTGCCCATCACTGCCACCCATCAGTGCCCATCACTGCTACCTATCAGTACCCATCACTGCTACCTATCAGTGCCCATCACTGCCACCCATCAGTGCCCATCACTGCTACCCATCAGTGCCCATCACTGCCACCTATCAGTGCCCATCACTGCTACCTATCAGTGCCCATCACTGCCACCCATCAGTGCCCATCACTGCCACCCATCAGTGCCCATCACTGCCACCTATCAGTGCCCATCACTGCTACCCATCAGTGCCCATCACTGCCACCTATCAGTGCCCATCACTGCCACCCATCAGTGCCCATCACTGCTACCCATCAGTACCCATCACTGCCACCTATCAGTGCCCATCACTGCTACCTATCAGTGCCCATCACTGCTACCTATCAGTGCCCATCACTGCCACCCATCAGTGCCCATCACTGCCACCCATCAGTGCCCATCACTGCCACCTATCAGTGCCCATCACTGCTACCCATCAGTGCCCATCACTGCCACCCATCAGTGCCCATCACTGCCACCTATCAGTGCCCATCACTGCCACCCATCAGTGCCCATCACTGCCACCCATCAGTGCCCATCACTGCCACTTATCAGTGCCCATCACTGCCACCCATCAGTGCCCATCACTGCCACCCATCAGTGCCCATCACTGCCACCTATCAGTGCCGCCTCATCAGACAAAAATTACCCGTTTTAAAATTTTATAACAAAATAAAAAGTACATTTTTTTTTTTGATTCAGTCTTTTTACATTTTTTTTTAACAAAAAATAAAAATCGCCCAGGTGATCAAATACCTCCAAAAGAATTTAATTTGTGTACAGTGTAGCGTGACCGCGCAATTGTCATTCAAAGTGCGACAGCGCTGAAAGCTGAAAATTGGTCTGAACAGGAGGGGGGGGGGGGGGGGGGGGTTTAAGTGCCCAGTAAGCAAGGGGTTAAACTAAATTTGTTGTGTTCATGTACAATAAACACGTAAATAAAAAACCTTCTGTGTGCAGCAGCCCTCTCTCAGCCGGCAATAAAAACTGACAGGGGTTCTAATCCCTCTCCACTCCATCCAAAACTAAAGAAAAAAAGTTCTTCCTTTAGGCCCCTTTCACATCGAGGCGCTTTGCAGGCGCTAAAGTGCTAAAAATAGCGCCAGCAAAGCGCCCTGAAAGAGCCGCTCAGTGCACTCCAATGTGAAAGCCCCGAGGGCCAGCGCGCTGAGCGCCCCAGTGTGAAAGTAGCCCATGTTACAGCTCCTTGAAAAAGTATTCATACCCCTTGACATTTCCCACATTTTGTTACAACCAAAAACATAAATGTATTTTATTAGGATTTTATGTGATGGACCAACACAAAGTGTCACATAATTGTGAAGTGGAAGGAAAATGATAAAAATAAATATGTGAAAAGTGTGGGGGAGGGGCATTTGTATGGCGCCCCCTTTACTCCGATACCTCTAACTAAAATCTAGTGGAACCAATTGCCTTCAGAAGTCACCTAATTAGTAAATAGAGTCCACCTGTGTGTCATATAATCTCAGTATAAATACAGCTGTTCTGTGAAGCCCTCATAGGTTTGTTAGAGAACCTTCGTGAACAAACAGCATCATGAAGGCCAAGGAACACAGCAGACAGGTCAGGGATGAAGTTGTGGAGAAGTATAAAGCAGGGTTGGGTTATAAAGAAATCTCTCAAGCTTTGATCATCTCACGGAGCTCTGTTCAATCCATCATCGGAAAATGGAAAGAGTATGGGCACAACCGCAAACCTACCAAGACACGGCCGTCCACCTAAACTGACCGGGCCGGGCAAGGAGAGCATTCATCAGAGAAGAGCCAAGAGGTCCATGGTGACTCTGGAGGAGCTGCAGAGATCCACAGCTCAGGGGGGAGAATCTGTCCACAGGACAACTATTAGTCGTCTCTCCACAAATCTGCCCTTTATGGAAGAGTGACAAGAAGAAAGACATTGGAGAAAGAAAGTCATAAGAAGTCCTGTTTGTAGTTTGTGAGAAGCCATGTGGGGGAGGGGGCAGCAAACATGTGGAAGAAGGTGATCTGGTCAGAGGAGACCAAAATTCTACTTTATGGCCTAAAAGTAAAACGCTATGTGTGGGGGAAACTAACACCGCCCATCCCCCAAACACACCATCCCCACCGTGAGACATGGTGGTGGCAGCATCATGTGGTGGGGATGGTTTTCTTCAGCAGGGACAGGGAAGCTGGTCAGAGTTGATGGGAAGATGGATGGAGACAAATACAGGACAATCTTAGAAGAAAACATGTTAGAGTCGGGAAAAGACTTGAGACCGGGGCGGAGGTTCCCCTTCCAGCAGGACAACGACCCGAAACATCCAGCCAGAGCTACAATGGAATGGTTTACATCAAAGCATATTCATGTGTTAGAATGGCCCAGTCACAGTCCAGACCTAAATCCCATTGAGAATCTGTGGCCAGACTTGAAAATTGCTGATCACAGACGCTCTCCATCCAATCAGACAGAGCTTGAGATATTTTACAAAGAAGAAGAATGGGCAGAAATGTCCTCTCTAGATGGGCAAAGCTGGTAGAGACACCCCCAAAAAGACTTGTAGAGAAAGGGGGTTCTACAAAGTATTGACTCCGGGGGGCGCCATACAAATGCCCCTCCCCCACACTTTTCACAGATTTATTTGTATCATTTATAATTTTCCTTCCACTTCACAATTATGTGACACTTTGTGTTGGTCCATCACATAAAATCCCAATAAAATACATTTATGGTTCTGGTTGTAACAAAATGTGGGGAATGTCAAGGGGTATGAATACTTTTTCAAGGCACTGTGTACATTAAATATCAAATAAATACCATAAAAATATCTGATAGTTTTTGCGTGTGATTTGTGGTGTGGGAAGACACGACAGTCGCTGGCTGCAACTTCTATTTGCTAGATATTGTCACATAAGTTGGTGAGCGCGGAGGTTTTTTCTGGTTTTTCATTGGACGCAGGATCATGCATTTCATACAGGACTCTGTAGAATTTTTAGGCAGGTGTGAAGAAATGCTGTAAAGTAAGAATGCTTTCACAAATCGAAGAGTTAATTTTTATTTTATTGATTTTCAATGAACAAAATGGAAAGTAAAGGAAGGGAAATCCAAATCCAATCAATATTTGGTGTCACCGCCCGATCCCAGACAGACTTGATGGTTGAGATCCTTTGGATTATACAACGGGGCTTAAAGTGGAAAAAAAACATTTGCAATTTTTTTTTTTTTTTTACCTTTTTATGCCTGTTGCTAGGGGGTCCCTTGAAATCTGCCTTCTTCAGCACCTGCACTCCTGATGTCACTTCCCCTCAGTGCAGGAAGGGAGATCAGCTCCGCCCCCTCCCTCTAGGCAATCATCTGGGACTTGTGACAGGTCCCAGATGATTGCGCGGCCAGTCATGGCGCCGATCGCGCAAGCGCAGTGGGTGCCCGGCTGTGCAGCCACAGCTAGGCTCCCACAGTTAGCCGGCGCTCCCGAGCGGAGGGAGAGGGACGAACGGGGCTTCCATCCCCCACAATGGCTGGACCCCGGGACAGGTAAGTGTCCGATTATTAAAAGTCAGCAGCTGCAGTATTTGCAGCTGCTGACTTTTATTTTTTTGTGTTTTTATAATGGGAACTCCGCTTTAAAGAGGAACTGCAGTCTGCTCACATAATTTGCCATTCTGAAGCTTCCCTCCATCCACTTTGCATATTATTTTATATATACCGGAGATATGCAATTAGTGGACCTCCAGCTGTTGAAAAACTACAAGTCCCATCATGCCTCTGCCTCAGTGTTTCATGCTTGCAGCTGTCAGAGTCTTGCTATGCCTCATGAGACTTGTAGTTCTGCAACAGCTGGAGGTCTGCTAATTGCATATCCCTGATATATGCTGTGATTCTTCTGTACTTGCCAAAGATGCTGCAAAAATCTCCCTACACTGAGTCTGGCTGCAGCCATTTTAACTGTGGGCAGCTGAAGCCGCTGCCTGTTCACTTCCTGGGTTTACACAGAGCCACGGCTCCAGCTCTGCAGCTCTCATTGGCCCTCTTATGACTCATCCTCCCTTCCCTTCCTGGTAAACTCTCACCAGAGTAAGAGAGAGAGAGAGAGAGAGAGAGAGAGAGAGAGAGAGAGAGAGAGAGAGAGAGAGAGCTGTCATGATGATGTCATAAGCCTAGACTAGTAACCAGACAGGAAACAGGAAGTGGGCTGTATAAGGGGTTTACTGGCAGAAAAAAAAAAAGTTTTACTATCCAAAGTGAATATGTACAGAATATGAAACAATGTGATGTCTTCATTACTTATATACATTGTCTATCGTAATAAAAAATGATTGAACAAAATAATAAGCCACACCCATTACATGAATGTAAATGGTACTTACAAAGCTATAAAGAAATGAGCTCTGGTGTACTCATTTATACTGAATCCGGCTCTCTTAAAATAAACAAATGTCATTGCCAAGAGGTACTGCACACAAATAGAGAAAACACGCCGTCATTAGTATAGTATAGTATTAGTATAATCTGCACACATGAAAGACACTTCAGCAGCTCTCTAGCCTTCTATTCTACCCGGCAACCTATAATGACAGTCATTTGCACCATCCATATTAGTCTCAGTGCCCCTATAAAGGATACATAATGATACATAGTACAGTATCCGAATATCACACCCAAATTACCATTGTGTGTGTGTGTGTGTGTGTGTGTGTGTGTCTGCACATCAATTTAGCCCCGTCCTATCCAGCCCTGGCCTCCTATGCCTTGGGGGGAGGGATCAGCAGATCATGTGACCACTGTGATTATTTGTCATAGGCTGCATTCACACCTGCGCTTTTTTGGGCATTTGTATATCCGTTTTTTGAGCGTTTTTGTACAGCATGTTTGAGCGTTAGCATTTTTTTTTTTTTTTTAAATTAGCCAACCGAGAAAAATATCATGTTTCATCATTTGTTGCTATGTTTTCAGCTTTTTCATCTGCTTTTATTTATTATTATTTATTTATTAATTCATTTTTTAATCTTTTTTTTTTTTTTAAGGGGTTAAGGGTTATGGTTAGGGCTTATTTTATTTATTTACTTAATTTGATGTATTTATTTTGTTAGGTTAGGGGTCAATATTAGGGGTTAGGATTAGGGTTATGGGTTAATATTAGGGGTTAGGATTAGGGGTTAATAATATGGTTGGGGATTAATACTATGATTAGGGGTAAAAATTAGGTGTTAGGATTAGGGGTGAGTATTAGGGTTTAATATTAGGGTTTGGATTAGGGGTTATTATTAGGGTTATGGATATATTAAAGGTTAGGATTAGGGTTAACATTAGGTCAATTTTAGGGTTAGGGGTTAATATTAGGGTTAAGATTAGGGTTAGGGGTAAGGATTAAGGGGTTACTATTAGGATTAGGGGTTAAGATTAGGGGTAAATATTAGGGTTAGGATTAGGGGTTACTATTAGGTTTAGGGGTAAATATTAGGGTTAGTATTAGGGGTTACTATTAGGGTTAGGGGTAAATATTAGGGTTAGGATTAGGGGTTACTGTTAGGGTTAGGATTAAGGGTTACTATTAGGGTTAGGGGTAATTAATAGGGTTAGGATTAGGGGTTACTATTAGTGTTAGGATTAGGGGTTACTATTAAAGTTAGAGGTAAATATTAGGGCTAGGATTAGGGGTTACTATTAGTGTTAGGATTAGGGGTTACTATTAAAGTTAGGGGTAAATATTAGGGTTAGGATTAGGGGTTACTATTAGGGTTAGGGGTAAATAATAGGGTTAGGGGTTAATAATATGGTTGGGGGTTAATATTAGGGTTAGGGGTAAGGATTAGGGTTTACTATTAGGATTTAATATTATGGGTTAGGATTAGGGGTTAATAATAGGGTTGGGGGTTAATATTAGGATTAGGGGTAAAAATTAGGTGTTAGGATTAGGGGTTAATATTATGGTTAGGGGTTAATATTAGGGTTAGGGGTTAGGATTAGAAGTTACTATTAGGGTTTAATATTAGGGTTTGGATTAGGGGTTATTATTAGGGTTATGGGTCAATATTAAAGGTTAGGATTAGGGTTAACATTAGGTCAATTTTAGGGTTAGGGGTTAATATTAGAGTTAAGATTAGGGGTAAATATTAGGGTTAATATTAGGGTTAGGGGTAAGGATTAAGGGGTTACTATTAGGATTAGGGGTTAAGATTAGGGGTAAATATTAGGGTTAGGATTAGGGGGTTACTATTAGGGTTAGAGGTAAATAATAGGGTTAGGATTAGGGGTTAATATTAGTGTTTGGAGTAGGTGTTACTATTAGTGTTAGGATTAAGGGTTACTATTAGGGTTGGGGGTAAATAATAGGGTTAGGATTAGGGGTTACTATTAGTGTTAGGATTAGGGGTAAATATTAGGGTTAGGGTTAAGGATTAGGGGTAAATATTAGGGTAGGATTAGGGGTTAATATTAGGGTTAGGGGTAAATATTAGGGTAGGATTAGGGGTTAATTTTAGGGTTAGGGGTCAACATTAGGATTTTGGGTTAATATTTAGGGTTATGGTTTTTGAATCTATTATTATTATTTTTTTATTTTTTTAAAACACTCAATAACGTGCTAAAACACCCAAATCAAGCGTTTCCATGCATTTTCATGGAACAAAAATCACTTCAATAACGCATTGCCCTTCAGGTGACTTGTAGCGGAGATGTGAACCATCTCCATAGAGAATAACTGATATAAGCTACAAAACGCCGAGGTGTGAATGGGGCCATAGAGGTCACATGATCAGCTGACTCCCTGTCATCCGTACAGACTGACAGCTCGGTCTCTGTGCTGGGAGCGGGCAGTGATCAGTGCCCCCCCCCTATGTTTATAGAGAAAAGGGGGAGGGGCAGGTCAGTAGATGATAAGAAATCCTGAAGAAAGAATACTGACTAATGCAGCCAAAACATCGAGGATAACATACATTACATAAGGCCTTACCCTAAGAACAGATATGCAATGTATCTTATCCTCAATGTTTTGGCTGCATTAGAGAGATTTTAAAGCTGGTTGTAAATTATACAAAGGGGCGTCCAACCTGTGGCCCAAGACAGCTACAAATGTGGCCCGACACAAAATTGCAAACTTACATTTTTACGTTTACATTTACTAAAAATGTTTAAAAAAAAAATTTTTTTTTGGGGGGGTTGGTTGTTAAAAATGCCTTTACACTTAGCAAACACATGTGGCCAAAGCAAAATGTGACAGGGTATCTTTTTGTCGACTTTTATACGTTTTATCTTCTCCCACTCTTCACATCGTCGAGCCTTATTTGTGTCATCAGTTTCCGGCGTTGTGTCGAATTCCGTCCCCCGTCGGATAGTGCCCGCCCTGTAGTGCGCTTGCGCAGTACGGAGGACAAGGAGACGCCGAAGGTCTCCGAAGATGAGCGGCGCCTGCGCACTGAGTGCAGGTTCAGTCTCCGCCATCCAAGTGGAGATAGAGTTAGAATAAAAGATAGCCGAGCAAAGCGAGGCCGTGAGCGAAGCGTGACGACCGAAGCGTGACGACCGAAGCGTGACGACCGAAGCGTGACGAGCGTAGTGTGACGAGCGAAGCGAGCCCACGAGGGGCCCTCTTACTATGTGCTACCGTGTGTCCACTTGGATGGGGCGGCTTGCACCTGGACTCAGTGCGCAGGCGCCGTTCCTCTTCTGAGACTTTTCGGAGTCTCCTTCTCCTCCGTACTGCGCAAGCGCTGCGCCTGCGCAGTACGGGGCGGACACTATCCGATTGGGGGGGGGACAGATTTTGTCAGAACACCGGCAGCACCGATATATATGTCAGCGACTATTTTCATGGATGAATCACAGGAAGGCAAAATTAGAACCAAAATAACTGAAGAGCAGCCTGAGAATTGATCGAGAATCCATCCTCCATCCATCCAAGCCGATATCGATGCGTTTGTTTATCAAACACAGTGTCAGATATCGGATATCGCACTCGTCATATGTCGCCCTCTTTTACTTTTATAATGAAAAAAAAAAGCAGAAGAGGGAGACTTTTTCTGCTCATCAGCTCCCCCCTGTGTTAGTGTATTTTACAGTATCTCACAAAAGTAAGTACACCCCTCGGTCACATTTTTTTGTAAATCTTTTCTTCTATCTTTTTATGTGACAACACTGAAGAAATTACACTTTGAACTTTTTTTTTTTTATATTTTTATTGCACACTTAAGTATTTTACAGACAATACACCCGACATGGGTTACATCCACAACAATGGAGAAAAAAAAAAACACAACAAGATGCATTAACCACTTCAATACCCGGACATAGTAAAATGATGTCCTCTAGTTTGGGCAGGACAGGGCGGCACAGTGGTGTAGTGGTTAGCACTCTCACTTAGCAGTAAAAAGGGTCGCTGGTTTGAATCCCAACCACGACACTACCTGCCTGGAGTTTGCATGTTCTCCCTGTGCCTGCGTGGGTTTCCTCCGGGTACTCCGGTTTCCTCCCACACTCCAAAGACATGCAGGTAGGTTAATTGGCTTCTGTCCCAAATTGGCCCTAGTATATGAATGGGGACCTTGGATTGTTGGATCCTTGAGGGTAGGGACCGATGTGAGTGTGCAATGTACAGGGATAGGGACAATAGACACTCACTCAGGTTGAACTGGATGGACTGGTGTCTTTATTCAACCTTACTAACTATGTAACTATGTAACTAAAAAAAGTTTGTGGGGGGATATCTGAATGATGCCTATAGCTCCAGGCATCATTCAGATATCAATCTTTCCGGCCGGCGATTCTGTGCACGATAAGAACAATCATTGCGGAGGTTCCGCCGCTTGATCGTTCTTATAGGCAACGGGAGGCAACGTTCCCCCCCCCCCCCGCCACCATCCGGTGCTTCTCCGGGCTCTTCCCGTGCCATCAGGGGCCCGGAGAAAGAATCACCCGCCGCCGGATGACGAGCATAGAGATTTCGGGTGACCAGATGGTCGCCAGTCATATGTATGACCATCAGAGTACCCGGAAGTAAACAAAGCCGCGATCGCGGCTATCAGTATGAGATCGGTGATTTTATTTTTTTTCCTGATCTCATGCTTTCCAGCCTGGAGGAGAGATGTGGGAGGTCTTACTGACCCCATATCTCTCCATAAAGAGGACCTGTCACATAGATTCCTATTACAAGGGATGTTTACATTCCTTGTAATATAAATAAAAGTGATCAAAAAAAAAAAGAAAATGAAAAAAAAAGTGTAAAAATAAAAAAAAATTAAGTAAAAAAATTAAATTAAATTAAAATTAAAACGCCCCTGTCCCCGGTAGCTCGCACTCAGAAGCAAACGCCCATGTAAGTCCCACCCACATATGTAAACGCCGCTCAAACCACACATGTGAGGTATCGCCGCATGCGTTAGAGCACGTGCAACAATTATAGCGCTAGACCTCCTCTGTAACTCTAAACTGGTAACCTGTGAAAAAATTTCAAGCGTCGCCTATGGAGATTTTTAAGTACCGAAGTTTGGCGCCATTCCATGATTGTGCGCAATTTTAAAAGCGTGACATGTTAGGCATCTATTTATTCCGCGTAACATCATCTTTCACATTATATAAAAAAATTAGGCTAACTTTACTGTTTTGTAATTTTTTTGATTCGTGAAACCGTTTTTGTTTTCCAAAAAAAAAAGGCGTTTGAAAAATGATTGCACAAATACCGTGTGAGATAAAAAGTTGCAATGACCGCCATTTTATTCCCTAGGGGTGTCTGCTAAAAAAAAACATATATATAATGTTTGGGGGTTCTGAGTAATTTTCTAGCAAAAAAATGATGATTTTTACATGGAGTAGAGAAGTGCCAGAATAGGCCCCGGTATTGAAGTGGTTAAAGAGGAAGTAAAGGCTATTTAAAAAAAAAAAATGCAACCTACAAGGCAAAGGCATAATGAGCTAGTATGCATAGCATACTAGCTCATTATGAATAACTTACCTGAGAACGAAGCACCCGAAGCGGTCCTCCGTCTTCATCTTCGCCGCTGCCATGTATCCCGGAGTGACTTCCGGGTCTCGCTGCTCTGGCGCTGTGATTTGCCAGAGCCGCGATGACGTCACTCCCGCGCATGCGCACGGGAGCCGACAGGAGCATCATATCGCAGTGATCTGCGGCCTGCTCAGTGCGCCTGTGCGCCGATGTCTACGGCGCATGCGCCGTAGACAACAGTGCCTGTCTTTTTGTAAACATCTCCTAAACCGTGTAGGTTTAAGAGATATTTCTTGGACCTACAGGTAAGCCTTAATCTAGGCCTTAATCTAGGCTTACCTGTAGGTCAAAGTGGTTTGTAAGGGTTTACAACCACTTTAAGAATAGTAACATTGTACATATCAACCATGGCTTATCTGAACCAAATATGTTTCCAACCCCGCCGTTCCCCCAGATATGCGCTTTCCATTTTTTTTTTTAACCTAAAACGAGTTGAATACCCCAGGAAAAAGAAACTCCCAGCCCAAGGGATATCCACCTTCAGTGTCACTTTAGATAGAATGAAAATAGCCCACCTCTGCTCATACTAGAAAAACACTTTCTACTCTCTGTCTAAGTTTCAAGAAGGATTAATTCTACGCAATCAAACACCCTATTTTCTCTCCTCCTCCAATGTGATAACACCAAATTTAACACACCTGCTCCCCATTCACACCTGAGACCTTGTAACACTAGCGAGTCACATGACACCGGGGGAGGGAAAATGGCTGATTGGGCCCCAATTTGGACATTTTCACTTATGCCGCATACACACGACTGGACTTTCCAGCAGAAAAGGTCAGACGGAATCATTTCATCGGATATTCCGATCGCGTGTGTGGGGCTTCAGCAGACTTTTATTTTTTTTTCAAAAAGTCTGACGGACCTAGAAATAGAACATGTTTTAAATCTTTCCGACGGAATCAAATCCTATCGGGGAAAATCGTTCGTCTGTGTGCTGATCCGACGGACCAAAATACGACGCAAGGGCAGCTATTGGCTATCGAACTTCCTTTTTCTAGTCCTATTGTACGTCACTGCGTTCGATACGAACGGACTTGGTCTGATCGTGTGTAGTCCATTCGGTCGGAACTCCGTCGGAAAAGACAGTTTATTCGTGTGTACGCGGCATTAGGGGTGTACTGACTTTTGTTGCCAGCGGTTTAGACATTAATGGCTGTGTGTTGAGTGATTTCGAGGGGACAGGAAATTTACACCGTTATACAAGCTGTACACTCACTACTTTACATTGTAGACAAGTGTCATTTCTTCAGTGTTGTCACATGAAAAGAGAGAAGAAAAGATTTACACAAATGTCACTGAGGGGTGTACTTACTTTTGTGAGATACCGTGTGTGCGGCCCAAGACCGGTCCTCTTCTTTCCTGTGTGGCCCAGGAAGGTCAAACGTTTGGACACCCCCTGGATTATACCATCCTCCGGGCAAGCTGTCTGCTGCAGAGCATCTTTTTTTTTTTTACTAACTTTTTTGGGTTCAGTTCCAATTATTTTTATAATCTTTTATTTTTTTGTCTCCAGTTTTTTTATACATAGGCCTTTAGTGATGCGGAATGCCACAGATCGGCGGGTGGGGGGAGAAGTGTGAGGTATGAGATCTGGAATAAGAAATGACTTCCGGTTTAGGCGGCTCTCCCAGGGAGTAACAGACACAGATCAACGCGTTTCATCGCAACAACCAGTATGCATGAGAGTCCCCAGAAGTGTGATATAGAGTCCAACAAAAATAATACAATTCATTTCAATGAATGAAAAAGGAATAAGAGTTACATACATTTAAATCCAATCCATGTTGGGGAATTAGCAGAACAGAACATAAGAAATGCTGAAGAAAGGAAACATATACTGAATTGTTATGTATGAAATGATTCTGGGGGGCTCCAGTCTATTACGTGTTTCCTTTCTTCTCCATTCGCCATGTCCTGATGAATCCCAGAAACGCGTTGGCTTTATCTTATGTTGACTAGTAATACAAAGATTCTGTAGCTTAGAAAATGCTTCTGGCGTTTTTCCCCCTTGCACACTAATGGACCAGCTTATGTGCTAGAGCAGGGGGTCCCCAATTCCTGGGGCTGCGGACCGGTGGCGGTCCATGGCCTGTTGCTGTGCAGGCCACACAGCAGAAGATGAGCGGTAACGGAGGTCTGCACAGGGCTACCGCAGCATCAGGGCATGCCTGTTTACCCTCTTCCGGCTCCTCCGCCAGCCCGACAATGTCATCCTATCAGCAGGGCAGGGGGGCGGGAGGAGCTGCAGTTAGGAATGGAGAGAGCTCTTCCCACTCCCTGCCCTGGTGATAGGATGGCATGGTCGGCCGAGCGGGTGGGCGGAGGAGCCGGGAGAGGGCACACGGACTGTTACCAGCCTCTGCCCTAATAGAGAGGAAAGGAGGAGAGGGTGCAGACTGCAGGGGCACTGTAATGTAAAGGGGACTGCACTGTAAAGGGGGGGGGCTGTGATATAAAGGGGACTGCACTGTGAAGGGGAAGCTGTAATGTAAAGGGGGTGCTGTGATGTAAAGGGGACTGCACTGTAAAGGGGGCGCTGTAATGTAAAGGGGACTGCACAATAAAGGGGGCACTGTAATGTAAAGGGGGGATGTGATGTAAAGAGGATTGCACTGTAAAGGGGCACTGTAATGTAAAGGGGGGCTGTGATGTAAAGGGGACTGCACTGTAAAGGGGGCGCTGTAATATAAAGGGGACTGCACAATAAAGGGGGCACTGTAATGTAAAGGGGGGATGTGATGTAAAGAGGATTGCACTGTAAAGGGGCACTGTAATGTAAAGGGGGGCTGTGATGTAAAGGGGACTGCACTGTAAAGGGAGCACTGTAATGTAAAGGGGGGCTGTGATGTAAAGGGGATTGCACTGTAAAGGGGCACTGTAATGTAAAGGGGGGCTGTGATGTAAAGGGGACTGCACTGTAAAGGGGGCACTGTAATGTAAAGGGGGGCTGTGATGTAAAGGGGACTGCACTGTAAAGGGGGCACTGTAATGTAAAGGGAGGGCTGTGATGTAAAGGGGACTGCACTGTAAAGGGGGGCACAGCAATGTAAAGGGGGCTGTGATGTAAAGGGGAATGCACTGTAAAGGGGGGTGCTGTAATGTAAAGGGGGGCTGTGATGTAAAGGGGACTGCACTGTAAAGGGGGGCACTGTAATGTAAAGGGGGGCTGTCATGTAAAGGGGATTGCCCTGTAAAGGGGGCACTTAAAGGGTCTCTGTTACAGTGCCCCTTTACATGACAGCCCCCCTTTACATTACAGTGCCCCCTTTCCAGCGCAGTCCCCTTTACATCACAGCCCCCTTTACATTACAGTGCCCCCTTTACAGCGCAGTCCCCTTTACATTACAGTGCAGTCCCCTTTACATCACAGCCCCCCCTTTACATTACAGTGCCTCCTTTACTGAGCAGTCCACGTTACATTAATGTAAAGGGGACTGCACTGTAAAGGGGGCTGTGATGTGAAGGGGAACTGAGGACACTGTGGGACTGCTTTAAAGGGGGAACTGTGATTTAAAGGGGTAATGTGGACACTGATATATAAATGGGGGACTGTGCTGTAAAGGGGGGGGTTGTGGTGTGAAGGGGGCTGAGGACAGACTTTGTGAGTATCCCATCCCTCAACCCGTCCACCACCCTCCCCCAGCCCGTCGACCCTGCCCCCCCCCCCCAATTGGCTACCATGAAACTGGTCCCTGGAGCCATAAAGTTTGGGGACCGCTGTGCTAGAGGGTGACTTCATAGACAAAGGAGTACAGCCCATGTAATCTGAAGTACATTCTAGACATGATAAAACTATTTCACGTGGTGCTATAGGTGATGTACTGTGTGTATATATATAGGTTACCTTGTCCGCTATTATACAGCAGCAGTCCATCCACAGGAAATCTTGAATTAAGTCATCATCTGTAATGGAAGTACAAATATTTGGACACATAAAATAAAATACACATTAAAGTGAAAATTGAAGAACAAGCCTCCTTATACGTTTTACCTCTTGAAGCTGACCTAACGGGCCCCATCCCCCTCTCCTCAGTGATCCGGTAGCCACGGCCCCTGGAGTTTGGTAACACCCCTCGCCGATAGTCCTTCCATCTCCTGGCTGTGTGGGCACAGTAGAGCCCCATAGTAGGCTGCGGGTCCCGTCTCTCTGTGTCCCCTAGACAGAGATGCAGGTAGTTGGGCCCCAGAAGCTGCCATGAGGGTCTCCTGGCCTAGAGACAGAAGAATTAAGTTGGCCATAAATGGATAGAAATTTGACTGGTTAAAGTGGAGTTCTACCCAAAAGTGGAATCTCCGCTTATCTCCCCCCCCCCCCCCCCAGGAACCACATTTGGCACCTTTCAGGGGGGAGAGGGGGGAGCGGGTACCTGTTTTTGTCAGGTACCCTTTCCCCACTTCTGGGAGAGTGCACCGTGGCGCCGTCCCTCGGAAGTTTGCCCCTCCTCCTCCGCTGCCGGGCCACTTATGCCCCATACACACTATGAGAAATTCTGCCAGCAAACGTTGGATGAGAGCTTTTGGTCAGAAATTCCAACCGGGTGTATCATCGGGACTTTTGCTGGCAGAATTCCAGCCAGCAAAAGATTGAGAGCGGGTTCTCTATTTTTCGGTCGGAAAAGGTTTCTTATCCGAAAATGCGTTTGTCTGTATGCAATTCGGACGAGCAAAAAAAAAATCACGCACGCTCAGAAACAATTCGGCGCATGCTCTGAAGCATTTCGGAAGCAACTTGATTTCCTCGGCTGGTGGTAGTGTTGTACGTCACCGCGTTCTTGGCGGTCGAAAGTTCCGAGAATTTTTCTGTGAACCGTGTGTACGCAAGACAAGCTTGAGCGCAATTCCGTTTTCTCTGACGGAATTTCTGAATCATGTGAATGGGGCATCAGAAAGCTTCACTGATGATTTCCCTTACCATGAATGGCGGCGGCAGCACCTGAGAGCCGATCGGCTGGGGTGCGGACATCACGGAAAAGTAAGTGCCCTAATATTAAAAGTCAGCAGCTACAGAATTTGTAGCTGCTGACTTTTCATTTTTTAGTAGGGGGCGGGGGCATAACTCCTCTTTAAGTAGGGACTGGCTGAATTTCAATTCATGTATGGGCAGTGTGATTGCCAATCTGTCCGATTTTCCTCTCCCGATCAGCACTGTAGACTATATCCCGCAGCGCTGATCCGTGTGTCCTGACAGTGGGGAAGTCTCCCCGCCATCACAATACAATAGTGCAGCGGGGAGGATTCCCCCATCCACTTATCTGCCCACCTGACCCTAAACCTCCACAACAACAAATTTCCTCTCTGGGCCTAAAGAGGAACTTCACTTTATTTTTTTAAAAGTCAAGTGCTACAGTGTATCCACCTCGACACCCGCCCTTTTCTGGCACTTTTTGTTATTTATATTTTTTGCTAGAAAATTACTTAGAACCCCCAAACATATTTATATATATACACACACAGTGGGGGAGGGGGGGGGGGGTGGAAAGTATTCAGACCTCATTACATGTTTCACTCTTTGTTATATTGCAGCCATTTGCTAAAATCATTTAAGTTCATTTTTTTTCCTCATTAATGTACACACAGCCCCCCATAGTGACAGAAAAACACAGAATTGTGGACATTTTTGCAGATTTCTTAACCACTTGCTTACTGGGCACTTAAACCCCCTTCCTGCCCAGACCAATTTTCAGCTTTCGGTGCTCTCACACTTTGAATGACAATTACTCAGTCATGCAACACTGTACCCAAATGAATTTTTTGTCCTTTTTTTCCCACAAATAGAGCTTTCTTTTGGTGGTATTTGATCACCTCCTGAGGTTTTTATTTTTTGCGCTATAAATGAAAAAAGACCGAAAATTTTGAAAAAAAAAATGCATATTTCTTTGTTTCTGTAACAGAATTATGCAAATTATTAATTTTTCTTCATAAATTTTGGCCACAATTTATACCGCTACATATCTTTGGTAAAAAATAACCCAAATTAGTGGATATTATTTGGTCTTTGTGAAAGTTAGAGAGTCTACAAGCTGTGGTGCGAATCGCACAAAATTGATCACACCTGATGTACTGGTGGCCGATCTCATTTCTTGTGACCCAAACAAGTCAGGAAAGTACAAATACCCCCCAAATGACCCCTTTTTGGAAAGTAGACATTCCAAGGTATTTAGTAAGAGGCATGGTGAGCTTTTTGATGCTGTCATTTTTTTCCCACAATTCTTTGCAAAATTAAGATTTTTCATTTATTTTTTTCTCCACAAAATTGTCATTGTAATAGGTTATTTCTCTCACGTGGCATGTGTATACCACAAATGACACCCCCCAAAAAATTCTGCTACTCCTCCTGAGTATTACAATACCACATGTGTGTGACTTTTTCACAGCCTGGCCACATAGAGAGGCCCAACATGCAGGGAGCGCCATCACGTGTTCTAGGAGCATAAATTACACATCTAACTTGTTGACTATTTATTACACTTTTGAAGCACCAGGACAATGACACGTGACACTGATGACAGATGGCACTGATACGTGGCAATGATGACACTTATACGTGGCACTGATGACAGGTGGCACTGATGACAGATGGCACTAATATGTGGCACTGATGACAGATGGCACTTATACGTGGCACTGATGACACGTGGCACTTATACGTGGCACTGATGACACGTGGCACTTATACGTGGCACTGATGACACGTGGCACTTATACGTGGCACTGATGACACGTGGCACTAATACGTGGCACTGAAGACAGATGGCACTAATACGTGCCACCGATGACAGATGGCACTAATACATGGCACCGATGACGTGTGACACTGATGACAGATGGCACTGATAAGTGGCATTGATGACACGTGACACTGACAACAGATGGCACGTGACACTGACAGGTGGCACTGATGACAAATGGCACTGATACGTGGCACTGATGACAGATGGCACTATGTAGCACTGATGACACGTGGCACTGATGACACGTGGCACTGATGACAGATGGCACTGACGACAGGTGGCACTGACGACAGGTGGCACTGACAACAGGTGGCACTGGGGGCAGGTAGCACTGGGGGCAGGTAGCACTGGGGTGGATGGCACTGGGGTGGATGGCACTGGGGTGGATGGCACTGGGGGCAGGTAGCACTGGGGTGGATGGCACTGGGGTGGATGGCACTGGGGCAGATGGCACTGGGGCGGATGGCACTGGGGCAGATGGCACTGCTGGGGGGCGGATGGCACTGCTGGGGGCGGATGGCACTGCTGGGGGAGGATGGCACTTTTTATTTTATTTTTTTTACTTTTTTTTTTTTTACTACAGGCAGAACGGCTGCCGCTGCAGCCGTTCATCTCTCCCCTCTCACGCTGTCTGTGCGAGGAGGGAGAGCGGCGCTGAGAGATGATCTCATATGTTTACATATGAGATCATCTCCCATTGGACACGCCGATCACGCTGTAAACGGCCGCTGTGATTGGCCGTTTACAGCGATCTGTGTTTGCCTGTCCCCGGGGGACACGGCGAACACAGAACTTCCGCGATGCGTGCCCGCGGCGGCGCGCATTGCGGAAGTAAACATCAGGACGTCCAGGGACGACCACCCGGACGAACGCGCCTGCTCTGCGGCCGTGAGGTGGTTAAGTTCATTTTTTTCCTCATTAATGTACACACAGCACCACATAGTGACAGAAAAACACAGAATTGGTGAAATTTTTGCAGATTTCTTAAAAAAGAAAACCAGAAATATCACCCGGTCCTCAGTATTCAGACCCTTTGCTGTGACACTCATATATATAACTCAGGCGATGTCCATTTCTTCCGATCATCCCTGAGATGGTTCTACACCTTCATGTGAGCCCAGCTGTGTGTTGATTATACTGATTGGACTTGATCAGGAAAGCCGCACACCTGTCTATATAAGACCTTCCAGCTCACAGTGCATGTCAGAGCAAATGAGAATCATGAGGTCAAAGGAAGTGCCTGAAGAGCTCAGAGACAGAATTGTGGTCTCCATTAATCTCTATGGCCAGCCATGTGAAATGTCAGATCATCTTAGGGTTGCCACCTGTCCAGGATTCACCTGGACAGTTCGGGTTTGGAATCATGCGTCCGGGTTTCAGACTGCCTGAAACCCGGACACATTATTTTAACTGGACTATGGCTTCCCAGCAGGGTTGCTGGCTTCAGTTGTCTAGGCTGAGAGTGTCTGTTACACTCTTTCACACTGCCCAAAGCCAACACTAACAATTCACCCCCAAACACACACACAGAGGAGAGAGGGCTCAATCAGCACCTCATCCTCCCACCCCTACCCCTCTGTGTCTGCCCACACTCCAATCCCTGGTGCTGTGCCTCAGAAAGGAAAGTTGGGGCCGGAAATTTCAATTCAGCAGCCTTGGACGCATCTGGATGAGAGGTGCTGACTGCCAAGGGGTGAGTGAGCTCACCATCCGTCCCTGTCTGTCACTGAAGTCTCCCCCCTTCTCTCTCCTGCCTCTGAGTGAGTACACTAAGGTAAATCAGGGTTCTCAGAGCACCCCTTACATCACAGTTCCCCTTTACACCAGAAGCCGCAGTGTTCCCCCTTACATTAGAGTCCTCTCCGTACATCAGAGTTCTCAGTGTTCCCCCTTAAATCAGGGTTCTCAGAGCATCCCTTATGTTAGAGGCCCCAGAGTTCTCCCTTATATCAGAGTCTGCAGAGACCCCCCTTAGAGTGACACTCTGCGAGTTCAGATGTAAAGGGGAACTCTTGTTATTAACTTCATATAATTAGAAATGTTATTTAATGGCAATATATATATAAAGTTTATACTATAAAAAAAAAAAATTGGCACGCTCCGCTAAAGTGTTCGGGCTTTACTTGAAGAAAAGGTGGCAACCCTAGATCATCTACCAGGCACACCAGTGAAAACGGTAAGCCCGAGGACCACCGGGGAGCGGGGGGCGACCAGCGAGTAGGACGATGAAGCTGCCAGCTTTATCCATAACCCGATAGACCATTTACAAGCTGTAACGTGTATATATATATATATATGTATTGAGGGCGGCAAGTGGATATGCAGTACTGCAGCTGCTGACTTCAGATACTTATCTCTGCCTGGGATCCAGCGCTCTCTTCCTGCAGCCGCTTACCACAGCGGGTCCCTTGCCCCGCCATCTTGGATACAGCCGGCCCCCCACCGTGCGTGCATGAGCTCATGAGTAATGTTGGGATTGCTCCTGCAGCCTTCTGGGACATGTAGCGTTCTCCAGGAGGATGCAGGAAAGGGCAAGGAACGCCATTATCTCCTAGGTGAGGATTGTGGAAATGAGAGCGGGTACCAAGAAAAATCTGAAAAAATAGCGTAGGGTCCCCCCTACCCTGAAACCCCCCCCCCCCTCCATTGTTGTGGCCCGGTATGGTTCCGGAGGGGGCGCTCGCTTGTCCCCACCCCCTTTCCTGGCCTGCCAGGATACATGCTCAGATAAGGTTCTGGTATAGATATTGGGGGGAGGGGGGGGGATCGAAGGGCCTGGTATGGATTGGGGGGCCCCCCATGCTGTTTTTTTGTTCCTAAAATTTTAATTGCTGCCAATTCTTTTGTTTACATTCAGCTATAAGCGGGGAAACCCGCTGACAGCTGATGAGTTATCGGTTGATAAAGCGGAGCTCCACCCAAAAAGGGGAAGTTACGCTTTAAATACTCCTCCCCTGCCACGTTTGGCATATCATTTTTTTTTTTGGAGGGGGGGGGGGGGCGTGTACCTAGTTTTGACAGGTACCCACTCCCACTTTCAATCGGATCGCCTAGGATCTGCCCCTCTTTTCATGCACTCATCTGGGACACGTTATAGGTGACGAAGCCGCAACTGTCAAAAAAAAGTGCCAAAAAAGGCCTGGAGGGGGGTAAGGGGGGGACCCCCATGCCATTTTTTTTCTGATTTTTATTGGTACCCGCTCTCATTTCCACAATCCTGAGGGGGGGTCTTTAAATGGATAACTAAGCCCTGTGGAAAGGACGCAACGCGTCGGGAGCTGTGCCCTGCACGGAGTTGGGCTGAAGCTGCTTTTCTTGGAGGGCAGCGCTTTGGGTTTCCTTTGCCTTGGTTGTGTACATAAAGCCGGGATGAGCCCCTCCCCCCCCCTCACCGGAGTTGGGGGATGGAGACCTGGAGCGACACCCAAAGCTTTCCTGGTTACCCGTCACTATAAATAACTCCTCTGCAAAAAAAATGAGAAAAGATTTTTTTGAAGTAATGGAGGAGAGAGAATACGGAGAGACTTACGGAAGAGTTGGAAGAAGGCGCTCATCTCCTGGCGCTGTATGACCAGGCACAGTCCTCGGGGGCGTTTCACAGCAGTGCTGTTGTGCGTTTCCTCTTTATAGCGCTTCATCAGAATCTTGTTCTGCTGGGGGGGTCTGGATGCAGATCGGACGTACACTGTGACCGTGGCGGGCGTCTGACTGCGGGACGGCGGGACGTATCTCATGTCCGGAGCAATCTACAGACAGAAGAGATTGTGGTGGAGAACGCACATGTGAGAGCGGCAATGAGAACTAAATTCCAGACACACAGATAAATACCCCCCCTCCTCCCCCGCCCCCCGGGGGCTGCTCCACCTGACAAAGACTTTGTATATCTGTCTCTCCCATCACTGGGCAGTGACAGAAGCCTCAGCTCATTGATTCGCTTATCTCTCTGCTGTCTCCTCCTATCAGCATGCTCCATGCATTGCTGCACAACTGACTGGCTGCTTCTTCTGCAGCAAACCTAAGCCTTGCTGTATAGTAGAGAAAAAAGAGAGGAGGACAGAACTCCTCCTACAGATCCTGCGCTTCTCTGTGCGGCTGCAGCTTCCCCTTGTCTCCGCCTCCCCTGGTCTCTCAGCATTCAGCTGACTCCAGCCCTCCTCCGGACCTCCTCCAGACCTCCTCCAGACCCTGCACTTTCTGCTTCCCAGCTCCGCCCCCAACTTCTCCCTGGCAGCAGCACAAAGCAAGGGGGTGCACTGTGATATAAGGGAGGGTGAGGGGCTGGTAATGCTGAGGTGGAACTGTCTCTGCCGCAGGCCTATGGGAGCGGAGGAACTGTCTCTATCATGGTGGCAGGCCTATGGTGGCCCCTGTCATGGTGGCAGGCCTATGGTGGCCCCTGTCATGGTGGCAGGCCTATGGTGGCCCCTGTCATGGTGGCAGGCCTATGGTGGCCCCTGTCATGGTGGCAGGCCTATGGTGGCCGCTGTCATGGTGGCAGGCCTAAGGTGGCCCCTGTCATGGTGGCAGGCCTACGGTGGCCCCTGTCATGGTGGCAGGCCTACGGTGGCCCCTGTCATGGTGGCAGGCCTACGGTGGCCCCTGTCATGGTGGCAGGCCTACGGTGGCCCCTGTCATGGTGGCAGGCTTATGGGAGCCGCTGTCATGGTGGCAGGCCTATGGTGGCCCCTTTCCTGGAGGCAGGCCTATGGTGGCCCCTTTCCTGGAGGCAGGCCTATGGTGGCCCCTTTCCTGGAGGCAGGCCTATGGTGGCAGGCATATGATGGCCCCTGTAATGGTGGGAGACTTATGGTGTAGGGGCCCTTGTAGTGAGGACTGTGTAGAGGCTCCTGTGTGTGACTGTGTAGGGGCCCCTGAGGATTGTATAGAGGCCCCTGTAGTTAGGACTGTGTAGGGGCCCCAGGAGGAGAACTGTGTAGGGGCCCCAGGAGGAGAACTGTGTAGGGGCCCCTGTAGTGAGGACTGTATAAGGGCCCCTGAGGACTGTGTAGAGGATCCCTGTGGATGACTGTGTAGGGGGCCCTGTGGAGGATTGTATAGGGGCCCCTGTAGTTCGGACAGTGTAGGGGCCCCTGAGGACGGTGTAGGGGCCCCTGAGGGCAATGTAGGTGCTCCTATATTTAGGACAGTGTAGGGGCCCCTGAGGACAGTATAGGGGCCCCTGTGGACAGTGTAGGGGCCCCTGAGAAGTACAGTGTAGGGCCCCCTGAGGACAGTGTAGGGCCCCCGAGGACTGTACTGGGGCCCCTGAGGACAGTGTAGGGGCCCCTGAGGACTGTATTGGGGCCCCTGTGGACAGTGGAGGGGCCCTGAGGAGTGTAGGGGCCCCTGTGGACAAAGTAGGGGCCCCTGAGGACAGTGGAGGAGCCCCTGAGTACAGTTTAGGGACCCCTGTGGACAGTGGAGGGGCCCCTCTCTACCTCGCACATTTCTCTCACAGACTCCATTTGGCGCCCAGGCGGGGAGAAGATCTCTCCACCAATCAGCAGCGATAACACACTGTGGCTCACCAATCACAGGTCAGCGCCACTTGGGCTGTATTCTACCAATGAGCTCCGCCCACACTCTCACTTCTGACCAATCATGGCGAGCCCTGATCTCCACCCAACCACAGCGCAGCTCCACTCCGGACTTCACCAATGAGGCGTCCCCCTCGGGTCCTGCCCAATGACAGCACACCTCCCCTGGGGCTGAGGTGTTTCCCGCCCAAACATCCCGCCAATCACCGGTCGTCTCCGATGAGGACTTCCCCATTGTACGGCCATAGAGGATCCTGGACGGGGAAATCGCCTCAGGATCATTACTGAGCTCAAGCCAGCCGTGGTTTGGAAATGCCCGGTCTAGCCAGCCGCCAAAAAAAGGTGTGTGCGCCTATTAGGATGAGTACGGTAGTGACAAAACAAAACACACACAGCCCGCCCCGTATTTAGGGGGAGGGGCTGCGAGGCCGGTCGGCACACCCCCTTCCCGGCTCAGATCAGTCTCTACAGCGGCTGTCACAGCCGAGCACAGTGAGGCCGCCTCCCCCCTCCCCCCCCTCTCCCTCTCCCTCTCCCTCTCCCTCTCCCTGCATGCAGGATCCTTGTGCCCGGTGTGCAGACTGCCTCCAATGCGAAACCATTACCTTGGGCTCTCCGTGTGTTTTGAATGGGGCTGTATTGTATATTGTGTTAGGGGGGGGGGGAGGGGGGTCTGCACTAGGGAGGGGGCCTGCACTGTGGGGGGGAGTCTGCACTGTGGGGGGGTCTGCACTGTGGGGGAGTCTGCACTAGGGAGGGGGTCTGCACTGTATGGGGGGGTGGTCTGCACTGTATGGGGGGGGTCTGCACTGTATGGGGGGGTCTGCACTGTATGGGGGGGGTCTGCACTGTATGGGGGGGGGTCTGCACTGTATGGGGGGGGGTCTGCACTGTATGGGGGGTGGTCTGCACTGTATGGGGGGGGGGGGTCTGCACTGTGGGGAGGTCTGTGTAAAATGCAGGGAATCCAGAACTGTTAGGGGGGTGTCTGTAAGGGGGGGTCCAGAGGTGCAGCAGGGAGCTGTGTAACATAAAGTGGTCCAGAGGTGGAGTGTAATGCAAAGGGCTTCAGAGGTACAAGAGCTGTGTAATGAAGGGGTCCAGAGTGCCGTATAATGTAAAGGGGTGCAGAGTGTTGTGTAATGTGAATGGGTTCAAAGTGCCATATAATGTAAAGGGGTCCAGAGGTACAAGGTGCAGAGTAATGCAAAGGGGTCCAGAGGTGCAGGGTGCTGTGTAATTTGAAGGGGTCCAGAGGTACAGTTGTGGAGAGGGGTGGTAATATCACACGGTGTATGATGGGGGCGGTAATATCACACGGTGTATGATGGGGGCGGTAATATCACACGGTGTATGATGGGGGGGGGTAATATCACACGGTGTATGATGGGGGGGGGTAATATCACGCGGTGTATGATGGGGGGGGGGTAATATCACGCGGTGTATGATGGGGGGGGGTAATATCACGCGGTGTATGATGGGGGGCGGTAATATCACGCGGTGTATGATGGGGGCGGTAATATCACGCGGTGTATGATGGGGGGGGCGGTAATATCACGCGGTGTATGATGGGGGGGGCGGTAATATCACGCGGTATATGATGGGGGGCGGTAATATCACGCGGTATATGATGGGGGGGCGGTAATATCACGCGGTATATGATGGGGGGCGGTAATATCACGCGGTATATGATGGGGGGCGGTAATATCACGCGGTATATGATGGGGGGCGGTAATATCACGCGGTATATGATGGGGGGGGGGCGGTAATATCACACGGTATATGATGGGGGGGGGCGGTAATATCACACGGTATATGATGGGGGGGTAATATCACACAGTATATGATGGGGGGGTGGTAATATCACACGGTATATGATGGGGGGGGGTAATATCACACAGTATATGATGGGGGGCGGTAATATCACACGGTATATGATGGGGGGCGGTAATATCACACGGTATATGATGGGGGGCGGTAATATCACACGGTATATGATGGGGGGCGGTAATATCACACGGTATATGATGGGGGGCGGTAATATCACACGGTATATGATTGGGGGGGTAATATCACACGGTATATGATGGGGGGCGGTAATATCACACGGTATATGATGGGGGGTAATATCACACGGTATATGATGGGGGGGTAATATCACACGGTATATGATGGGGGGGGGTAATATCACACGGTATATGATGGGGGGGGGGTAATATCACACGGTATATGATGGGGGGGGGGGTAATATCACACGGTATATGATGGGGGGCGGTAATATCACACGGTATATGATGGGGGGGCGGTAATATCACACGGTATATGATTGGGGGGGTAATATCACACGGTATATGATGGGGGGCGGTAATATCACACGGTATATGATGGGGGGGTAATATCACACGGTATATGATGGGGGGGGTAATATCACACAGTATGTGGGGGGAGGGGAGAATATAGGGGGAGGAGAGTATATAGGGGGAGGGCAGTATGTGGGAGGAGGAGAGTATATAGGGGGAGGGCAGTATGTGGGAGGAGGGGAGTATATAGGGGGAGGGCAGTATGTGGGAGGAGGGAGTATATAGGGGGAGGGCAGTATGTGGGAGGAGGGGAGTATATAGGGGGAGGGCAGTATGTGGGAGGAGGGGAGTATATAGGGGGAGGGCAGTATGTGGGAGGAGGGGAGTATATAGGGGGAGGACAGTATGTGGGGGGAGGGGAGTATATAGGGGGAGGGGATAATATAGAGATCAAGGTTTGGGTCGGATTTCCTCCATCTTGCCCCTCCCCCGGGTGCTCTGATGTTGAGGGGGGCGTTTCCATAGCCAGGGGGTTTGACCCGCAGGAGACCTGCCTACAGCCCGCCCCCTTATTGGTCGGCCCCTCCACACTGCCGATCATTGGTCCGCCCCCTCCCGCTATTCCGCGCCGCTCATTGGTCCGCCCGACTGTCCGTCACACTGAGCTGTAAACTTCACTATAGCAACCGCGGGAAGGAGGAGCGCGAGGCATGTCGGGAGAAAGGGGCGGAGCCGAGCAAAGCGCACAAATCTGACTGACAGGAATTCCCGGATGTGTCCGGATATAGAGGTGGGGGAGGGGTCTACACCCGGGTGACGTCATCCCAACTCTCAGGAGGGTGAGGAAAATCCCTGACATTCCAGCACTGCCTGTCCTCCGTCACATCTCACAGACAACGACGTCACATCTCACAGAGAACGACGTCACATCTCACAGACAGCGACGTCACATCTCACAGACAGCGACGTCACATCTCACAGACAGCGACGTCACATCTCACAGACAGCGACGTCACATCTCACAGACAGCGACGTCACATCTCACAGACAACATTGTCACATCTCACAGACAGCGACGTCACATCTCACAGACAGCGACGTCACATCTCAACAGACAGCGACGTCACATCTCACAGACAGCGACGTCACATCTCACAGACAGCGACGTCACATCTCACAGACAGCGACGTCACATCTCACAGACAACATTGTCACATCTCACAGACAGCGACGTCACATCTCACAGACAGCGACGTCACATCTCACAGACAGCGACGTCACATCTCACAGACAGCGACGTCACATCTCACAGAGAACGACGTCACATCTCACAGACAGCGACGTCACATCTCACAGACAGCGACGTCACATCTCACAGACAGCGACGTCACATCTCACAGACAACGACGTCACATCTCACTGTTATGGGGAGCACCTGATGTAAGGGGTACTGTTATGGGGGCACCTGATGTAAGGGGTACTGTTATGGGGGCACCTGATGTAAGGGCACTCTGATGGGGGCACCTGATGTAAGGGGCACTGTTATGGGGCACCTGATGCAAGGGGCACTGTTATGGGGCACCTGATGCAAGGGGCACTGTTATGGGGCACCTGATGCAAGGGGCACTGTTATGGGGGCACCTGATGCAAGGGGCACTGTTATGGGGGCACCTGATGCAAAGGGCACTGTTATGGGGGCACCTGATGCAAGGGCCACTCTTATGGGGGCACCTGATGTAAGGGGCACTCTTATGGGGGCACCTGATGTAAGGGGCACTGTTATGGAGGCACCTGATGTAAGGGGCACTGTTATGGGGGCATCTGATGTAAGGGGCACTCTTATGGGGGCACCTGATGTAAGGTGGTTCTATTACTTACAATGTGGATGTGATTGGCTGACGTTTGTGTTCTTTCTTTGTCTTCCATCTTGTTTCTGGTACAGATAGTTGTTGGTGGAAGGACGGAATAAAAGGGTCCAGCCAGTGAAGGGGGAAGAGCTCAGAGTACAGGAGAAGAGGAGTGTCCTGCAAGGCAGAATCCGGGGCTCAGAGAAGACCGCTCACCATCAACATCTCCAAGGCCAACACACCACTGGAAGCTCTGAGGATCAGCACTAAACAGCTGCCCCGCTAGGAGGTAAAGCCTAACCTACTAACAATGTCTTTGCTACAAGTCACCCCCCAGTATCTGCTGATACCCCACATAGTTACAGGTCACCCTCCATTCTACCCATACTCTAGGCCACCCTCTGGCCCAGTCTGTAAATACTACAGATCACCAGTTATCAGGACCATCAATAGGGGGTACAGGCAGCACTTCCCATTGGGTCAGCAGGTGGTGGAACAGAAGCTGTCTGTGGATAGGTGGGGGCTGTCAGGTCAGCTTTCCAGTGCCCCATCATTTCTAATGGCAGCCCAGTCTTCCTCCGGAGGGTTCAGTATTGAGTTGGCCCTTTGCAGCTGTAACAGGTTCACCTCTTCTGGGAAGGCCGGTCCACAAGGTTTAGGAGGGTGTCTATGGAAATGTT